>NC_081430.1:30919713-31247082 GCF_949786415.1 Peromyscus eremicus
AAGAGTAGTTTGTTTCCCAGTGAGACTTGCTTGGAGGAAACTTCATTTTCATTTGCAAGTGGATTCCAATTGGAGATAGCTACAGGGTTAGGAATGGGAGCATCTGTCGACTTTTCCTTTCAGCTCCAGGACAGCATCTGGTACAGACCTGTGTAGGCCTTGTGCATGCTGCATTAGTCTCTGTGAGTTTATATGTGCTTAGATCCTGTTGATGTAGAGGGCCTTGTTTTCTTGGTGTCCTCCAGCTGCTTTGGCACATATACTCTTTTTTTTTTTTTTTTTTTTTTTTTTTTTTTTTTTTTTTGTCTGCTCTTCTGCAGGGTGACCTGAGCCCTGTGGGGAGGGATTTGATAGAGACATCCCTTTTAGTCCTGAGTCCTCCAAGGTTTCTCATTTTCTACACAATGTCCAGGTGTGAGTCTTTGTATTTGTTCCCATATGCTGCAGGAGGAAGATTTTCTGATGATGGTTGAGAAAGACACTATAAGTTTAGCAGACTATCATTAGGGGTCATTTTATTGTTACTTTTTTTAAAGAACCGTAATATTTGGTTTGCTAGATCTTTCACTATCTAGTCTCAGATTCTCAGTCACCCAAGCAGTGGAACATATGAATTCCATCTTCTAGATTGGGCCTTTTTTAAATCAGATATTGGTTGGTTACTCCCACAAGCTTTGTGCCAAAATTTTACTAGCACATCCTGCAGGCAAGACACCACTGTAGAGCAAAGGGTATATGGCTCAATTGGTGTTTACATTTCTCATTTGGTGGCATGCAGAATACCTTCCTGTACCAAAGACAATGGTGCATGAGGTGAAGACTCTATGTAGGCACTAGCTCAACTTCTCCACGTTCAATGAGTTGTGCAGATATCATCTTCAGCAATGGGGCCTGGCCATCAGTTTGTGGAGAGCAACCTATAGTCTAGGCAACACTATGTGTTGTTTGGGAGCTCCTAAGAGACTCCTTTGGCCAACAACTTAATTAGGTGTAATCCAATTTGATACTGGAAGCTTTGTTTGAAGACATAGATGTCCAGTTGGGGCTCTGTCTCCCTCCTCTTTTTCGTTGATTTCATTAAATTCCCTGTCATCGATGTATTTATTATACAAAGCTTCTACTGTATTAGAATTCCATACAACCCTTCAAGTAGCCCATAAGTTTAGCTGTCTCTCTCCATATTTTCTTACTTGTCACTTCCTTCCCTCCTCTTCCCCAAATGATCCTTCCATTCTGCCCCATTCAACCACCCATAACTCTTCATTCTGTTTCCTTTTCCTACTAACATCTGTCTGGCTACCTGTTTCCATTACTCTATACCTAATCTCTGTGGGTCTATCTGTTTTAACTTGGTTATCCTTGGCTTAACAGCTAATATCCACATATCAGCAATTATGTCCCATATTTATTTTTCTGGATCTAAATTACTTCACTTGGGAATCTTTTTTTTTTCTAGTTTCATCCATTTACCTGTAAATTGTTCTTTTTAATGGCTTAGTAATATTCCATTTTGTTTACATGTACCACATTTCTTTATCCATTCATCTGTTGAGTACATCTAGGTTGTTTCCATTTTCTAGCTGTTATGAACAGAGCAAACAATAAACATTGCTGATCAAGTGTCTTTGTGGGAAGATGTCCTTTGGTTGTATGCACAAAAGTGGTACAGCAGAAACTTAAGTAGATTGATTTCCATCTTCCTGAGAAGCCACCTTGCTGATTTCCTTAGTGGTTGTACAATTTTTCAGTCCCACAAGCAATGAGTAAGTATTCCCCTTAATAGACACTCTTGCCAATATTTGCTTTCATTTGTCTTTTTGTTTTTGTTTTTTAATCTTAGCCATTCTGATGGGTACAAAGAGAAATCTCAAAGTAGTTTTGATTTAACACTTCCTGATGACTAAAGATGTTAAACATTTCTTTAACTGTTTCTCGGCTATTTAAACTATAATTCTATAACCTTGTAAAAGACACTTTCAAAAATCTTAGAAGTATTTATCTTATTTTACTTTATAGATAATTAGTTTGTATATTTATGAGACATAGTGTGATGACTTGTTATATGTATATATATGCAATATATTTTAGTAAAATAAGAACAATTAACATTTCCATCTCCTTTGCTCAACAGTTAAGAGCCATTACTGTTCCAGCAGAGTACCTGAGTCAGGCCCCAGCACTTATGTTAGTTGCCCCACAACAACCTATAAATCGAGCTCCAGGCAAACCAGTGTTTCCATCCTCCATAGTTGCTGAACACATGGGCTGGTACATATATATGCACATGCATACTCTCACACACACATAGAGGGAGGGAGAGAGGGAAAGAGGGATGGAGATAGAGGAGATTTAAATAATAAAACTAATTTTTTAAATATTTGTCATTACTTTGTGTTGGAATTCTTCAAAATCTTTTTTGTTTGTTTGTTTTTGTTTTTGTTTTTGTTTTTTGAGACAGGGTTTCTCTGTGTAGCTTTGTGCCTTTCCTGGAACTCACTCTGTAGCCCAGGCTGGCCTTGAACTCACAGAGATCGGCCTGGCTCTGCCTCCCAAGTGCTGGGATTAAAGGTGTGTGCCACCGCCACCCAGCTCTGGTTTTTTTCGTTTTGTTTTGTTTTGTTTTGTTTTGAAGAATAGAATATATAACACATCAGTGCAAAGTATAATGACATCCCTGTGCTGTACAACACTAAAGCTTACTCTTCTTCCCTACTACATTTTGCTGGCAGCTATTCACGTTCCTTATAGAATACCCTCGCCTAGCCTCTAGTGAGCACTATTCTGTACTCCTATAGATAGTCACTAAAATATTTCAGCTTTCACTTGAGAGAGAACATATTCATCCATCTGTGACTGCTTTAAACCACTTACCAAAAGCCTTTCAAATCACTTATGTTTTCCCAATCAGCCACAAACGTGGCTCTATTTACAGAACTAATCAACCCCTTCTCCCTATCCCATCTCTGCCATACAAATCCCTTCACTAGCACAACATGCTGGGAAAGATTTCAAGAGGGAGTATACTGGTCAACATTGTGGAATCCTTAACAGAATAACAACAAAAAAGTCGTATGGGGACACTTCTGCATCTTGCAGTCATTGGCAAGCTAGAACCAGCTTGTTGGCTGGCTGAGGTCAACTGTGCATAATTCTTCCCAACTCTGTATTCAATGATCTCATATAGCAATGCAAAGTCATCCGAGATTGAAACTTTTCAATCACAGATATCATTAGAGTTACCAAGGGTTAGAGGTTATATGTACAAATCATTCTTATTTCCTTCCCAAATATTTTTGCCAACCTGATTACCAAACATTTGCTAGCAACAAACAGTTTATTCAAGTTCAAAGCTATGAATTGCCTATGAGCATCAATATCTCCTTTTTTGTGCTTCTATGGCATGTCTGTTACTGTATTCTTTGCAGTCGCTCTGCCTCACAGTAGTCTTCAATTCTTCTGTAGTATACCTTTGCTATAAATTACCAGAGAAAGAGACTCATATAGTTCTTCTGTTATGAATAATAGGCATTATGAATAAAATACTTGAGAGTCGGTCTAAGGATCTGATTAGCCATTAAATCTACTTCTGTCAATTCTCACATCTGACTTTTTTTTCTGTCTCAGACTCACACATTTTATTTCATGTTTACACAACAATAACTGTTGTTGTGGAATTTTTTTAAATTAATGTTCATTTATCTCTTCATCTTCAACACTAATGCTCAAGTAGTTCCCAAATAGAGGTTCTTATCTATTATACTTTTACATAGACCAAATATGTTCACTGCTGATTATCAAATTAAAATTCCTTATCAAGGCACGAATCCGCTCACTGTTTAGAAACAGACATGCCTCACATTGTCCTAGAGTGTACTGAATTCAATTACATATTTAAATGTTTCATTTTCATTTCAGAACATGAGCCCTTTATGGGTGGTGATGCTCCATCATTGTGTTTACCGCAATCTGCCTAAAATCAAGAAAACTGGGGAGTTCTAATTTTCAGAACTCTAATGATTGACCACTAACCTATGGGTTAATAAAAAAAAATCCAATTTACTCCATTTTCAAGGAAAAGTATTTTTTAGAGTTATTATGGTTTTTTACTGCATTTAAATTCAAGTACAGAAAGTTAGCTTGTCATTTTAATTATTTTTATTTTAAATTTGCAGTTAAAATAGTTATCTGAAGATTATTATCAAAATTAGATTTCTATCCATGTAAATTCAAATACTTGTGAATGTGAATGAATGGGATAGTTGTGTGGGAGCAGTGCTCCTGCACGTGCAAGTGCATGAGTGTGTGTGTTTGTGTGTGTATGTGTATGAATGTGGGAGTCAGAGGACAACTTTAGGTGCTGTTTCTAATGAGCTGTGAACTCATCTTGTTTCATGACTCAGAATTTCTCACTAGAACCTGAAATTTTAATTGGGTATTTGGGACCGATCTCAAGTAATGATCCTTGCCTGGAAAGCACTTTACTGACTGAGTCATTTTACTATTCCCTAAATAGGATGTCTTTTAGTTATTACAGACAGGCATGTATACTTATAGTAATTTTTGAAGTAATACATTATTTCTTGTATATGCATACCTAATATGTATTAATTATACACTTATTTGGATCATATGGAGTAGTTAATGACTACTGCTACTATATATACTTCAGATATAGGAAAAATTGTCTTCAAGAGTTGCTTCTGACCATAGCCGTCAGGATTGATGAGGTAATGTAATCCTTACACAAACAATAGAGGAGGAAGATAATTTTCACAACTCTGAAATAACCTTCCAAACATCAAGATCCTGTTTTATTCTAAATGTAATCTAAAACTTAATATATATGTTAATTTTTTTCCTTTCTTAGGTTGTAAATATCACAAAACATGTCAGGATAGGAATATGCACAGGAAAGCATAGGTGCTACATGTTGAATTAATGATAAATGTCAATTTTCTGATTATAATTTTGGGTAAACAGTGGTACAGTACAATCAAATGTCATATTTGATAGAGAAATTACTTATTCAGTTGCAGTTAAACTTAACACACTGCGTGCCAAGGCTGACTCATCATCATTTCACAGGGATGATCCCCACATTGCTAGAAACAACAGAGAGAACAGCTGGTCAGTGGCTTTGTATCAGGATTGCTGAGTGCTAAAAGTGTCTGTATCATCAGCTTGTTTTACGGCTCCTGGTAGCCATTCTGTTTCACCTGTTAAACACTTTTTGGTTTAAGAATAGAATAAAACATACTTTAAAATATGACCTACCAGGCTGGGCAATCTGTTTCACCCATGCTTCATGTGTCTAACATATGCTCGGTTCAATATTAAAATAGCAGAGAAAAGCTTGCGGTTTCTGAAAAAAAAATCACAAAATAAACGATTAAAAAAGTTGGTTCCATTCCTTTATACATTTCAGCATCAAAGGGATAAGTAAAGCAAATAGTCTTGGAAACGAGAAAACACAATTACAGGAGGTCTCATTGTCACACCGTGTCTAATAAAAACTCCTTGTGTATGTAAATGTGATCTGCACAGAGTCGGAAGGGCAGCGTTTGTAATGGGGTCATAACTGACACTCCAGCATGTTTCATCGGCTGGGAGATGATACACAGACACTTTCTTTGCCAGAACTAAACAGAGCTTGTTCAGAACCATGCCCCCTCTCTCAGGCTGTGCTCAGTATTGTCGTCTTTCAGTTTCAGCAATTACTTTTTAGGGCACACTATAGCAAGGATATATTGCAAGGACGTAAAACAAAAACAAAAACGAAGAAAACAGACTCCCACTGGGAGATTATTTTATCCCTGAAAAGCAAAGCATACACAACAAAGAAATAATTATGAGTCCATCTGTCCCTCAAAAAAAAATAGTAACAAAAATAAAACAGAAAACAATTGTTTCCAGAAAAGCAAAATTAGAATTTTAAAATTAAATAATATTTTTATTTATCCTTTGAGAGTTCCATACACTCTGTTTTAATCATATTATTCTCTTTCCTCCAATTCTTCCCAGGTCCTGCCCATCTCCCTACCTATCCAACACTCCCCCTATGCCTGCAGAACTTAGTTTCTCTGACTCTTCCTTGGTGCAGCACCTGTCCTGGAGTGTGGTCAGTATAACAGGTGTTACTCTATTGAAGAAAATGAACTTTTCTTCTTCCAGAAGTAATCAAATGGGAATAGTTCCTCAACTAGGGATGAGACTTCATGCCCATCCCCCTTCTTCAGTACTGGGATTTTGTCTCGCTTGAGCTTGTGGTCTTGTACCTTTTTGTATCTTGAAAACGCTGCTTTCCTTGAAGTCAAAAATGACCCCCTCTGACTCTTACAATCTTTCCACATCCTCTTCTTCATAGATCTTTTGGCCTTGAGCAGGGCATATGGTACAGACTTAGGGCTGAGCATTCTAATGTTTCTTGTCCTTTGCATGTTCACCTGTTGTGGGTTTCTGTGTTAACTGTCATCTACTGCAAGAAGTATCTTCTCTCGTGAGGCCTGAGTGATGCATGGATCTGTGGGTTTATCTATGAATTAACACAAAAAAAGGAAACCAATGCTTGGAGAAACCTGCATGTTACATACCTTTCTCTTCCTCACAAGTCGTCCATTTAGCCACTTGTGACTGAAAAAGCAAAAAAATAGTTATCTTTGTGGAGTATAAGACAACATTTTGGGCAGCAAAGAATTAGCATTTGAAGTTAAAATGGAATTTCTAGATGATAAATATATGAAATTGTAAATGTAGCTTTGAATAATTATTAACTTATAATTGGCCTTCATTTTTTGAGTCCTACATCTATTTTCTTCTTCTAAGATTTATAGACCCTTTTACATAAATGAAAACTAGGGAATCATAACAAGGCTCATTGAATGAGGGCTACTCTAGGTCTTCCTAATTATGAAGCATGTTATTTGTAAAATAATTAGAGCAATTGCATATAAATGCATCTATAGTTTATCAGTATAACATGCAATCTATACAGTCTTTAAATTTTCCACCAGAAAATGTACAATTAATGTATTTGTAAAACTATAAGATAAATGCTCATTTATTTGTTTAAAAATCACAAAGAAAGGTTTTACTCACATTTTCACAATATACCATATTCCTTTTTGCTGGATCTCAAACTTTGTCAATTTTAAATTTCTTGTTTCTAATACATTTCCACAAAAAGCAAAATTTTGTACTATTTTTCAAAAATGTATTTTTTATTTTAAAAGGCTGCAGTTTTATAAGTCATCATGTAACTGATGTGTTAAAAACATGTCAACCTAAAAGAAAAATAAGGCAATATTTTGCTTATATTTTTGGCATATCTATGCAAAATCAAAAGATATAATGGATGATAGTTTAAGTTTAGATTAGAACTAAACAAATTCACTTTAAAGACAGCAAAAAATAGTATTGCATAGAAATAAAATACAACTAAAATAAAAAATATTTGACAATAGCTACATTTGCTATGAAGTATAGATATTAATGAAGATTATAATCTATTGGTGAGGAAATATTTAAAATATTTTATAATGCTTCTGTACTCTTATTGTACAATGTTCTTCCAAATATCTGTTAATTTACTAATGATTAATATGATCCAATATTTATTTTCCATTCAAGCAGTTTTAGCTCCCTCTAAAATGGCCAAGACTTAATAATAAGTTGAAGAGACAAGGGCAAACTCAGCAATACTTATGGAAGGATCTTTAATTGTGTTCTTCTCATGGCAGATCTCACCAAAGGGACAGGTATGACACCTGTTCCTTTCTAATATCTTGAGGTAAAATGTATCTCAACAAAGCAACATTAGTATTCAGAATTTCACAAATATTATCTTATCCAAATGTAATACCAAGGAAAATAAAAGTATCAGTAGAATGTCTTTGCCATATTTCTGAAGATTTTAGTATCATTTTGATGGACACGTTTGTTTTCCTTATTTAAAAAGGAAGTTCTTTGTGAGTCTGATTCTTTGTAATATATTTTAGTGAAACTGAGTCATTTATTACATGACTTGAAAAAGTTTCTAATAGCTAGTTTACAAGGCAGTCATTAATACTGCTCAACAAACCCCAAATCAAAGTATTTTAAAGACTTATTTATTTATGTATTGTGTGTGTGTGTGTGTGTGTGTGTGTGTGTGTGTGTGTATAAGTGGGGGAGAGGTGATTATGTGGGTGCCTGAGGACACCAGAGGAGACAGAAAGAATGTGCTGGATGCTACCTAGTGCTGAATTTCAGATAGATGTGAGCATCCTGACATGGCTTCTGGGAACCAAACCCTGGGTCTGGGCAACTGCTGTTAGCTACTGATTCATCTTTTTTTCTGGATAAATATTTGAATTTGTCTAAAGCCCAAAACTCTAGGGATTCAAGCAACGTGGCTGAATGATTTCCTATGCTGTGCTTGGTATTGCTTCGCAGGGAAGTAAGACTATTTAGATATTCCAAAGTTGCCTTCTAGGGAAGTAAGAGTTGGGGATTGTTCATAACTTGAAGAAGTTTCACAAGAGACCAAGAAAGACACATTTGTATTTCATAAATCTTAGTAGTGAAAGAAAATCAAGATCATAATGAAACAACTTGGCTATTGGCTAAGCACTTTGTGAGAAACAAAGGCTGAAAACCATGGTTAACGCCTATCTTCCAGGCATAGTGCAGGGCATTAGTCAAAAGCAAGGTGATCCACGCATTTCCTTGGCATGAGCAAAACTGTCATCAGAGAATATAACATTACCATGTAAAGAAAGAAGTTTGGTGGCCATTTTTTTTTTTT
The DNA here is from genome assembly GCF_949786415.1 of Peromyscus eremicus. Classification (NCBI taxonomy): domain Eukaryota; kingdom Metazoa; phylum Chordata; class Mammalia; order Rodentia; family Cricetidae; genus Peromyscus; species Peromyscus eremicus. The sequence continues at coordinate 30,928,496 of NC_081430.1, forward strand.
TTAAAGTTTCCGTTTTATTCTTGAGCTACAGAGATTAGAGCAATAAACACCATGGAACTTTAAAAGATGGTAACCAAACTAACGGTGCTAATTTTTTTTTTTTTTAAAAAGACTATGAACATAAAACATGAATAAAGAACATATAGTAAATTAGTCTTCATACCAAAGCCCATGACTAGAGGGGAGGCAAATTCCTAAGACATACTATGGAAGTCGATGTCAATTTGTTCTGGTATCTGGGGAGATGGCACAGTGCTTCAAAGTGCCTTTTGAACAGGCATGAAGAAAGACCTGAGTTCGGATCCCCAGCCCCAAGTAAGACCCCAGCACTTGGGGTAGGAGAACAGGGAGACATGTAAATCCTGAGGGCTTGCTAGCCCATTCAGCCTCACGTGAACACTTATTTCAAAGTTCAGTGAGAGAACTTGTCTCAAAAATGAAATAGAATAGCCTTAGAATAGAATGCAATGCATGCAATATAATACAAAATAGAAAACAATACAATACAATATAATACAAAACACAATGCAATACATAAGGTGGAGAGCAATTTTTGGAGACTCACACATTTTGGTACACTCAATTTGTACCTCAGATCTACATATACATGCACATTCTAGCATACCTGTATATGGGCATAACAGAGAGAGAGAGAGAGAGAGAGAGAGAGAGAGAGAGAGAGAGAGAGAGAGAGAGAGAGAGAAGGAGAGGGAAGGAAGGAGAAAGAGAGAGTTCTGGAAGAGATTGTGTGCTTTCATACTCATAAAACTTATCAGATATAGTTTACCTTAATATAAATGCATTTTAATCAAATATATTGTAGTAAATTATTTGATTCTATTTTATTTTAAATTTTCTCTCTTCCCTCCTCCTGCTGATCCCCAGCCTTTTCTCCTAACCCACCCCCATTCCCTCCTCCTAAAAGATAAGGCCTCCCATGGGGAGTCAGCAAAGCCTGGTACATTCAGTTGAGGCAGGTCTAAGCCCTTCCCCCTGCATCAAGGCTGTGTGAGGTGTCCTATCATAGGTAAGGGGCTCCAAAAAGCAAGCTCATGCTCCAGGGATAGATCCCACTGGCAGGGGGGCCTTAAACAGATCAAGCTACACAGCTATCTTTCTTGAAGTAAATTCTTAATCTAAGTCTCTGGGGCCTGTTTCAGAAAAATCAACCCTATTGTCTCAACCAAGTGAGTGTCATGTTACTGGCCACTTGTGGTCACCAGTCTGAAATTTGGGGTAGAAAAATAATCATGAATTTGCAGGAAAAAAGAAAAAGAAAAACACAAACTAAATCTGTAAAATAAAGCTGAATAACATACATGAACTATATAGTTTACCACTGGTCTTTTAACAGAAGAACATTAATATCTTTCATGAGGCATATTGCTTCCATCTAATAGGATTCATTGTGTCCAGTCTTTAGCATAATTCAAGTTATAATAATTCAAACTTTTGTCTTTAAAATAACTATTTCATAACTAGCTTGATTTTAGAGTGAAGCTTAGAAATTAAGTGGAAATTGTCATGAGGTTATACATATGTGAATATATATAAGAATATGTTTCATAAATTAAAACTAGGTTTTAGCAATCTTCCCAAGGCAATATAAAAATATGAGAAAGTGTAAAAAGTACTATATTTATTACTCAGTTCAGTGAATGAAGAGTAATCAAAGTAGCCCCATTCTTGTATATATTTTACTAGAAGCTTTATTATTTAGGAAACAACTTGCCTTTATATTCCCAAGATGTATAGACTGTGGTGGGTCACTTACACTTTGGTATAGATTCACATAACAATAACACTTAGATCCATCTAGTTTGACAAAGTGTCTTTGATGAGAGGAAGAAATCAAAATTCTAGCCTATCTTTTTTAGGATAGTTGATAGTCTTCAACAGAGTGATACACTGTATCTGTAGTAACTACTATCATGTCTTTCATAGTGCAATTTCCATGCTTCAACAGAATGATACACTGTATCTGTAGTAACTATGACCATGTTTTTCTTAGAATGGTTGATATTTTTCAATGGAGTGATACACTGTATCTATAGTAACTAAAATGTCTATTATCTAATGTGGAGTCTGTTTGCCACAATATAAACAAATAAGCAAAGAAGGAAAGAAAGAAAAGGATGGTTAACTATAATAATGCCTAAGGACTGTCTTTTTGTCCAGCAATATTTAGCACTAAGATAATCTCCTTTCTGTAAACTCTTGAGAAATCTCTTCCTTACCCAGAACAGTCTCCCCTGCCCCCATTTATGTTTCCAAATTTAAAATCCAACATTAACTTTTCTAGGGTGGGGTGGGGGAGACAAGGTGAGAGACAGAGGCAGAAGAGCATTCCATACAGTGATTAATTGAGTCTTTGGTGTTAGATTCCTTCCCATTAGGAAATGAGGAGAGTTGGCTCTCCTGCTACAGTCTTGTCATGAGCCATAGGATTGAGGTTATGGCTATGATAGCCAGATTCTGGGAAGTAATACACTCCTAAAGTCAAGTAAATCTCAAGAAATAACAAACTAATCTGTGTGTGGTGGGGGGCAAGGTGTCTTTGTCTCAGGTGTACTAAAGTGAGTATAGTTACCTATACTTTTAGTCCAAATTATGTATAAAAACTTATTATGTCAGAGATAATAAGCTAGGTGTTCAACTCTGCTAAGATAACAGATGTTTTGTGTAAGACCTAGTTGCCAGAATATTCTGCACTCATGGGCTTCATGATCAGATATGTCAGAGATAAGTTCTGAAGCAAACTTTTAACATTGCAGAACTCTGAAGGTCACAACTGCATGAGTGATTAGAAGTTATGAAGGTCACAGCTACGTTAGCTATTAATGTAAACTTCAGTGCAAGGAATTTGCTTTGGCTTAAATTATGTTTTAAATGTTCAGTTCAGAGCTTTATCTCTCCTTGTTTCTTCATATCATCTCCAAGTTTGAAAGTCACAGAGCCTTTGGTTATTAAAAGGAACCAGAAGCTGGTAACACAACTGTGATTCATCACCACAAAACCTGGAGATGTTGCCAATTGAAATGTGCGTGTTGTAGAACACACAAGGAAGAATATAATGAACTAAAGTGATGACATATTATATGCCTCCATTCACAGAAATAAGATTCATGAGCTCTGTAGTTAATGCCCCCCCCCTTTTAAAGGAGTGGGTTTTATTTTCTCACCACATTAGAGGAAACCAATGCAAAAAAAAAAAAAAAGAAATTAGAGATACTTTTATGACATGTAATATTTTGACTGTAAAATATTCACATTTTGACTTATTGCCTGTAATTTGGAAAATACTCAGCCCTTTAAAAAATCTGGCTTATTCTGTAAAAATGAGGATTTCAACATTTATTATCATCAATTCTTAGGAAAGTCATCTGGAGGAGACAGGAAGTTGAAAATTAAAAAAAAATGATTTGGCATAAGTTTAGTTTGGGACGAATTAAGATAATCAAGATCAATAGTTGTTGAGGAAATAAGCTAAAGTTAATCCAAATGATTTACTGAAGATAAAATTTCCCTTTTAAATGCTGGATAAAAGAATCCTATTCTAAAGTGTGTGAACTCTTGAAAATGTAACAGCTTTAGCATTAGTTATTCTCAACAATAGTTGGAAAAGTAAATTAAAAACTTCTTATAATAACCAGCTTCCAAAAGTTGCTGGATGAGTGTGTGTGAGTGTGTGTGTGTGTGTGTGTGTGTGTGTGTATGTATGTGTGTGCTGGGGTGCATGTGGGTAATTGGGTATGTGTGGGGGCACCTTAAAACAAATAATAAAGTTTTTTTATTATTTTATATTTTATTACTATTTATATGATAAAAAGTATGTTTTATTATTTTATTTGTTACTTTTCTGTTAGCTCTAGCACCCTTTATGAAAAACACCAAGGCCTCTCCTGTAAAAACAATCATGGAAAATAAAGCTCTGTTTTTCTCCTCCCTCTGCAATTTCCAACTAGCTTGCAAAGGATATAAACAACACAGTACCTGCAGAGTGAAAGATTCCTGCCTCAGCAGACACAGTTTCCTAGAGGGAGGTGGAGCGGGGAGAGCAAAGGCAAACACCCTCAGCAGTAAGTGCTGCCCTGGAAGGTGAAGTTAAGAGGCCATTTCTGCCTGGAAAGAGCTGAACCTAGAAAGAACACTGAGAGCCTATGCACTGCTCCCCACTTCAGCCAAATGCTGATGTCATCTTTCTCACCGCAAAACAACCCCCCGCGGGTTTAATTAAAAGCACCCCAAGGTGAAATTTGAATTTTGTCTTGTTCCCAACTGTTAACATCTTCACTTGGCCCAATTGGTGGTGAGTCCTTTTCTCACCTCTGTCCAGGTATAAAATGTAATCAAAAACAAGGAAAAAGGAAGTTACTCAATCCAGACAGGCAAAGTCTTTGGGGTTCTGATTCAATATTCGGATATATACTTTGTCCCGTTCGTGGAACTGCAAATCCTTATCTTGAAGACCTCTAGTTCCTTTCAGCTGAGCTGGACAAGTGGGACAGTCCTGAAGGAAAAAGGAGTCACCCCCACATCCTAAAGTACTTGGAAGTGCTCATTTGGATCTGCCTGGAGACCGAGCTAGGGCGACTCCATCGGTCGCCCTGGAGTCCTCAAAGCTGCAAAGTTTAAAGAGAAATCAGAAAGCATCACTTTCTCTCCAGTGCCTCCAGAACTGACCTCCCTTCGGTGGAGGTTCTCGCCTGGGATTTCTTGGAGCACTGGGTTATCCACTTCCTTGACTAGAAGCCCACCGGGGAAGCGCTCTCGATTTTAGTGGAGACTCTCCAGGACTTCAGGGTGTTGGCTGAAGTGTTTGTCCTCCAGAGTCCCTTTACAAATTTGCATGGAATCTTACTGGCCAGTATCTAGCTGCTCGGAGTGGATGCCCGGACTCTCGAACTCGCTTCACGCTCTGCAATCTACTGCTGGAGACTGCTCTGGAACCGGGAGCCCCAGCCGGTGTGGCCAAACTGGACGGAGACTGCGCGGCGGGAACCGCAGCCCCAGGCACGCTGCTCTTCTGGAATCAGGCAGCCGAAGGATAGCTCAGATTGCTAAACCCAGGGATGCACCATCCAGGGATAAACCTGGAACCTGGGCCAGGCGGCAAAGAGGGGAGCCCAGGAAAGAAAGGAGGAAATGGGAGCAGTTACCACTTAAAGTACTCCAGGCTGAGTTCATCTCCCAAAGAGGCATCTGTGTGGGTCTTGATTATGCGCAGGTGCCTACGCGCGCACTCGGAGCGAGTCCGTGGGTGTGCCTGAGTGTGCGCGCCTTTGTGCATTCGCAAGGCAAAGGTAAAGCCTCTAGAGTTCTATTGGTAGCAAAATTCCAAAGCATCCTATCCTGGGAGGAATTGTGCGGTGCAAGTCTTCTCCAAGTATGCGAGGAAGGGATGCTTGTTAGCTAGCTTCCCAAAGCATCCCCCAAACTCTTCTATTCGGGTTTGGTTCAGACTGGTGTCTGGACTGACAGGAGGAGCGCACACCCGAAGATCAAGTGCTCATAATCTCTAACCGGAAAGGGCTGGGTTCCGACCGCTCCAGTTACGGAACGACTTTTCTTCAATGACTGGCTCTAGGGGGTTTCCGGGAGCTTTGCTGGGGTCCGGGTCCGGGTCCGGGATTTAACTGGACATCTAGGCAGAATTACCAGAGGAAAGCCAGGGCGGGCCCTGCCCAATACCCTCTTCAGGAGGCCTTTCGGGTTTCCTCTGCACCACACCTCTCCTGCTTCACATCCTTCCCCAGTTCAAGTGACCTAGGTGGCCAGGCCTGCTTTCTGCCTACTCCCGGGGTCGCGTTCAGCTCTGCACACTAAACGTGGTCAGCAGCAGCAGCACTTCTTTACGCCGGTACCGCGCTAACTCCCAAATGTAAATGTTCTCTTCAGAATCCGCTCCCATCTGATTAGTAAGCAAATCACCCCCTACCGACTAGGGGACTCTGGAAGCCAGCCTCGGGTGCCTGGGAACGTCAGCCAGATGCTCTCAGGCAGGGATTCTCTCCGCGGGGTTGGAGCTAATCACTTTTCACACCGCCCGTTAACAGCCACAGCTAGACCTGGTGACACCTTTTTTATAAAAACCCTTAACCTCCAGACAGTGGGCAATCAGATCGGCAGTTCATTTCCAACAGAGGCTGGGGGGGAGAGGGGGGATGCCCCTGAAGTTAGCTTTCTTCCTTTGGGTTTGCCACCGCTTCCCCTCCCCCAACCCCGCCCGCCTGCAACGCCCCCGCGCCTCCTCTGCTTGGGGATTTGCAGGCACAGCGCTGACCCTCTCCTCCCGCCAGCGGTAAATCGGTTCTCCCAACACGTCTAGCCAGGAGTCACCAAGGCCGAAAGCTCGGCGGCGCCGCCGGCTTGGGGTGTCGCCTGATTCTAGGGGTCTGGGAGGTGCGGCCGTTCTCGTCACTGCAGCTAGGGACGGGCTCACGGCCGCGCGCCCGCCGCCGCCGCCGCCGCCGCCGCCGCCGCCTCCATGCTGCAGCGCGGAGCGCAGCTCCTCCGGGCCAGGCGGCTGGCTGGCGTTGCCCGCTCGCACAGCACTGGGAAGCGGCTCTCCCAGGCCTGCCGGGGCGGCGGCTGCGATCCCGGACCATAGCTTCCCGCCACGCGCCTGAGCTGTGGACTCGCCCCAGAGCCTGGGCCAGCGGGAGGGGCGCCCACCGCGCTGTGTGCAGCGGCGCAGGGAGGCGGTGAGCGTGTGCAGAGCGGCCTGAACCTTGTGTGTGTGTGTGTGTGTGTGTGTGTGTGTGTGTGTGTGTGTGTGCGCGCGTGTGCGCGTGTGTGCGTGCACGCGAGTGTGCGTGTGTGCTTTTCTTCTTCCCTGGAAGATGTGAATGGCTTCTCAGCTAGCTGGTCCTTGGGATTCTTGACTTTGGGGAGCTGTGAGCCCAAACCACCCATGTAATTCATGTTGCATGGTCGGTCATACCAGGAAAAAAAAAAAAAAAGGCGCAACTGCACGGGGGTGGGGCAGATCCACGAAACATTCTGGAAACGAGAAAAAGAAAGAGGGGAGAGGAATAGAAATACGAATATTGAAAGACCTGAGAAGACTTTTGGAATCTCCCGTCTGGCCCTTCCGTTTTCCGGCACGAACCTGGATGTTTTCCACCTTTTCAAGTCATCTTGGTGTTTCTCTAGTGTTTTGTAAGCCGCTTTCCAGCTAGCTGCGTGTGTGTATGTGTGTGTTTGTGCGCGTGTGTATGTGTGCGCGCCTATCGGATGCATTTGACAGTCTTTTTTTCCAACTGTCCAGAAGCAAATGTGTTAACTCAGAGATGCCCCTCCATGCCCAGGTTCTCACAGAGCGCGGAGGACGCCCAGACCCGTTTTCCTGGCTGGATTCCGGGCGACTGCTGGGCTGTGGAGCCAGGTGTATGGATCACTTAATCCAGAGGCTTGGGAAGTAGCTGTATTAACCAGCTTCCAGGTACATCGCAAGGTCAAGAGAGGGTCTTGCAGCTGTCTTATTTCCCTGCATCTTGACTTTCCCGTTTTGGTCAGAAGAATATGAACGTGTCTGCACACGACATTTGAAGCACAAACTTCGGCGCTTCCACCTGGTTTACTGTATAAACAAGGTAATGAGGATTGCTTTTCAAACTGCTTAACGAACCCCCGACACTTCCATAGCCCTCCCAGGACTCCTTTACTCCCCAGCGAAATGTCACCAGCTTTTGAATTCCAAGGATTTGGGCTGCAGGAGAACTTGAAGGAAACGTGATCAAGGGCTATGTGAGAAAGCGACTGCTCTCTTTGCCGGTGGGCTGGTGAGCTTCGGGAGCGGATCTTGAGAAGGACCGGTACTGTTTCTCCCTCCGGATGCGGCGCTGGGAGTGCTTGTGCAAGTGTGAGTGCGCGCGCGACCGGCTGAGAATGTGTGAGTGTGTGTGAGCGTGTCTGTGTGTGTGTGTGTGTGTGTGCGCGGCCGCCCTGCTTCTGCCGGCTCCCCGGGCGCGGATCCATCGGTTTCATGGGGCGATTTGCGCTGATTCCCCACCCAGCGCGACCTGCGGGCAGCGGCGGCAGTGGCAGGAGCCACCTCTCTGACTTCCTAGGATGCGGGTGCTGAGCAAAGGGCAGCGAAGTGATGAGCGAGACCCCAGTACAGCCGTGAAAGCCACCTGGAGCCACCTTGCCTGGATCTTACCTGCAGGCAGAAAGTCCTCCTATGACCGTCTTTCCCCCTAGAGGCACCAGGTAACAATGAAGGACTACTTGCCTCACCCACTTTCCTTAAGGGCTTGTTTCTAGCATCGTATCTGCATTGCAGGCTACTTTACTTATTAATGTTTTGAAAATCATTAGGAAGGGCTGGGTACCCAAGGGCGCTTGCTCAGTGAGGGGACATGCAGTTCCTGGTACATAAAATGTGAGCCTATACCTAAGCACGTAGTGTGGTAGTGAAATCTAAAGATATATGAATACATCAAGCCTGAAGATACTTTTTGAAAAGGGCCAGGCTTGTCGAACCTGTCTGAAGGTGCCAGAGATGAATGGTTCATGTTTCCTTCAGGGTATGGTTGTTGCGGACCATTTGGTATCCAACCCTCCAGATACTGGAGTGAGATCCCGTGTTTGTTTCCCCGCCCCCCACATCTATCAAAGATCTTTTTTTTTTTTCTCCCTCCCCCTGACCCTTCTACCTCTTGTGCCTGGTTGTTTTCCTCCCCCTGTTGTGTACGATCTTGCCAGATCCTTTTAGTAGTTGTGAATTACGCATCTGGAGACTTTGATGTGAAATGGAGTTTTCTTGGGACTTGCTTAGCATGGAAAGGAATTCGTTGTCATGGGTGTGTATTGAGAGAGGTGTTTAACTGCCGGGGTTCGGTTTGATGTAGCAGAATGGATGCATGCAAGAAGTCATTTTTATGTCTGGGAGAAGGAGGCCAAAACCAATAGCCACCACCCAGCCCCAGCCCCGGTGACAACATCAGCCCTAGTCCCCCTGCTTTATCACAGAGGTGGACAGAAGCTTGTGTTCCCTGTTTGCTGTTTGTGTACAATAGGTATTTTGAAAATTCCTTCCAGTGCTTTGATTTAAAACCAGGTTGAATTTGAGACTGCCTAATTAGCATATTGGATCTGATATGTGAAAATGGAGATTCCCTTCATTGGAGGAGGCAGAACAAATTTAGTTAACTTCCAGTGCCCCTTATCTTTGCACATTGTTCATTTTTTTCCTCCCCATCACCACAGTTGCCTATTCCCTACAGAAAAATTCACTTCTTTCTCGAGGGCATTTGAATTAACAACATAAAGCACTTCCAAAGTAGTCTCATCAATGTTTAATTCCATAGTGAAGATGGTCTGAAAAATTCAGCTGAGGAGTGCTGGTTTTGTCTCCCGCCTTTAGGAGCTGCCTGCTGGCAGCACGTCACTGCCACTGAGGTTGGGCCTGGTGGGTCCCCAGTTCACCAATCTAGGAGGCAGAGACAGGAACAGACTGATGGAGGTGGAGCAGAGTGTGGGGTGGTGTCTTCTGTTTGCTAAAGCTGTTTCGGAAGTATATGGAGACTGCCTGGTTGCCTTGTATTCCCTTCGTTTCTATAGATATCCATATGATGGCATTTGCAGATTACAAGCTAATGGGTAGCTGCTCTAGTTGTCCCTGCGCGCTGATGTCCCCAAGTCCTGCTCTAGAGTCTGGATTCGGCTGCTGGTGCAGCCCTGGCAGGGTGGTGGTGCTACAAGGCCATGTATGCAGAGGGCTTTGGGGGCTGGGCTCCACCACTGCAGCTGGCAGGTCTGCTTTGACACTACTTGGGGCGGGGCTGGAGAGCTCAGCAGGCACTCTGGCAGACTGTGGGGCGCATTGTAGCGGTGGTGGCTGCCCAGGTCTAAGGGAAGAGAAATGGGAGATGAGTAGGGCGGTGGTGTTTGACCGTCTATTATGACTACAGACTCCCTCCCCACTACCCCCCCCCCCGCGCATGACTATTTATTCAAAAACATGTAATGAAAGCTGGCTACAAAAATTGTTTGACATTCTAACACTGCATGATTTATCAGGAGTGAAACCTTGATAAGCTAAGTGTGTATTTCCTAGATCCCTGTTTCTTTTTTTCTCATGCTGTCCTAGATTCCATCAGGTCATTTGCAGCTTTATTTTGCCTTCAATTAAAACAAAGCATATAAAATCAACTAGTGTTCCACTTTATACTCAGACATAAAGTCTAGGACTTTTCAGACTTTTCAGACAGGTTTAGTGTTTAACTTCAACGCAGAGAAAGGATATAGAGACTAACTCAACTCTGACAGTAAGAAAATCTATGCTCCACTATCTGGAGACTGGGGAGAAAAAAAAAATCTCATTGCCCACATTCAAAAAGATAGAGAGGAAAATAAAACACCAAACAAACAACAGAAAACAAAACAAAACAAACAAACAAACAAAAAACAAGATTTGAAGGAATTAAAGATAGCTTCCCCAAAATCTTTTCTTTTTAGTGAATTTATTTGAAATCTATCACTCAGAACATCCAACATACAAAGCTGACTTATGTGGTAAACATCTCATAATTTTGTAAGCAAATAGCTCAGACATATCCAGAAGATGACTAAGAAAAATAAAAATTCTGCTGAAGAATGTTGGTGCTGGGAAAATAAATGTTTTCCTACCTGGGTTTCACTTCCCTTTGGCCTTTTCTCACTGTGGATTTCATCTTTTGCATGTCAGTTCTTATCTTTGTGCACCCATCATCAGGGTAGGCAGACAAATCCATAAACCAGAATTTAAATCCTCAGCTTGAACATACATTGTAGTGTGATTCAGGTTTAAAAAGGTCATTCCTCTGTAGGACTGGAGCTAGGTTAAGTGTCATAAGGAAATAGATCTTCTAGCAGCCGGAAGGAAGGAAGAAAGGAAGGAAGGAAGGAAGGAAGGAAAGAAAGAAAGAAAGAAAGAAAGAAAGAAAGAAAGAAAGAAAGAAAGAAAGAAAGAAAGAAAGCAGGCAGGCTAGCTAAAGCTGGGTTGGAGATGAGGTTCTATCCCCCTTTTTAGACATTATCCCTAGGCAGAGGTGTTCCGGATAGCTGAGGGGTGAAGAAATTGATAGGAAACTTCCCAGCAGGAATCTTCTCCTTGACAAATCTTTTCATAGTCATTCCTAAAAGGAAAATAACAGGAAACATCCAGGAGCAGAGTCAGGTTGAAAGGAGTTGACACTAGATTTTCTTCTTCTAGATGATGTCTTTTAGTGATTCCCTTTTCCAGTTTGAAAAGAATGACCTTGAACAAGACCTGTATTCTGTGTTTCACATATCTCTCTTTTTTTAAATTCAAAAAATGTAATGTATACATGAATACGCTCACATATTTCAGCTTTGATATGAGATTCATGTACTAGTTTGTTTAGGGAAGAGTTCATCAATATTTATCTTTCCCTGATACCAGTCAAAGGTAATATTTTTCTTTTTCCTCCAGAGAAATAGAAGAGACATAGTTATCTGAAGAAGAATTGCCCCACCCTTATTCTTTTTTTATTTTTTTAACTATTATTTTTTTCTCTCATGCATGTCAATAGATTCTTGGTGTTAAAGGACTATGCTCTAGTGCATTTGGTATTTAAGCATGGTCCCATGTTACACCCCCCTCCATCTTCTCGAAGGAATATCATTTTTCTTTGTCCATTGAAGCTGCTTGAAGCACTTGTGGCTTGGTGGTTTTGCTGAGTTTTCTAGCTGGTGAAATTAGGACCAAGCTTTCTGCTGACTTGCTTGCTGTGCTGGTATATGGTAAGGATGAGATACTTGCTGTGCTGGTATATGGTAAGGATGAGATACTTGCAACAATCTAACTCTCTTCCTGCCCATCAGTGAAGCTACTCCACAACAACTATCCAGGTCTTCATTCATATACATAGCATTGAAAGCATCTTTGCCAATATTGAAAGAAGAAAAGTCACTTGAAAATTTTCAAAGAACTGACTAGCTAACCTGTTGTCTTTTTCTAATGATTTTGTTTAGTTAGAAATGGAACATGCTGGCATTTTTTTCATGGTTTCTTTACTTTTTTTGTTTGTTTGGTTTTTTTTTTTGGTACCATACAAATAATTCTAAGCTTTATGTTTCATGGAAGAGTAAAGATTAAAATGTAGGCCTCCTACATATGAGTGTTACTCTTTAAGATGCAGGACTAACAGATTTTGGTAAATCATTCCAGTGACACAGTTAAGTCACAAGAATAGACCCATTTATTCAATTTCTGTAGCTCACATTCATATTCACGTGTCACCCTTCAATTTTAGAACCTAAGGAAATAAAAGTTATATATTCTGTGGTGTATGCATGGTGAAATTAATAAGCTCTTATGTTTTAACTATAGAAATTATTTTATCTAGAGGTAAAGCACCTTTTATTATACTCCATCTCCCTAAATTGTACAGTACTATGAAGACCTCAACAAGTAAAGAGGAAACAGAAGAATTTTATTCAGAAATAGTTAATGCTATATTTAAAGCTTGTAAAAAAATCATAGCATTCTGGTAGATACTGCTCTAACAGAAGGCTTTCTGCTAAGTTATATGACAATCTAACAGTAATTATGAATGATAGGTAACAAGTGATTGAAAATTACAATGTAATTACATGGTTATATAAATGTACTATCAGTGAACTGATGCCAAGTAAAGTGCATGAACAGGCTTCGGTATTTAAGCTACAAAAATTATTTATAATATTTGTCTGAAAGTGATAGTTCATATTTCTTAACCTACTAGGTTATGTGGGAAATTACCTTGTTACACAGGAATCCCCAAGGTTACATAGAAAAGTGCCAAATGATCAAATTTTTCCTTTCTAGAAAGTATATTCATAGAAAAGAAATATATCACATGTTAAATCTTATACTCTTTTGAATCTTCTTGGTAGATTGATTATACATACATACAAACATACACACACACACACACACACACACACACACATTGTGAGTTACATAACACATTGCAAAGACTTTCAATAGAGTTTCTTAGAATTAATGTTACAGTTTCTGTGAAGCATGATTGCAGGACTTGGAAAGAAAATTGGATCTATTTTTAGATTTTACTACATAAAGGGCCCTAGAAAGGACATAATGAGATAAATGATTAAAGTTCAGAATGCTTTTAGCAAATGTTGGGAAAAGTTTCAAAATTTTTACAAAATGTTTGAAAAAAAGTAAGTCTGTTTCAAGATATTCTCTATCACAACTAATATATTTAAACAGGAACAGAAGCCAAACAATGTTGCTTATCTTCATCTAGTTCCCTTTGATCTTTTCAGCTCCATTGAGCAAATGCTAACAGCCCAGAAAGGAACATCTTACTTATTCTCTAGATACAATTTTCTTTTGACTTCTCCAAATCAAGGGAAGGCTTTTCTCATGCTAGGCACACCCTCTGCTGTTGAGCTCACATTCAACCTTATTTCCTATCTTGAAATAGGTTCTCCTGGACCTCAATGACATCACCTCCAAAACTACAGGACATTCATATTAAACTATTGGAAGCATATTAACTACATTAAAGCTAATTCTCAGTGGTATGAAATGAAGTATTTTTCTCACTGGATGTTTTCATTAGTTGAAAGAAAATATTTTCATTAAAAACAATTTTAACAATTTAACACATCTGCTATATTTAAAAAAAACATAATAAATTTATGCATTCAAACAATATCAAGAGAACTTGGAAGACTTTGAACATATCATGCAAAGGGGAAGAAATTATACTCTACAAAGACTTTTATTAGAGTCAGATTTTGGGGTATTGGGAAATATGAAATTATTGATGTATATTACTAATAAACATAAAAATAACAACAGGTTTATGAAATATAAGTGAAAATGTGTCTATATCATAAAAACCACAGCCATGAAAATTTACTTAAAAATAATTTTGTTCAAAATATTGAATGTTTTAATTAAGTGTTCATGTACACAGTATAGCAAACTTCATTATTTTTTGTATTTGAGTTACTTTAATTTTTACATAAGAGTATTTTGTCTGTATGTATGCATGTGCAACATTAAAATGCTTTTAATTTATACATCAACACCGTTGCTTTATTATACATGGAGATATATCCTCATAACACTAAAAGTCACAGATCTTTTAATTTGCTATGTCCTATTCAATACAATTACATCTAATTTAAAACTGAAAATGTCAGGCTATTTATAGGAATTATGGGAGACAATCATAAAGCACAATGTACTGTGACCATGTGAACACAGTGTCTTAATAACATGGAAGCTATAAACACATAAGTTTGAGATACATTTATTAATTAACTGATATTTGGGCCTCTTTTAAGTATATTTTGTAGTAGTTATGAGGGAGACGATTGGGAAATCAAAGCTGTGTTCTGGAGGGTTTGGTTTTTATACAGTAGTTATCAAGATGAAATTTGAGTTTTTGTATTTAATGTTTAGCCCTGTCCAATCTAAAATGCAAGCCATTTAACCTCTCTGAACCTCACTGTCCTCACAAAATGAGCTAGTATGACTGTAGGCTAGAACTATCTAGCAGCTTCAGTGTTACCATACATTGGGAACTTAGGTGTCTTCATTGTGATTGTGATCTTCTCATCCTTAGTTATAATGAGCCGAAGGAAGGAACAATAAAGGTAAGGGGAAAGCTTTAAATCCTATGATTGGAATAATAAAACTATGAGGTTATGATGACCAGGAGAACTATGGTCAATATATCCAGAGGCCAAGCAGGAGATGTAAAATAGGCGATTTGCCCAGGTTTAGGAAACCTTAGGCTCTAGGAACTGATCTACTTGGTCAGTGAATGACCTACTCAAACACTTTACCACTGAAATATGTTTTGACACACAATGGACACAGAACTAAGAAACTTCTAATTTTCTTGATGTGCTCTTTAAAAGAGATTGAAGTTTCCCTGCTGGCTTTCTCTTTGGCTAACTTCCTGTGCCTTTAGTAACTTCAAAATCACTTTACTGAAAGTGATTATTCTATATTTTTGTTAAGTATGCCATAATGTCATGCTTTTCGTTGATATAAAATTTTGGCATCCTGTAGCCTCTAATAAATTTTAGCATAGGGGGAGGTATTATCATATATGGAAGGCCTTATTACTGATAATGGTACCTTGGAGTATTAGAGTTTAATTACTTCAGACCCTCAACCCATAATTTCCTTGCTTATACACACATGAGTTAGGGGCAATTTTATTTGATTGTTGTTAACCTTTTCACATTTTATGCTCAGTAATGTTAGACTCACTGTCTGAACAGATGTTTGGGATGAATTCTGGTTTGTCTGTTCCACATTTCACTGAAGCACAGCACCAATGCCAACAAATAATACAGATGTCAGTATGACCATCATTTCCGCTTTTGACTTGGGCACAAAAAAGTGAAGCCAGTCTTGCACTCATGTACCTTTCTTCCACCTGAACTTGAATAGAGCCTTAGAGCCCCTTTACACATACCTCTAAGATGGTCATGAGATGAAACATACTCTTCTTCTGAGTTTAGACTCTAATAACCTGAGATTACTTCCTCAATGCTCCATTTACATGCTTTATTTACATGGTCAAGTTACTTAAATGTTTCCTACCTTTCCCCCTACAGATTGTGATGGTGTTCTCCATGAGGACCATACAAAACAATGAAACAGAGAAACACAAGAAACGTAGCTGAGCGGTGGGTGGTGGTGCACACCTTTAATCCTAGCACTTGGGAGGCAGAGGTAGGAGGATCTCCACGAGTTCAAGGCCAGGCAAGGGTACACAAAGAAACCTTGTCTTGAAAAAAAAAAAAAAACAGAACAAAACAAAACAAAAACCAACAACAACTAAAAATACTTTGGGCTGGAGAGATGGCTCAGTATTTAAGAGCACTAGTGCTCTTCCAGAGGACCTAGGTTCAATTCCCAACACCTACATGGCAGCTGACAACTGTCTGTGACTCCAGTTCCAGAGCATCTGGCACCCCTACATAGACATACATGCAGGTAAAACACCAATGTGCATAAAAATAAATAAATCTTAAAAGAAAAAAGAAATGTAAATTACTCACTCCTAAGTTGTTTAACTGGATTATCAAGGGCTTTCTGAGATCAACAAAAATGACTACAATCATGTCCTTTATACTCTATAATAATTATTTATTTGCTATTTAATACATGCATGAAAACTCTCAACCATTGTCTCTCTTAAGACACAGTCAATATGGCGTAGATGCTACTGTGGGAAAACCAGTGTAGAGCAACAGTAAACTGTCTTTCATGGAGAAAGTCCAAAAACAGTCATGTTGCTAATCTCTTCTTTGCCTTTTAATTTACTGCCAGACCTAGATGGTTTATTTCTAGAATATTAATTAATTTTGTTTGCATGTTCTTTTTAAAACAAAGTCAGCATCTAAGCTCCAAGCAGCCTCCTCAGCTTCCTTATGAAATTAATTGTTTTCTAACAAGGTGAGAGAGGTTGAAGGAAGAAAGATATAGTAAATCTCCCTTCTCCTGGTGTCCCTAAAGAACCAGTCTTTAGATAATGACTATGGACCGCAATTTTGCATGCTATTCTTTTGGGGCATTATGCTTAAAATGATTTTTTTAAAGCCTTACATATAATATAGAATGCAAATAGTTATCAAAATTGACACATCAAGGGTAAATATTGTTAATCTTTTCTTAATGACTCCCTGTCTCCATTGTATATGTTAGTAATTGGAAAGGGTCCTCAGGGGCCAGCCAGTCCATTGCATGCTCTGAGCCATTTACACTAATTTTTTTTTCTTTCGCTTCTGCTTTAACTGTATGATTTTTCTTTGATTCATTTTGCTTTTATGAGTGTATTTTTCAGTCCATCAGTTTCACTTTTTAACTCACAAATGAGAATTTATTAAGAAAATAGTACAATTGTTGGATATGAGAGCCTCAGACTAAGTCTTAAGGCTTCCTCTGATGTAACACATGCTCTTCCCTGTCTTGTGTCTTACAAGGGAATCAATGAAAGATACCAACATTTCTTAGATATGATATAGTAGATGACAGCATCATCACATGGTCTTATCAACTTGTTCATCTTCTTCTGAGAAGGTAGCCTACATCAGTTGCTGTTGATTTTTACTTCCACTTATACAGTAGACTTACAGCTTCATTGTGAGCATCTCCATTTTTTAGGCCTTCAAACTGAAACACAGAGCATTTCATTTTAGATGACTACAGTATGCAGCTTATAGATGAGAAGGTCAGAACTCAAAGCTAAGTACTTCCGATTCTAATGAAGGTGTGTAAAAAAAAAAAAAAAAAAAAAAAAAAAAAGAAGGTGCTAAAGCTTCTATAGCTGGGATTTCCCCTGTATCCTACCTCTCATGATAGTTTGGTAACAGGTAACAGTTAATATATATATGTGCTCCAACCTCCTTCTTAGATGAGGACATATTTCAAATATACACGAAATTCTTTATTTTCTTCGCTTTTTATATAATTTCATAAACTGCCAAATTTTATATTTGTATGTCTTTCAATGGCTTTATGGTTATCTATTAGGGGATTTAGAATTTGCTAGCATTAGAAAATTTCAAGTCCTCATGAAAAAGGTCATCTTCTTATGCCTGAGTTTTCCACCATTAACATAATACCTAGGGATACGTGAGCCTCTCCATATTGCATTTGGGCTTGATTTATTCCAGTGTGACATTTTGTCATTGTCAAAATTACATGATTTCATTTTTTCTTCTAATTTTGCTTCAATAATTCATATTCTATATTCACTTCCTTAGTAAACTAAACTTAGATTGGGCAATTTAAGCTGGGATTATGAATGCTTCATTATTTAAAGTTATTTAACAATGCTGTCATTAACATATCAAACTATTCTACCTAGAATTATCATAATTTAGAGATACAATAAGCTATTAAGTCTAGGTCATAGAAAAGTCCAAATAAAATTATTTTATAATCATGACTATAATTTACTTTATATGAACTTTATATATTTAAATGAGTATTGTCATAGTCAATCTTTTGTCCCCTCTTGGTAAAAGAGATATGTTTGTAAAGAAATGCATGAAATTACATTTCATATGAATGTTTTTTCTTTCAATGGCATATTTTAATTATAAATTTGAAAAATTTTTGGTTATACTGAATATGGAATATTCTATTACATTCTCTATTATTTTTTACTGTGGTTTTGAAGTTTAATATTAGATAAATTATGTTAATTTGGTTATTTGACATTTCTTCTACTAGTGAGTTCTAAAATAGTAAAGTGCATATTCTATGTATTTTATGTGTCAGTATATATACAAACTTATTTTGTAGCATCATATGGATTAGTTTCTTCATCTGTAGAAGGGGACTAATACTGTTATGCACCCCAAAGGCTTGGAAGAGAAAGAATGAATTCTATGCATTTCACACACTAGTTCCCCCATAAATGAATGGAATCACCAATTATTATTATTATATTATTAGAAATTTATTATTTTATATACACAATAAATATAAATATCTTCATATGCATCACACATTCACTGAACTGAAGAGGAAGCACAGTTCTACTTAACAGCTCAGGCTGTGATATTTGGCTTGAGTAACTGCTTGTTGCAAGTGTCCCACCTTTCTTGACAAAACTCAGGAAAGAAAGATCCTTTTAGGATAATATCAAGCAATGTTTTACATTCTAAATTTAATATATGACTTTGTTTTTTAAAAACAATTTAAATGTAAGGATTGTATAGATGTGGAGTAATTAACTATTGTTAAGTCAGTTGGGATAAAAATTTAAAAGCAACCTTGAGTAGTTTGTGGTTCTCAGGGCATGGTCAGATGAGCTAAAGACATTCACTATTGATGGGCTGTTTATGGATTTGAAGTTGTTCATGGAATCTTTTGTGGAGAAAGAAAACATGTATACAATTACAGACATAATCAAAACAGTAAGGTGCTTCAGGAAAGGTCATTGTTTTGGAGGAAATATGACCCTCTTGTTCAGTGAACTGTTTTTTTTTTTTAAATAAATTTTGTTTTTATTAAGAGATTTTCTATTCATTTTACATACCAACCACAGTTTCCCCTGTCCTCCCTCCTCCCATCCCCCACTCTTCCCTCTCCAACACACCCCCCATTCCCATCTTCTCCAAGCCAAGGTCTCCCATGGGGAGTCAGCAGAGCCTGGTACATTCAGTTGAGGCAGGTAGGAGCCCCTCCTTCCTGCACCAAGGCTGAGCAAAGTGTCTCACCATAGGCACCAGGTTCCAAAAAAAACCAGCTCACACATTAGGGACAGGTTCCGATCCCAGTGCCTGGCAGCCCCCTATACAGTTCAAGCCAAACAACTGTCTCACCTATCCAGAGGGCCCAGTCCAGCACCATGGGGGCTCCTCAGCTATTGTTCAGTGAATTGTAAAGAAATAAATAACTTCTATTCTTCCATCATTCAGGAAAATGGACTGTATTTTAGAGAAACAAGATAACTTTACTGTCATGCTAACTTGTCTCTGAAAACACTGCTTTTGCTTGGGATGTCTTTCATTGAAAGCTGAAATTCTTATCCGAGTAGCCATGTGGATATGTAAGTTTAGCACATATTACTTCATTGACATGAGAGTGGTGAATCAATATGTGTAATTAATGCTTGAATTTATCCAGTAAAGTTAGGAAAATAAAGTTTCTTTCATCTCAGAAGTTATTTATAACATCATATCTTAAAAATATGGAGTAAATAATTACTGATGAAGTATCTCTGTTCAAGTCAGGAAGGAGGTTAAAAGGAATTGGAAACGAAAACTGAGAATTTCAGTGAAACATACCCGTCTTGCTGGAAAATGTGTCTTCTGGCTGTATTGGTTGACTAACTGAATTGACAGTCACATGCATGCTAAAAACTTTTTAAAATACTGACTTTAGAAAGCGATTGTAAAGCATAAAAACTCACTTGTGTGCTACGACAGAAAGAAGTGAGCTTCATTTTGTAATCACTATGAGTATGTTGATGTTTACATTGAATGCTGATATTCGTAACCTTTTGGTTGAAGCAGTACACACACACACACACACACACACACACACACACACACACACACATGTAATCTGCCCCTATCTTGGACTGTGATGTACAAACTGAAATAAACCCCTTCCTTCCAAAGTTAAACAACAAGACACAAGAAAATAATATGTGAATATTTTTATTTTCTTTAAATGATAGTTTCATCATCTTTACCGTCTCTTTTCCTTTTGTCAGTCCCTCCCATGCATCCCCCAAGCTCCAAGTCTTCAGAGGTGATTGTGTTTCCTGGAGTATCTGCAGAAATCAGAAAAGCAAAAGGGGACCATGTGTTTGGGAGGGTAAGAGCAGTGGAGAGGGGAGTAGCAGGGTTCAAGGGATTCGAAGCTGGATTGAACAACTAGGGTTACTTAGGGAGAGGAAGGGAGTTAAATTCACTGTGCTTTTGAAGTTTTTCCTCTTTTGTCTCTTTTCATAAGCCATTTGTGAGATGACACTAATATTTGGAATAAGAACTGCCAGCCCTTTCAAACTGACTCCAAGCACGTGATCAGAGAGGCTTCATGGCTAGCACAGTAAGTAGTGAGGTCCATGATGCATCTTAGACAGGAAGAATCCACGTGAATTGAATTTATTTGGAATTATCACTCACTTTGTCTAATTGTTTCTATCAAATAATTATATCAACTTACAATTTACTACATTTACAATGAAATGACCAGAGAAGTATTCAGACCTGTAGATGAGAGCTCAAAAAGAGGTAGAGGAAGTTGATAGGTTGTAGCTCCCACACTTCAACCCGTTCATGTCTGAATGAGGGGCTGAGGATTAAAACAGAGACAAGACAGCACAGCGGGGCATTCATCTCAGTAAAATGCCCTTTATTGAAGGAGGGAAGAGGCCTTAAATACAGGCTTACAGCACAGAGGAAGAACCTGGGAGGGCAAACATTCGCTACAGATGTTTTACATTCTAGCATTACACCCATATGCAGGATACACAAACAAGGAACCTTAGGGAGGACATCTGATCAAGGTCAGCAGCAAGGCAACAGCTACCCAAGGAATGGGGGTCAGGGCCCAACAATAGGTCTAAGCTCATTGGGATCCAGGGTAAGTAACCATGATTCCACAGCACAAGAATTTTCAGGACCTAGGTTAATAGGACTCATTTAGCAGCAAGAGGAAAGCCCATCTGGTATTGGTCAAGTATTAAAGGAATTTCCTGGTGCTCACCAATGTCAGGGGTGTCTTACAGCAGTGTCTGACTCAGCTTTGGAAGTGTTGAAAAGCAAGATCCAGCCTTTGAGCTGGCTTTGCTCTGGGTGATTCCTCTCTGAGATGGGAAAGCAGGGACACATCAGCTTTACATCACCACAGCATACAAAGGCAGAAGGAGAAAGGAGAGGAAGGAAAGAAGGGGGTGACATAAAAATGGAAGAAGTTACCTCCCAACAGTCCTCACCAATGTCCTAGTCATCCCTAATTCTGTGACCCAAGTTTGCTGTAACCACAGGAAGGAGTCAAGATACAGCAGACAGATTTCCCAGGCCTCCTTATTTCCTTTCCACCTCCCATCCCTGCTTCTTCTTTTCTTTTCTTTCTTCTTTTTTTTTTTTTTCAAAATTATTTTCTGTGAAAGGTCATTCCTCTATCTACATGTGAAATTCAAAACCCAGTGAAGCTTTGGCCAAATGCTAATATTTTGCTTTGATGGTAAGCATTTGCCTGATTTAAGATTCTGTAGCAAATTCTGTTATTTTAAAGAAGCAAATTGAAATTTATCAAGTCAAACTTATTGTAAAACCTTGGATATGAATAGCATTAATTAAATTTTATTACAAGTAAATTTTATGTTAGGTTTCATTGAGAAGTTAGTTAACGCCTTCACTATTTGTTAAGCCGCACTTTGCTCTAATATGTCCGTACACTAAGAACTTATTCATATAGCGATCGATCATCTATCTACTTTTCTTTCATCTACTTCATCTTACTATTTTGTCTTAGGGTTCATATTGTTGGGAGGAGACACCATGAGCATAGCAACTCTTATAAAGGAAAACCTTTAATTATTTAGTCCATTACTATGGTGGGGAGCATGATGATGCACAGGCATATATGGTGCTGGAAAGGAGCTGAGAGTTCTACATCAGGATCAGCAGGAAGCAGGAATTGGGAGCCACTGAGCCAGGCTTGGGCCTTTGAAACCCCAAAGCCCACTTCAGTGATATACTTCCTCCAACAAGTTTGTACCTACTTCAACAGGACCACACCTCCTAATGTCACTTCCTAAGCATTTAACTATGAGTATATGAGAGCAATCCCATTTATCTATCTATCTATCTATCTATCTATCTATCTATCTATCTATCTATCTATCTATCTAGAGATGGGATTTCTTTGTGTAGCTCTCATTGTCCTGGAACTTACTCTGTAGACTAGGCTGCCCTCGAACTCACAGAGATTGGCTTGCTTCTGCTTCCCTAGTACTGGGATTAAAGGCGGGCACCACCACCACCCAGCTGAAGGCCATTGCTATTCAAACCCCCACAGCATTTATAGAACAGAGGAAAACTATCAATATATATGAACATACATCTCTCTATATACTATGAATTCACACATATACACATTCACATATTTTTTTCCTCAAATACACAGTCGTAATAAATATCTGATGTGCATAAACAGTATGTTTATAATAATCCCACTTTAAAAAGTTTATGAATAAATTCTAAGCTAAAAGGTAGTATGTATAAAACTTTTAATTATTTATGAAATAAATTTAAATGAAATTATAGAAGAGAAAATGGCAATGCCTGAACTTAAACATGATTTTAAAAACTGTAGATCAGGTCTTTTCCTCTTTGTGAAACAGAGATCAGATGAATGTTGTTTCATTATCATAATTTATTTCTAATGATTCTGGAGCATAAAACTCTTCATTTTGATTTATTCATTTCTGGGAGTCCTAAAACTTTCAGTTAAAGAAGAATCTTATTTTCTTATCAAGTTTCGTCTTGATTTTCTACTATCATTTAATTTTAAGATCATAGGTGACAATAGCAAGCAAGGTTTGAACAGGGATAAGCAATCACTTCCTGTTGAATTTCTGGAAACGAGGGAAGTCCAAACCTATGTGATGGTATAAGCTGAGGAGTTCAAATCAAGGTAAATGAAGGCAAATGGGGGAGTTTAGTGTAAAGGGCTACATGAAGGCAACGACTGTAACTAAATAGTGTTTTCTAGTCTACTAATATACCTCCAGACATCCATGCCTTAGTCATGACAATTGTTACAAAGCAGTATGCATTGTAAGAACTTATGCAGCCAATGGGATGGCTCAGTGGATAAAACCTTGGCAACACAAAATGATGATGGGATGGCCACCTGAGATCCATCCTTAGAACTCACATAAAGGTGCAAGAAGAGGACTGGACCAAATAGATTTGTCTTTAGCCTCTGAAGGCCAAACACACTATAATTATAATAAATAAGCACGTCCCTAAAGTTGCGCCATTTAATACTAAACTGACAACTGATCACTGGTATTTAATTTTTTTTAACAAAAGGCAGATGTGGTGGCACATGCCTGAAATCCCAGCACTCAGGGGGCTGAGGCAAAAGAACTGTGAGTTCAAAGACAAACAGTCAAAGTTACCTGCTTGGATTACATAGCAAAATTCTATTAAATATAAATTAGGCTATTTAAGAAGGTATTATCAGAAAAATTTTCAGGTTGAAATGGATGAAAAGAAAAAAAAACATTTGATAATTATACTCCAAATAAAATTTTTTTAATATGTTATTTTATTTTATTTATTTTTTAATTTTATTTTGCAATACAGTTCAGTTATACATATCAGCCACGAATTCCCCCGTTCTCCCCCCTCTTCCCCCCCTCACCTTCCCCCCTGCCCACCCTCCACTTCCACCTCCCCCAGGGCAAAGCCTCCCCCACGGACTGAGATCAACCTGGTAGATTCAGTCCAGGCAGGTCCAGTTCCCCCCTCCCAGGCCGAGCCAAGCGACCCTGCATAGGCCCCAGATTTCAAACAGCCAACCCATGCAATGAGCACAGGACCCGGTCCCACTGCCTGGATGCCTCCCAAACAGATCAAGCCAATCAACTGTCTCAACCATTTAGAGGGCCTGATCCAGTTGGTGAACCCTCAGCCATTGGTTCACAGTTCATGTGTTTCCATTCATTTGGCTATTTGTCCCTGTGCTTTATCCAACCTTGGTCTCAACAATTCTTGCTCATATAAACCCTCCTCATTCTCGCTAATTGGACTCCCAGAGCTCCACCCAGGGCCTAGCCATGGATCTCTGCATCCAGATCCCTCAGTAGTTGGATGAGGTTTCTAGCACGACAATTAGGGTGTTTGGCCATCCCATCACCAGAGTAGGTCAATTCGGACTGTCTCTCGACCATTGCCAGCAGTCTATTGTGGAGGTATCTTTGTGGATTTCTGTGGGCCTCTCCAGCACTCTGCTTCTTCCTATTCTCATGTGGTCTTCATTTACCATGGTCTCCTATTCCTTGTTCTCCCTCTCTGTTGTTGATCCAGCTGGGATCTCCCGCTCCCCCAAGCTCTCCTTCCCTCTACCCTCGCCCTTCATTACCCCCCACTCATGTCCAGGCTGTTCATGTAGATCTCATTCCATTTCTCCATCATTGGGTGATCCCCGTGTCTTTCTTTGGGTCCTGTTTTCCAGGTAGTCTCCCTGGTGATGTGAGTAGCAGTCCAGTCATCCTTGTTCCACATCTAGTATCCTCCTAGGAGTGAGTACATACCATGTTTGTCTTTCTGAGTCTGGGTTACCTCACTCAGGATGATTTTTTCTAGATCCATCCACCAAATAAAATTTTTAAAGGAGAGGATTAGTGAAATTATAAATCCTTTGTGTGAACTGTAAAATAAAATGACATGAGAGAAGATAAGATGTGCTTTCTTGCTTCTCTGTTTTCTCACTATGGTTTAGAAAGAAGCCTTCCTCAAGTTACAGTTTAAGACAGTGGTACAGAGTAATTTAGAATTCAATCACTGTTTAAACAGAATATTGCTGTAACCTAGTACTGGTTATACATGCAGTAGCTAAGAGTTACCTCAATATAATGTGAGTCCCTAAGAGGCCTTTGTGGAGCCTGTGTAGAACCATGCTGTGATTATTCTACCCAAATTGAAAAAGACAGGGAGGAGAAAGCTATTTTTATAATACTTGATATATTCTATTTTTTGCTGGTAACCTTCCTGCTCAATGTTTTTCTTCTCTGAAGAATCATCTAGAATAGATTATAAATGATGATATCAATTACAGCACATCCTCCTTGCTCACAGGTATGTGCAATGTGTTGTTCGTTTTAGTTAAGTAATAGCAATGATATTTCCTTAACAGAATTAACTGCAGAAAAACAACCAAAGACTTAAGTTTCAATGCGCATTAATTAAAAAAAAGATTATGAACATAATATTTAAGGTTACCCTTAAAAGGAACAATATTCCAAAGTGTGCTTATCTAGTAGAACATATGATTTCTGCACAATACTGAAGTAGGAGACATTATTTCAAAATTTGGGTGTCTAAACTTCAAGATATTGTACCTCAAAATATTTTATATGAACAGGTCCAGGAATCATTTCCTTCTTGATGGTTTGGGAGCTTGTTATTAATATATAATCCAACACATTATATTACACCAAATATTGGTAAACCACACTGTATCATTCTCTTTGAAGGCCGCCACCAACTGCCTTCCAATGCAGAATGTAGAGCTGGATTCTTAACAAAATTTGTTAATAAGTATAGAATTCTTTTACTAAAAAATAACAAGAAGGAACCTTCCATAACTCTACCTCCTCAATACCTCTCTGAACCAATATGAAGATAAAGACACAACTGTTAAATAATGTATGATCTCTTATGAAATATGAATGCAATTAAAATGTAAAACTGGTATAAGGCAAGACAACCAGTTTATAGCAGCAATGACAGATATTTATTATTAAAACCCATGTGAATCCTCTTTTTTTGTTTGTTTGTTTGTTTGTTTTTTGAGACAGGGTTTCTCTGTGTAGTTTTGGTGCCTGTCCTGGATCTCACTCTTTAGATGAGGCTGACCTCAAACTCATAGAGCTCCACCTGGCTCTGCCTTTCAAGTGCTGGGATTAAAGGTGTGTGCCACTGCCGCCCGGCTACCAGAACCTGCATTACATTTTAGTTCCATGTACTAATACAGTGGTATGCTTGATTATTTTTTATATATGCCACTTAACTACAAACTCAAACACAGATATAGTTTTTCAAAATCCCCACATGTATTAATTCTAGCTGTTGCTTTGTTTGTTATATGAAGCATTTTTTTTTCAATCACTGTACAATACATAGGGAGATATGTATTAATGTATATCTATGGCAGGGAGCAAACACTGAGAGAAGTAGATGATGCTTCTGTCTGTGATGGGAAGGTCAGGTGACAATTTTCTCTTTTATAATTTTGAAACTTTTGTCCTTTGTAACATGCTAACTTGTTTATTTAATAATTAATAATAATAAAAAGTTCATGTATATTTTCATAGATAGGATCATATATTAAATAAAAATGTGTATCTCTCAGTAACAAAGAAAGGCTAATATACATTACATATTTACATGCCAACTACAATGTCAAAGATATTTACAAATGCACTCTTGGTAAAAATTTCCCAATCCTGCAAAAACACAAAGCCCATGCCTTAGTCCTCAAAAGAATTACCTAGATCTTAAAATGCCAACAGGATTCATTCTTTGAAGCTTTTTCTCTATGTAGAGATTTGATTAGGGTAGGAACTGGAGGAGAATGGCCTGTAAAATCGGAACACTGAATGTATTCTAGGATTTAATCATGTTTTTGACTTCCATAATAAAATATGTTTCATGCTGGACTCTTAGCTCACAGCTTCATGTTCTCAGAGACAGAAGTCAGGAAGGATTTATCTGTACACTTTGCTTTAGCAGTATTTACCATTCAGATGGAAGAGGAGACCATTACACTAAAACACAAACACTTAAAAAATTTATTGTAATGCAATAAAATCAACCATGTATTCAAATTAATTGATATTCACAAAGAAACCAAATGAAGAAAGTAAACAAGCTGTACAAGTGACCAATCTTGAAATCTGATTAAAATAATAAACATTAACAAATTTTTAAAAAATGTGGATGTAACTGAACAAATAAGCTATTTATTTATTCATATCTATATCTCTATCTATCTATCTATCTATCTATCTATCTATCTATCTATCTATCTATCTATATTTGAGACAGGGTCTTACTATGTAGCCCTGGCTAGCCTGAAATTCAGTTTTTAAAACTGGCTGATCCAAAACCACAGAGAGTCTGCCTCTGCTTCCCTAGTTCTGAAATTACAGATGTGCACATTCACCCCTAGAACAGCTGAAGCCAAGATTTTTTTCATATTAAACTTTTTTCATAATAAATGAAAAACATCACTACACCTATATGCACTCTTACATTAAAAACTTTTAAGTTTTACCTTTTAAATATACTTCTAGATAAGAATTTTCATTTCCAAAAACTTTAACACTTAATATGTAGTATTTTTATTTGTGGTACCCATCATTGAACTCCAGTCTTCATACATGCAAAAGAATCATGTGCCAATGAGAGATTTCCTCAGTCCTTTCATAGAAGAACTAAAACTAATGTATCCTTCACATTTATGTCATAGTTCTTAATAGAGATATAATTCCCATTACTATATACTTCATCCTGTTAAATGTACCATTTCTTGGTGTTCAAGAAAACTACAAAGCAGTGAAACCATCACTACCAATTAATTCCAGAAAGCTGTTTTCTTTTCTAAATGAATCTGCATACCTGTCTGCTACTAGTCCCCATCCCCATTCCTCAGAAAGTTAGTTTTTAGAAAAATAAATAGCAATGAAAAGGAAAACAAAGGCAACAAAAATCTATAAAATGTTTTAAAATTCTCAAGCTAACTTAATTTTTATTAACTAAATGTGTTGGGGGGGGTGCTGAAGAGATTGTTCAATGGTTAAGTGCACATCCTGATCTTGAAGAGGACCAAAATTTGATTCCCACCACCCATGCAGGTAGCTCACAGTTATATGTAACTTCAGCTCAAGGCATTGTATGCATAGAATCTGTACTCACGTCCATGCTCACACACACTCATACACAATTAAAAGATAAATCATAAAATGTTAAAAAATGCTATTTGACAGTTTCACAAATACATAATTCATACGGATAACTGTCAACATCTGCTCTCTCCCATCTTGGCTTATCTGCATCCCAAATCTCATTCTTGATTTGTTTTATTTTGTGAACCACTGAGTTTACCTAGGCCAGTTCTCTCTGTTGGACAATGAGTTTGAAGCTCATTGGAACCTGGGTTCAGTAGTGAACAACTAAAGACAATGACTGGTTACACTTGCAGAACTTATTAGTAGCCAATACTGCTGTAGGGGGAGGTAGAGCCCCATGAGCTCCTACCCCTCCCATGACTGATTGTGGACAGGACCAGTCTTGTGTGGGCTCAGTGTAGGTAACCACAACTGTTGTTAGTTAATGACGGTGTTGATGTCTTTCTCAGCCACTTTTCCTCTCTTCTGTCACTTACACACTTCCAGCTCCCTCATTTGCAGTTTTTCATTAGCCTTAGGGGTGGTGGTTGATATAGATGTCTTGTTCAGAGCTGTGCCCTTAATTTCACTTGTGCTCAGCATCTTGGGCAACCATGAGTCTATACATCACCCCAGGGACATTGCAAAAAGAGCAGGTAAGAGTAGTTTTTGTCTGGTCTAGTCCAAGGTTCCTAGCAGAGTGACTGTGGTGTCCTAAGGACATGTCTCAGATGATCAAGACCGTTCTTCTGAAGAATTATCAGTTCTTCTTCCATTTGCTGAGTGTAATTATTTTTATCAGATCCTTATTTATCAACATCTCTGCATTAGATTCTAACAGTTATATAACATCATCTTCATTAAATCCTAATTTTAGAAATGAAATTTCAATTTCACTTTACTCTAAATATACATTGTGTTTTCACTGATATTTAAGTGGATATATGTTAGTCAAGTTAACTTTCTAAATGACTAATTCAATATTCAACTTGTTTGTAGTGACAGTTTTGCTACTTAACTAATCTTCTCCTTTCAGAAACTTAACTAGAGAATATAAGGTTGAGACCTATGCCCCTGGAAATTTCATAAAATTATTTCCTCTTGTGGGAAAAACAGTGAAATGTACTTGGTTTCTATTTATACAACTGATCATAAAGCATATTATATATTGGAAATTAATTTTATTGCAAATAGAAACATTATTTTTCCCTGTGTTATCATTTGATGTTTTTACCGAAAAGTAATCTATAAATTTCTCAGTTATTTTTTTCTGGTTTCCTTTTCCTCACTGCTCATGTAACATTTGGCTCAAATTCTTGACAGAAACTGCTCTGTAAGGGTTACGGCTTTCTGTAATATCAGCTCTTAGTTCCTGTATTGACTGAAATGTCAAGTTTCTTTCTCCTTATAAAATCCTATATGCTCCCCAGGAAACCATTTGTCAGAGAAGACACAGGAGAAAAGTCATCGCTCCAGCCTGGATCTCTTCTTAGGTCATCACATTTTGTATCTTTTACAAATTGATACATTCACTTAATACATGTTTACTGAGAACATTTACCCACATCATACACAGTGTTAGGATCTGAAGTTACAGCAGCAAATGAAAAAGATATGGTTGTTGGATTTGTTAGGAGGAAAAATTAGTAGGGGAAAGATTCTTAAAATATGATGAATTATTAACTACAAATATTGTGTCTGGCTCTGCACATTTTAGAACTGTTATGCTATTATAGGAGAGACAGGTGCTCTTCCCAGTGTAGGTTAGGATTCCGCACATAAGGCTTCTTCTGGGTCTTTGCCACCCTGTGTTCTCTGTGATTTAGAGATAGCACATGTTGCATTAGAGCTTGTATGAGGCTGCTGTTTTGATTTGTGAATTCCCATTAAATGTGTGAGCTACTGCAATTCAGTTGTGAAGCTAGTCTCTTCATCCCACTTCCCCCACACTACACACATGCAAAGAGAGAGTGAGAGAGTTGAGAGAGAGAGAGAGAGAGAGAGAGAGAGAGAGAGAGAGAGAGAGAGAGAGAGAGAGAGAGAGAGGTTACAGGATGTTAAAGATGCTGTGTGTCTACTAATTTGTAGAAGCAACTTTCTGCAGTTCTTCATTAGGTGTGGGTTTTTCCTCTGTTCATTCTGTTTACATAATATAGACTGTAGGGCCTCAAGTGCAAAGATGAAAATATATTTGAATGATACTCCCTATTAGTCAAAACATATTGCTTTATGTTTGTGTCTTATATTAGACAATCTATTCAAAACAGAGCCTGGGGTTTTACTCAACAATCAGTTTCATGCTCACTTATTTGTGGCTATGCTTCCATGCTGCTTTATGGCCGTGGAAGAGTTTGATATAGCTCATTTATAAAATAATTCTATTGTTTTCCTTCTGCTCACTTTCTCACATATTCAAAGGTCTTTAGAGCTTATTTAGATTGAAAAATACCCACCATTTTATTCTCTGAATAGGATTTACTAATTGAACAGTGTGGTTAACACCATCTTATTCAAGCATCACTGAATTATCTGAGGGTGTCTAAACATTCTGAGCTAGTACGTTTTTCAGTGTCTTAGCTTTTCCTTTTCCCCTTCCTAGATTTCTATCTTTGTTTCATCTCCTCAATTTTATTCAACAGGATTTTTAAGCTTTTGATTTTTAAGCTTTTGATTTTTCCTTTTGTTTTGTTTTGTTTTTTCAAGACAGGGTTTCTCTGTGTAGCTTTGCGCCTCTTCTGGAACTCACTTGGTAGCCCAGGCTGGCCTCGAACTCACAAAGATCCACCTGGCTCTGCCTCCCGGGTGCTGGGATTAAAGGCGTGCGCCACCACCGCCCAGCAAAGATTTATTTATTTATTATGTATACAGCATTCTGTCTGCATGCATGCCTGCACCTGGTTATGAGCCACCATGTGGTCACTGGGAATTGAACTTAGGACCTCTGAAAGAACACCCAGTGCTCTTAACCACTGAGCCATCTCTCCAGCCCTGCATCTCCTTTTGAAGATGGCTTCTCTGACATTTTTAGATGAGGTTACTGCCCTACATTTTTATTCCCACACTCAAAACATGTGCATGGGTAAACACTGGGGGAAATAAGGCAAGGTTCTCATGTTGCACATTCATTCATTTCCATGGCATTTTGTTGGGTAATACTATGTTTGTTTTGGAAAACACAGCTTATTGTGTGGTGGTCATTTTGCGTCAGAGAAGTCTACTATCAGTGTCACATGACTGATTATACTGACCCAGTGTGTCTTTTTCTCCATGCATATTTGATCTTAGATTAGTTTTAAATGTTATTGAAATGGATCAGTTAGTTACCATGCTTAGATTACTAATACTAGGTATTAATGGCATAAAACCGGCAACATTTTTTTTTCAAATTTCTCTCCAAGTCTGTTGAAATTGAGTACAATATTTACTTGAAATGATTATTTGAAGAATTTTTGAATGCATAACTAGAAAGGGACTATATGCTCATTAAGGAATAGTTAAGAAAAAACCTTCTGAATTAAATCCACTTCAAACAAACCCACCCACTGTCCTTCAGACCTCTCCAAATTCAACACGGCAGTTTGTCCAGTGCACAGTCGAGAGCAATAACATATTTTTCTTGTGTCCTCTTTATAATTTTCCTTGGACTTTTTCCTTCCTGAAACTGTAGCTCCTGTATAACTTCTTCTTGTTCAAATTTGGCTAGTCCTTCCGAACTCACCAGAGAAGAAGTGTTTGTGAGAAACCTCTCATGATTTATTTGTTCAACAAATATTTGTCTGTCTGGCATGAATCAAGGCTGCTGCTGCTCTATTCTGTTGCTTTTATTTTTATGAAAAAGGGACAGGCAATAACCAGTGAGTAGGTAATAATAAGGCAATGTGGGAAATGTGCAAAGTGACCTCTAGAGTATGTGGAGAGGGAGGACTGATACTTTTTCAAGCTTGATCAGGAACACATCATCTTACAGGATGGAGCATTTGTTTTTGAAGAGAGAGGTTGAAAGAGTAAATCTTGAGATTAAGCAGAAGAGGAAATTAAGGGAAGAACTTTTGGGCACACTAGCTGTGTATGTTTACAAAATAGCCGAGTATCATGTGGCTGAAGAAGGGAGGAAGCCATGGGTGCCTGTCTGTGGTTGCTGGTTTTCAGTGTGGTAGAGATCTAAAGGAAGAAAGGTCTGAGCAGTCATAAGCTAAAATGGCGTGTGTTACAGAGAGCTGTCATAGAAACCAGTAGAAAGTACAATTTCTAGTGATAGAGACTGCCAGTGTGTGGGACTGGGAGTCTGCTATGGACTATGGCAAAAGTCAGGGCTAATCTTGTGAAATAAGGAAAGTTACTTTGTTTTCTAAAGGAAGACAAGAAGTCACTTTTTAAAAGTAGTATTGTTAAAATTTTAGATGTAAAATTACCGTAACTTAAAAAATGTTTTGTGTATTATTTGGGAATCTCATACAAAGCATTTTCATCATATACTTGTATGCCTTCCCCAACTCATCTCAGGTCTTTGCCCAATTCACTACCCATGCAACTTCGTGTTTGTGATCTCTCTCTCTCTCTCTCCTTCTCTCTTTTTCTCTCCTCTCTGTCTGTGAGTGTCTGTCTGTCTTGAATGCGGGGTGTTTACTTGATGGTGGTATATATACTATGTGTCACTTCTTCGAAGAAACTGACATTCTCTCTCCTAGCACAGTGGCACTCCTATGCTAATAGCTTCTCATTTAGAGGGTGGGTCTTCATGTCCACCTCCTTTCTTCCATGCTGGCATTTTGTCGGGTTTGAGTTTCTGTAGGTCTTGTGCATGTTGTCACAATCTCTGTGAGTTTCTACATGATGCTTTGTGTCTGGAAAGCACAACTTCCTTGAAGTCATTCACCGTCACCTCTGGTTCTTAAACTCTCCCTGCCACCCTCCCCACTGTGGCATAGATCCTTGCACACTGAAGGGGGTGATGTGGTATAGATATCCCATTTAGTGCTCAGCATGCCAACCTTCATCTTCCCCTCACCTCGGCCTGTTGTGGATTTCTTTGTTAATTGCCAGCCACTGCAAGAAGCAGCTTTCTTCTGAAACAGAGCTACCTTTCCATGTTGATTAGCCTCCCTAAACCTCATAACAGCCCTTTGACAAGAGGCTGCATTATAAGGAAATATATTTTTCTGTCCCCCATACTCTCAGCCAATGAGAAATAAATGGTCAGAAGTAAGTTCATTAGATTGTTAATAGTGGCAGAGTGATGAAGAGTTTTGGATATGCTAATTTATCTCATACTGATTCTCTATTTTTGTTAAAATCCTAATAGTTACATAAACATTTATGTTACTGTTATATTATAATGAGAATTAATTGTAAAAGTAATGAGTTTCAACTCTGTTTCCTTGTTTTTACTACTTCGTTTTTGCAAGAATGGGATTTACAGTCAATTTAAACTTTAAAATGGGATTTACAGTCAATTTAAACTTTAAAATGGGATTTACAGTCAATTTAAAGTTTAAAATTATTTTAACCTGGGAAAATAATATAGTCTCCCTGAATCTGTGTCTTCATCAGTAAGCTAAAATCTCTAGAATTTGGGAATTTGTGGATAAAAATGGATACAAGAATAACATAAAGTCAGACCCCAAATAATCTATAGTAAAGTGATACCTTTATTACTTCCACACTGAGTTGTTATTCATATTAAATTACTTAAGGCAAGTCATATACTATAACACAGATATAAATAAATACTATTACTAAAAATAAACTTTACAAAGTTTCCCTAATACCATAATTTCTTTATTGTACAACAGTCTGCCTTGATTCCAGGCTTTTTGCCTATTTGGGGAACTAGTTATCTTTCTCCTGTATTTAATTATTACATATTCATATATTTTTACTCATTTTTAAATGTCATATCTGGAAATTTTGAGCAGATTTGAACAAATATGAGCATCAGTCCAAGCCCACTTTTAAATTCTGCTTTAAGCTATGTACTGGCTGCTTACTAAAAATGTTTTGCTAAGGTCAATTGCAAACAGATTTAACATTGATGCCTCTACTGATCAAACACATGCTTACGATCGGATTCAATTCTATAAAAATCATTGAAAATATTATATCATGTGTGCCAATGTCGTATTTGGTAAGTATTCCATTATTCAGTTAATTTTCTTGTAAGAAGAGGTAAAAAATTCTAATATTTGTGAATTGCTGTCTTCTGAAGTTAAAAATTAAAAAAGAAAATCATAAAACTTCACCAGAATGGGCCCCACCCACTAAACTGGACTGCATGTCTGGTCTGTATGAGCCATCAGTGACCTAAGCTTTGGTAAAATCTCAAAACAGCCTTCCTCGGTTGCCTATAGATCTTTGTGTAGGGTTGAGGCCTCATGGGCTTTCCTCTTTCCATTTTGACATACTCATTGGTGTCATCCCGGTTCAGCTCACATTGGGGCAGTCATGTTGGTGAGACTTTTATGGGTGTGGTGACTTCTTACATTAGTATGAGGGGGAGATGTGGTCTTCCTTAGGGAAGAGCACACTAATTCATTATCCAGTACCAAATAGTCAGCCCTGAAATCATCATATCTATATCTACACCTACATAGGGATATATATATATATATATATATATATATATATATATATATATATGCATTATACAGATTAAGCAGATTATATTTAGGATTATAAGTGTGTAGGTACTTATACATGTATCTATGTAATAACAATCCAAAAAGAGTCCAGGAATTTGAAGGAGAGAGGGAAAGGGTATATGAAAAGATTTGGAGGGAGGATAGAGAAGGGTGAAATGTTGTAATTAGACTATAATATCAAACATGTCTGAAAAAAACTTAAGTATTTTCTCTTGAATTGATAATCACTCTCATTTTTAAAGAATACAAAAAATATTAGTAAGTTTTAATTTTTTTTCCAGTGTCCATACCATTCTGAAATTCCACTTTGTCTAACGCAGTTTTTCCCCATGTTTTCTTTTCATGTTCAAAAACTCAAGAAAGCTTAGGACTGGAGAGATGGCTCAGAGGTTAAGAGCACTGACTACTCTTCCAGAGGACCTGGGTTTCATTCCCAGCACCCACATGGCAGCTCATAAGGACCTGTAACTCCAGTTCCAGGGGATCCGATACCCTCACACAGATATGCATGCAGACAAATCACAAACGCACATGAAATAAATTATAAAAAACCTCAAAAGCAAATAACTTAATATAAGAAAAGTACAATACAGTGCCAGGCCCGATTTTTACACAATATAATAGTAGAATCATGTAATTTTCAAGCCAAAGTAGAACTGTGTAATTCTCTATGAAGTACTAAATCAATCATAATCTGAAATTCAATGAGTTTCTTCTAAGGTGTGGCTGCTTGTATTCTGCAAATTGACTCTTAGAACCGCAAGTCTTAATAACGGGTACCGGAGGCAACGAGGTGATCTGATTCCTTTCAAGCTATAGGATTTGATACTGATTTTTGAAAAATCAGTTTCAGTTCTGATTGTTTAACTTAAGCATTAGTTACTTTTCTTATTCCTGTGACTAAATATCTGTCATGAAAAGCATGTGAAGGAGAAAGCTGTAGTTTGTCTCACAATTTAAGAAGGGAAACAGTCCATCATAGTGAAGACAAGGCAGCTGGCTCTTTAAGTGATCACATCATAGCCATCTGCAGTAAGGATACAGACAGAAGGCAGGAAGTGGGTCCAGGTGATTAAATTTCAAATCAACCACTAGATATCCAGTTTTCTCCAATAAGCTCTACTTTTGAAAGGTTTCACAGCCTTTCCAAATGGCATCACCACCAGGTGGGGGCCAAGTGTTAAAATGCATGAGCTTAACGGAGACAATAGGATTCAGGCTACAGCAGCATGGTAGGAAACATTGGCGTTCGTTTTCTTTTTCCACATTTTGATGTATAATATCTTTACATTCATATAGGTTATTTAGTGTATAATCTGACAAATGCAGACACTTCCTCTACAGATACAAATTGTTTGCAAATGGCTGCTGCAAAAGAAAATCTCATGAATATTTATCCGGTTTTAGAAATCAAGTATTTTGGATTGAAATCATCCTATAATCTCTGGCTTTCCTGTGTATTATTTTTGAGTCAAGAAATAGTAAAATCTGAATATTAACATAAATATATCTTTCTTTTTCTTTTATTGAAAATAGATTTTGTATATAATACTCTCTGACCACAGTTTCCCCAACCCAGTTACTCCTAGATTGTCCTTATGTCCTCTCCCATCCACATCCACACCCTTTCTGCCTCTCCTTAGAAAACAAACAGGCATCTAGATAATAAAACAAAATAACATAGCATAAGAGCATACAAAGTGGAACAAGACAAAACAGAAGAAAAAGAGACAAAAAATAAAAAAGCACAAGAAACACATATAGACACAGAGATACACAAGTTCATATAAACAGGATTCCCATAAAACTACAAAACTGGAAGCCATAAAACCTGCTCAAAGAACTTGTCCGGTAAAACATTTAAAAGAAAAAGTTCCCCAACAAAACATTATGAGCCAAAACAAACAAACAAAAACAAAAACAAAAACCTTCTATGCCATTGAGTTCATTTTGTGTTGGCCATCTACTGCTGGGCATGGGGCGTGCCCTGAAGTGTGGTTTGCATCCCCAGTGAGACTCCTTTGGAGAGAACTAATTTTTCATTTGTGAGTGGTCATCCATTGGGGTTAGCTTCTGGATTAGCGATGTGGGTTTGTGTCCACTTCTCTGCTTTGGGGTCTCTTCTGGTGCAGACTCTTGCAGGCCTTGTGCATGCTGCCTCAGTCTCTGTGAGTTCATATGTCTTCATGTCAGTCCTGCTGTGGTTAAAGGGTCTTGTTTCCTCCCTATTCTCCGTCTTCTCTGGCACTTACGTTCTTTCTACTTCTTCTTCCACAGAGTTCCCTGACCACCCTGGGGAGGGATTTGGATGGAGATATCCCATTTATTTTTGAGTGTTCCAAGGTCTTTTACTCACATCGCACACTGTCCACCTGTGGGTTTCTATATTTGTTCTTCTTAAGGAGGAAGCATCTCTGATGATGGTTGAGCAAGACACTGATCTGAGGAGAGCAGAATGTCATCAGGAGTCATTTCATGGCTGTGCTCCTTTAGTAAAGCAGTAGTATTTGGTTTTCTCTTAGGTCCCTGGTCTATCTGATCTCAGGTTCTTTGTCATCTGAGCGGTGGATATCTTTCAACGAAAATGAATATTAGAATGTGCCATTTTCTTAATTAGAATATTAGAATGACATTTTCTTAAATTCTCTCCATTTTCATAAATTACAAAGGGTAAAAGCTGGAGCCATGCCATATCAGCTAAGAGCCCTGGCTGCTCTTCCAGAGGCCCTTGATTTGCTTCCCCGTATTCACATGGTGCCTCACAATCACCCCTCTCTCCAGTCTCAGGGAATCCCATGTCCTCCTTTTGGATTCTGTTGGCAATGTATACATATGGCAGGTGCACCAAACATACATGTAGGGAAAATACTTGTACACATAAATTAAGAATAAAGGAACAATATATTTTCAATAATTAAAAAAATTTAAAAGGTAACATTTCTACATTCATGGAGCTCTGTAGTGGCTAGTATGCACAATATATCTGAAAGCCTCACAAACCAAAGTGTTGAAATAAATCCTGAAGTGTCAACATTTCAAGTCCAATTTTGAAAGGTAATATATGCAGTCAAATGTGAAGTTGAGATGTCTAATCCTTTAAGTAAATTTAATGATCTAAGAGCAATTTACCCTTGTGCCAGAATGCACTAGGTAGTAAAACGTGAATGATTAAAATGAGAAAATTATAATTATTTCAAAGAAAGCTGTTATATGCTTGGGAAACCTGATACATAATTTTATTTAAAGCACAATGTGAAGGGTGAACTTAGACCAAAGAGTCATAGAGTTAAAAGAGAAAGATAAATGCAGATGCTTAACAATCCCAGTGGCCCTGAAAGATCACAGAGGTTTGAAATTAGTGGATAAGTATTTTAGAATGGAGGAGATGTGTGATCAGGATAGAAGGAGGGAGTATAAATCACACTTGGGTGTAAGGGTGGTCTTAGCTTTTTTTTTTTAATGTGGTATAAATAAGTTAAGAAAGGGAAGAAATAACTTAAAATATAATAGCAGTAAGAATTCTTATTAACTTTCTGTGACATTTTAGAGTTTTTCAGTTGGGAGATTGTACTGCTGGAAATTATATTCTGATCTAATCAGATATTGACACTTCTAATGAGTAACGAAATATTTGAGCCAAAGGCTGAATGAAAGACTGCAAACTTCTAGGTGGGAGGCTGTTGAAACATGCATCATGGAGTTGGCATTAGAATTAGAAATAAACAACAAAGCTATGAGTTCCTACTTATTTCCCCTAGAGCTTATCGATTGGGATGTTTAATGCATTTTAATTTTGAAAGTCTTAAGAATTCTCTTAATTCCCTGTGGTCTTCCTGATTGTGGGATGTTGCTATGGCCTGTGTGACTTTAGTACCCGTCATAGTAGTTAAGGCATTCAAAAGCAGGCACACAAACCAGTGTGGGTGGGCAGCAAGTTTACTGCATCCTGATTACCTACTCCTGTGAATCCAATGAGATAAAATGTTCCCACATACAATAAGCAACAAAAGGCAGACTTACCAGTGGTCAACAGAAAATGAGGGACAAAGAAGTCATGAGGGACAAAAGATCCGTAGTGAACCAGTCCTCCAAAGTTCATGAAAGTTACTCAGGGTGTTTGGACACCTGATTTTCTGTACCCAATTTTACCATGTCTGTGAAAGTCTAAAAGGCAGTATTCTGGGTTATACACTTCAGGGTGAGCAACTAACTACTCAATTATAAACTAACTAAAAGATTTATTATTATTATTATTATTACTACTACTATTACATTTAAACAGATTTATCCTTTAAAAATGGATAATGCTTCTCTAAGAAGTCATAGGTCTTTGAGCAAAAATTCCTGTGCTGAGTATGGGATATCTCTC
Source organism: Peromyscus eremicus (assembly GCF_949786415.1). Classification (NCBI taxonomy): domain Eukaryota; kingdom Metazoa; phylum Chordata; class Mammalia; order Rodentia; family Cricetidae; genus Peromyscus; species Peromyscus eremicus. The sequence continues at coordinate 30,967,636 of NC_081430.1, forward strand.
TATGAATTGTTGTCCAGGAAGCTATCAGAAATTCCTAACGCAATAAGGGCTATTGCCTTCCCTTTCAGTTACTCGCCTGAGAAGACAGCACACACTTAGGATGCAGCATACAAGGGAACTTAGCTGGAACTAAGCTGGAAGCCTCCACAGTACTGGCGAGCATTCACAGGGCTGGAAAGTGCTATGAAGGTTGCTGGTAGAGAAAAGTCTTCCATGATCTTTCCAATTGTGAATTGTAAGTGAGCACTATAATACTCACTGACAGTACAGCACTCATAGTGCCTATAAAGATGTTTCGAGAAAGATGGTACAATAGTGGAACTGTTATTTTGGGAGTATATAACTACTTTCTGATTGGGTTTGAGACCTCTCCACAGGAAGGCTGAACCTATTACTGATACTGAGCTAAAGAGATTTGTAACCAAACTGCCTTCTAAATATTTACAATCAGACCCTTAGATAGTCTCTCTAGCCTGCTTTGTCGTAGAAGAATCTTTATACATTGAGTGACAGTTAGTGGAGAGTTATAAGTGGACAAAGGGTTCAGAATTGGTGAATGCCAAGTTCTCAGTACTAAAAGGGGTATCTGTATCACTGCCTCCATAACTGAGACTGTCACAGAAAAATGAGCAAAATGATTGAAGGAGCTAGAGGATAAGGAGTCCCATGAAACCCTCTCTTCTGGAAATGACATGGCTGAGAGCATCATGAGGCAAACACAATCTCCTTTTTCTTTCTTGTTGTTCCAAGAGCGACTATGAGCATTTCAAGATGTTCCTAGACAAGGAGGAATTTCCTGAAACAACTCAGGCCTATGGGAATCTTCTTATGGTGTAGGAGAACTGACTGGGACAGACTAGCTCTGTTCCTGTCCCCTCTGGAAACAAGATATTCTTCAAACTTTTTTATTTTGTTTGTATTAAGTTTTTGATGATTCCATGCATGTATGCAGTGCATAGTGGATACAGCCACAGTGCATTTTTATCATCTCTTATGTTCCTCATATTCCTATGGACACACCTCCTCCCTTCTTCTCAACCAGTCTACCTCCTATGTTCATGTGTGTGCGTGTGTGTGCATGCGTGTGTGTGTGTGTGTGTGTGTGTGTGTGTGTGTGTGTGTGTCCATGAAGAGGTCTTGTGGGAGGGCCCTATTGAACTTCTTGCCACCAATTATGGATAGACTCTCTGTGAATGATGGGCCTTCATCATCATTCAGTAAGAGGATAATAGTTTCAGTGGGATGCATTCTGAAATGTTTTGCTTTCATTTAAGCATAAGCACTACCAGAAATGAGTTGTGAAACATAAGAATGATTTTTCTGTTTTCTTAATCTGCTTTGCTCTCTTGTGATTAATTCTAAAGTCTATGCATAGTAGTTTCTCTTGGTTTATAAAGAGAATCCTTCTAAATTAACAACTCCAATCCTTAATTGGCTATCCTAGTGCAAGGAGAAGTTACTCTGTTGAACAGGTTTGGTATCATCCTCAATCAATAATTGTACTCCTGTGAGCTTCATGCTAATTTTTGCTGTTGTTGCTGTTGTTGTTCTGGGCATTGTGCCTTCTTTTGGAGATTTTGATATAGTAGTTTACTTAGTGATAAATAAAAATTTGTAGCTTATGTGTGTAACACAGCTCAAAATGTGGATGAGCTGATGATTTCTTTTGTCTTTTTGCAAGGACTTGGGAATGTGCTTGTGTTATCTAGAGTTTTAAAGAAGAGTTAGGGATCTTTTGGATAGAATCAGCTGTTCTTCTCAGCTTAGCACCTTGAAGTGTTCCACTCTGCCCACTAGCTCCTTTGTGTAGACTTTGAATATACAATTGGGGACTAAGTGATAAGAACAGTTTAGTGAGAAAAATGCAAAGGGTTGTCATGTCACAGTAACATTTGAATTTCCTCAACTTAAAAAAAAAATGATTAAAAGACTTAAAAAAATCTGGCCTAATGAATTTTATTTTATCATTCACCTAATATCATTGGTTTATTCTTTCAGTAAGATTTGTATTCCAGGAGAGAATAATGATAGTTCCTCAAGTTCATTTCCAGTAAATTTCAATTAGGAGAAGTCAGTTTGAAAATTATATATTCTAATTTATGTGGTCATATCTAATTTTAGAAGAATATAAATCTATGAGTCACAAGAAATTATCAAAGCAAAATTTATATATCATGTAAATAATTACAAACATTCTATTAAATATTTTACCAGATTCTTTAAAATGCATTGGATATAGAGTTTCAAATGTAGACAAATCACTTCTATTTATATGTCTTCAGCAACTTTTAGAAACCATTGTTCCTGCACTATTACTTTTGATCGTTACAGAAGCACTGTGTAAATGCTCTGTAAGTGTAAGGTAATGTTAAGATCATAACCTCTCAGTACAGACACAAAATTTGTACAGAATATCTTCCTGAAAAATGGCAGACATGGAACTAAATTCTGTCTCTGCTGAAGTGCTAAAATAATAGATTTTTTTTCCTAAGAATCAATCTTGTCTGCTAGTTTTCAAAACCAAGTATCCATTATGTTTATCTTTTAGCCAGTCATTTTGATAACTACAGGACAAACAGTTATTAAGATAGTTTTATCTTGCTAGATGAATATTATGGTAAATACATTTTACAGCCCACATCAAAGCTTAATCTGGAAGTTGTAGATACAGGAGTTACTTTGTTCCCTGTTCATTTAACAAACAAGAGGATATAATTTTTTCCTTTATTCTACAATGCTTCTCAAATAGGAGCTCATAGATGCAGATTCACTTATTTTCAGTATTGAGCAGATGGTTTCATGAAAGAAACACATCTCAGGAACTGGACATTCTGATTCTGTTTTTGCCTGAATGCAAACTTTATATGCATGTATGAGATCATTTTTTTAACCTTTTTAATACTTGGTTTCTACACTTATGTAATAAAAAATAACTTGCCTACCTCATATGATTAGTTGGGGAGAAATACTATTTTAAAAATAAAATTGGAACTGAAAAATATAGAAAGATAAAATAGATGCAAATTCAGTCAGTATAAAATTCTTCCCTGTATTGGAGCAATTACTATTTAAAATAATTGTCTATAGTAAAGCTGAAGGTTGATGATATCCAGGATATCTATGTATTGAGTGTGGTATTCCTGGGCTCAAAGTTGAAATATAAAGTGAAGTTATAGCAGTGTCAAAGGTGAAAAGTACCTTCCATTGCCCCCCTGAAGACCTTAGTATGCCAAGTAAGCTTTGTCAATACAGGCTCATAGTCTGAAATAGGTTGTAGTACTCTTCCACTTTACATTAGGCTGCCAATGAAAAGCCAAGTGCTTGTTATGCTAAAGGAAGAAGGAATAAGTAATAAAATATGTAAGGACAATAACTGGAAGACAGGGAAGCATTATGTGTTCATGCACATATCTATGTAGAAATCACACCTTCGTTTTGAGATGATCACCGAGGATTCCTTTCTGTCTTACAGTTTTTCCTTCCTCACCTTTGTAGTGTACCTTTAAAAGAGCAATGCAAATGAAAGATTAGGACATTGCACACGTGAAAAATTACATACCTCCACCATTCACAAAAGTAATCAATTTCATTCTTAATTAAAGGCATCTATTATGATCACTGATTAACTTGTATTTTGATAGCACACAAAGCTGATGTCTCTTTATTGCCTAAGATATTGTACAAGAACTTACCATTTACAGGAGACAGAATAAGAGACAGATAGCAGCATCGTGAACTATTATCAAAGATATTTGTTTCTCCAATTCGATTGTCTTTTATCTGGTATCTCATGATTTCACACATTGGTAAAAAGCTTCTAGGATTCACCAAGTGGTTTTTTTTTTAAAAAATTCTTCTTGGTTGCTTATGTCAAGTCAGACATGAAACATCTGAAATACAAACAGCATAAACAGATCATTGTATTAGGAACTGTGTACATCTCTCTTGGAGTTAGAATTCTAAAAATGACTATTTGAAGAAAGAACAGAAAAATTTAAGATTTAGAATGGCAGGGTAGACAAAGACATTAAAAAAGCCACAGTCTCTCAAGTACAAATTACATGATATCCCCCATCTTGATGTAAAGACACAGCACAGTAACTTGAGATTTATTTGGTCTTTCTGGAGACAGGAAGGTCTTTTTGGAGGGCACTTGAAAACATTATTGTGAAGGTCTGGGAAGGACATTAGATAGGGCATATGAAATATTAACTATACACTCAGCCATGTTGGCATTCTGTAGAGAAATGACAGTCCATGTGATTATAGATTTCATAAAGTGGATGAAATAAATGTATTTTCCTCTCTCACCATTTTAAAGAAAGCATTACCTATATCATGATAAATTACTCACTCATCTGAAAGACAAATATTTTGGACAATTTAAATTAAAATTATAATTAATTATAAAATATTTTTCAAAATTCCAAATCAATATAGCATAATAATAAAGTTAGCAAGCTTTTGTTTTACATATGCATGGATATTTTTGTCATGAAGCAACTTTTCAATAAATGTGTATACAGATAATTGTAGTTTATTTGAGATAATCCATATCAAATTCAACATCAAACTTTTCTTTAAATTCCACAAATATACTGCCTATGTGATAGTTATCAGTTCTGTGGTGTATTACACCTTATATTGACATAATCTTTGTGTTTTGATAATGGTTCTGATCTAGATTTCAAAGATTCTAATAGTAAAAGGTAATTCTACAGCCTTAAAACATCAAAATGTGAAGATCTGAAACATTACTAAGTCAAATAAATCTTCCAAGTTTCTTCTGCTTTCACATTTGTGCAGCATATCTCTCCGTGATGCTGAAAATGAGTGCATGAGCATAAAAGCCTCTTGAGAGAGAAAATGTACATCGATCACCATGCATGTATTTCTGTAATACCTGGAAGCTATTGAAATAAATCCTAAACCGTATCATATTTCTGACAACAAATTCCCTTCATATGTTATTTATTGATTTACAACTAAATAGAATTGTAAATAGTTTTCATTGTGCAAAACACACATATGACCTTGAGTTACTATTTGAATGTGTTTTTAGCATTAGGAGAAAATTCATGAACATAAGACACTGTACAAGAAGCAACCCAGAACCTAAAGTAAATGTTATAATTTTATATCAGCAATGTGTTGAGGTAAATATGCATGCTGAATGTGGGTGACTACAAAGCACTGTCCTTGCTAGCAGAGAAAATAGATTCCAGACTGGAAACTTGCTTGTATTGATATTTGAATTTCAGGTTTTTGCACTTATTACTTCACTCCTTTGCTTTTCATGATTTCCATTTTAAAGAGAGAGATAACACGAGTCTTCCTCCAGCTCAATGGATGTTGTACAAATAGATGAGCCCCACAAAGAGAATTGCCCACAGTGTTTTCAAGGAGAGATGCTATGCACATTGAGAAATTTCCCAGATCAAGTCTCCTGGCCCAGGTTGGAGCTGCCTGTTTGTTATTTAGCTACTCTCTTTAAGAGAGAGAGTGAAAAAAAAAAGGGCAAAGCTGCTAAGAGACAGGCTATCATGACGAGCAGGCAGAGATTCCTGGGACTAGAGCCCCGCATCTCACTTCTACATTCCTAATGACTTAGATCAAATGAAGATGGCCAATATGGATTGCTAGAAAGATCATTTGCTTCATAATTCTTAGATACCCACTTAATACTTCTAAACTGCTGTTTGTTTTTAACATCTTTAACTGTAGAACAAAAATTGGAGATGTTTTGTTGCTTTATGCAATATTTTATATATCTGACACATAATCTGATTACTGGGTAAAGTTTAGCTAAACTGTATTTTGCCGTATTAAAGTGCATGCTACTTAAATACAAAATACCTTGTTAAGTTTGTGTATTATTTTGTAGTTCCCTGTCATAACTTATGTTATATATCTTAGAAAAAGTAATCAGAAAGATTAAGAGCTTTATATGTTCCTTGTGAGAAAGTCATAATGAATTTGGTATTAAATATATTTTAATGGAATTATATTTCAGGAGCTAAGATTAGTGTTGAGTAAATATATTATTGGAAAGCCTATTTAGGGATACACAGGTATGCATTATTGATTTCTTCATAGAGCTTGTGAAGAAAAAATATATTGAGAGAAGTTAAAACATTATTAATTTAATTATATTCTCTTAGCCCATATTGAATAAATAAAGCTGATGCTCAAGAGAAACAGAAATTACAGACATGAAGCTACTAAAAGCCAGTACATCTCTGTTCAACTATTTTGGACAATAATATGTCCTGTTAGAATTGTGAGGGAGGAGATATTTTGGAATACATTTCTTTTGAAGTCTATTTTTGGACCACAAACACTTCTTTACATACCCCACCTGTCACAAAGATAGACTATGTATGCTACTCTGCTGATTGATGTCTTATATGAGTTAACATCATTGGTTTTCACATTATTAGATCAACGATGGATCCTTTTTCTACCTTTGGTATCTTCCAGTTGTGATATCATTTCCCATCGCCTACAAACTGCCTTTTCTGGATATAGTCTGTACCTCCTCATTGGCACAATGGCATGTGTATTCATGCATTCATGCTCTGTGTAAGGCTAGTCAGGTTAACATATTTTTTAAAGCTCTCCTCTCTGTTTTCATTCTTCATCTTTATCCATGTATATTTCCAGCCACGTGCTTATAAATTTTGTTGTTGTTTGTCTTGTTTTTTTTTTTTTTTTTTTTTGTCAGCTCAGATCATGTCCTCCCCCGATCTTCATCAAAATTTAAAAAAAAATTAACTGAATGTAGAGAGGTTGAAATTATTTGTAAACTGCTCTGTATAACACTTGGTAATTTAAAAAAAATCAAAATGTTGGCAGTTAAGAATGAAAAGAATTAGATTGTTTCTCCTGTTTGAAATCATGGAAGGAAACAAGGACTTTTCTAAAAAGTGGTCTGTGGTTGCCTGGTTTTGTAGTTAGCTTAAAATTTTAGGATTGATAGATTATGTGAGATCCTCAGACTTCTATAAGATTATTATAAACAGCTCTGATAATTTCAACATTCTTAGTGGGAGTTTCAGATTTCAAATAGACATAACATGAACACAAGCTGATACATGTGTTATGGACTCATCATTCCTTTTTTTCTTAATGCCCCATGATTTACTTTATTTCTGCATATCCCACATTGTGTTAGGAAAAAAAAAGAAACTGGATCATCTACCTTCTACCTACCCTAAAGTGAAGCCAAAGTAGGAAAATATAATATGACAGATAAATCCTCCTGCCTTCACCAATTTTAGCCTTTAATTTCAACCACAAAGCTGAGCTTCCATTGAATTGTTTCTCCTTCCCTATGCACTGCTGAAAAGCCATAGTTTTCTGCAATGTCTATCTCCTCTCTTCTTTCTACATCCAACTAGCATCCACACCCTGATACTCATCATTCTTCATTACTCAACAGAAGGAAAAGAGTTCAAAAAGCAGGCAAAAGAGCCAAAGACCCATTAGTTCTCATAGTCAGGAGTCCCATTAAGAAACTAAGCTGAAAGATACAATATATACAGAGGACCTAGTGTAGACCCATGTATGCCTTAAGCTTGCTGCTTCGATCTCTGTGAGTTCATATGTGCCTTGCTTGGTTGGTTCAGAGGGCTGTGTTTCCTTGTGTCCTCCATCTGCTCTGACTCTTACACTCTGCCTCCTCTTCTGCAGAATTCTCTAAGCTCTTAGGGGAAGGATTTTATGGGGACCTCCAATTTAGACTTTCCCCATAATTTCTGGATGTGGGTCTCTGCATCTGTTCCCATCTTCTGCTGCAGGAAGTCTCTCTGATCATGAGTAGTTAAGGCACTGATCTATGAGTATAACAGAATATCATTAGGAATAATTTTACAGATTTATGGGTTTTTTTAGACCAGTTGTGCTTGGTTTTACCTTAGATCTCTGGGGTAACTAGTCCCTAGTTCTTGTTTATCCAAGCAGTGCCATATGTATAGGTTCCTTCATGTGGAGTGGATATTAAGTCAAATCACACATTAGTTGGCTACTCCCATAAGTTCTCTGCTACCACTACCCTAGCATATCTTGCAAGCAGGACAGATTGTATGTCAAAGATTTTGTGGCTATGTTGGTGTCTATATTTCTCTTTTGATTGCCTACAGAGTACCTTTCCTCGCCAACAAGACTGGGACATAGGGTTGAAGTCTCCATGTAGTCTCCAGCTCAATTTCTCAACGTCCAATGATTTATGTGGATGTTGTCTTCAGAAATGGTGCCATACTGTCAGTTTGCAGAGAGCAACCCTTTGTATTAGCCTGGGTCATTTGAGGATTTCCATGAGACCCAGCTGGCTAACAACCCAACTGATTATAGCCCAGTTCCTCCACTGGGAACTTCTAGCTATATGAGATACCTAGTTGAGACTCTGTGTACCCCAACTGGGATTTTTCATTAGGATCACCTTCATAGATTCCAAAAAGTTTTTACTGCACTAGTTCTACACCACCCTCTAAATGCTAGAAACTGCACTATTTCTACACCACCCTTTAAATGCTCCCTAATTCCAGCCATCTCCTCCTATACTCTGTCCCTCCCTATTCCATCTCCCTACATCCTATCCCTTCCATTCCATTCTCCACCCACTCATAGTCCTCCTATAAAATCTGTTCTATTTTTACTTCCAAGGGTTATCCATGAGTCCCCCCTAGATTTCTCCTCTTTGCCTAACCTCTTTGGGTCTGTGGATTGTAGCTTGGTTATCATTCACTTAATAGCTAATATCCACTTACAAGTGAATCATATTTGTCTTTCTTGGTCTAGGTTATCTAACCCAGGATGATTTTTTTTTTTTTAGTTTCATCCATTTGCTGCAAATTTCATGATGTCATTATTTTTTAACAGCTGAGTAATACTCCACTTGTAAATTACTACATTTGGTAATTCTTACGAGGGGCATCTAGATTGTTTCCAGTTTCTGGATATTATGAATAAAGGCACAATAAACGTGGTTGAGAAAATGTCTGGGTTGTAAAATGGACCCCCCCATTGAGTATATACACAAGAGTTTTATATCTGGGTGTTTGGGCAAATTGATTCCCAATTTTCTGAGAAAATGCCACATTAATATCCATAGTGGCAGTACAAGTTTGCACTTCCACCAGCAGTGGAAGAATATTTCCCTTGCTACATATCCTTGCATGATCTTTCACTTGTGTTGTTGATCTTAGCCATTCTAGAAGGTTTGATAGAATCTCAAAGTAGTTTTAATTTGTATTTCCCTGATGGATAAGGCTATTTAACATTTCTTTAAATGTTTCTCATCCATTTGAGATTTCTCTTTTGAGAATTCCCTCTTTAGTTCTGTGCCCCACTTTAAAATTGGATTATTTGAATTTTTTTGATGTCTAGTTTCTTGAGTTCCTAATATATTCTGATATTAGCCTTCTATCAGATGTGGAGTTGGTAAAAAAAAATCTTCCCATTCTGTAGCCTGAAGTTTTGTACAAATAACAGTATCTTTTACCTTACAGAAGCTTTGCAGTTTCATGAGGTCCCAGTTATTAATTGTTGGTCTTAACGCTTATGCTATCAGTGTTCTGTTCAGAAAGTCATCTTTTGTGCCAAATTCTTTAAAGGAGATATCCTCCACTTTTTTCTGTCCGGTTCAATGTATCTGGTTTTGCCTTAAGAACTTTGATCCACTTGGACTTGAGTTTTGTGCAGGATGGTAAATATGGATGTCTTAGCATTCTTCCAGACATCCAGTTTGACCAGCACCATTTGCTGAAGATGCTGTCATTTTCCTGTTGCAGAATATTTGTTTACACTGTAAATATGTGTCTCTGCCTAAGGTGCCTTCTGATTGGTATAATAAAAAGCTGAATGCTCAATAACCAGGCAGGTGATATAGATGGGACTTCCAAGCAGAGAGAGAACTCAGGGAAGAAGAAAGGTGGAGTCACCAGCCAGAAACAGAAAGAAAACAGGAGGTGCAAGATGGAAGGGAGGTAACACCACGTGGCAGAACATAAATTAATATAAATGGATAAAAGTGCGTTATAAGAGCTAGTAGACAGAAACCTAAGCTGAAGGCCAACCTTTTGTAATTAATAAGTTTACATATCATTAATTATGAGTTGATGGCCAACGAGAAAGTTTGCTACATTTTCCAGTGTGTATTTCTGGCTTCTTTATATAAAAAAAAATCAACTGTTCATATATATGCATGTGGGCTTATGTTTTTGTGTTCAGTTCAATTTCATTAATCAATGTGTCTATATTTATGCCAGTTGTATACAGCTTTTATTACTATAGCTTTGTAGTACAAACTGAAATTGGGGATAGTGATAAACGCAGCAGTTCTTTTACTATTCAGGATTACTTCAGCTATTTTGAATTTTTGTTTTTCCAAATGAACTTGAGAATTGTCCTATCAATATGTGTAAGGAATTGTGTTGGGATTTTGATGATGATTTCATTGACTCCTAGATTGCTTTCAGTAGGATGACCATTTTTACTATGTTAATCATACTGATTTATGATCATGGGACATTGTTCCATCTTCTGATATCTTCTTCAATTTCCTTCATCAAAGACTTGAAGTTTTTTATCATACAAGTCTTTCCCTTGATTGGATAGAGTTATCCCAGTATATTTTATATTATTTGAGGCTATTATGAAAGGGATTGTTATTTCCTTATTTGGTTCTCAATCTATTTGTCATTTGTATGTAGGAGGGATATTGATGTTTTTGAGTTAATCTTGTATCCAGCCACCTCACTGAATGCTGAATGTGTTTATCATCTATAAAAGTGGAATCTTTAGGGCCACTTATGTACACAGTCATATTACCTGAAAATAACAATACTTTGACTTCTTCCTTTCCAATGTGTATGCCCTTGAACTCCTTCAGTTGTGTTAGTGCTCTTTCTGGAACTTCAAGTACTATGTTGAATAGCTTTGGAGAGAATGGACAACCTTATCTTGTTCCTGACTTTACTGGAATGTATTTGATTTTTCTCTCCATTTAATTTGATGTTAGTTATAGGTTTGCCTTTATTATGTTTAATTATGTCCCTTGTATCCCTACTCTCCATAGGACTATTGCCTTGAAGGGTGTAGGGTTCTGTCAAAGGCCTTTTCTACATCTAATAAGATGATCATAAGGTTTTTTTCATCCAGTTTATATGGGGGATTACATTTACTGATTTTTTTTTGTATATTGAACCGTCTTTGCTTCTTTAGGATGAATCCTACTTGATTATGTTAGATGATATTTTTAATGTGTTTTTGGATTTGGTTTATAAGTATTTCATTGAGAATTTTTGCATCCATGTTCATAAGGAAAGTAGTCCATAATTTTCTTTCTTTGTTGAGTCTTTATGTGCTTTGAGTGTCAGGATAACTCATAGACTTAATTGGACAATGTTCCTTCTGTTTCTAATTTCTGGAAAAATATGGTAGGATTCTGTGGTGAGACCATTTGGCATTGGCCTTGTTTTTGCTTGGCAGACTTTTAATGATTGCTTCTATTTAAATAGAGGGTTATAGATCTATTTAAATTGTTTATCTGATCTTGATTTAACTTTGGTATGTGATATCAAGCAAGAAAATTATCCATTTCTTTTAGATTTTCCTTATTGATTTCTTAGGTGCCTGATGTAATTTTCATTTCTGATTTTGTTAATTTGGATCTTTTCTCTCAGTCTTTTAATTAGTTGAATAAGGATTTGTCTAGCTTGTTGATCTTCTCAAAGAACCAACTCTTTGTTTCATTTATTCTTTGTATTGTTTTCCTTGTTTTTTTGCTATTGATTTCTGCTCCCAGATAGATTATATCTTGCCCTATACTCCTCTTGGTTGTGCTTACTTCTTTTTGTTCTAGAGCTTTTGGGCATGCTAGTATGAGACCTCTGAAGTTTTTATATAAGTAGTTAGTGCTCTGGTCTTTCCTTTTAGCACCATGTTTACTTGGTCCTATTAGTTTGGGTATGCTGTGTATTCATTTTTATTGAGTTCTCTAAAGTCTTTATTCTTTATTCTTTATTTTTGTTTTTACCCAGTTGTCATACAGCAGAAAGTTATTCAGTTTCTATGAGTTTGTAGTCTTTTATCTTTTATTTGTCTCTGTTGGTACTGAAATCCAGCTTAAATCTGTGGTGGTCTGATGGCATGAGGGGAGTTACTCCAATTTTCCTCTATCTGTTGAGACTTGCTTTGTGTCTGAGTATGTACTCAATTTTGGAGAAAGTTCCAGGAGGTGCAGAAAAGAAGGTATATTCTGTTGTGTTTGGATGAAATGTTATATAAACATATGTTGGGTCCATTGGGTTTATAAGTCTGTTAGCGTCAGTATTTCTCTGTTCAGTTTTCATCGGACCAGATCATTGGTGCAAGCAGAGTATTCAAGTCTCCCCTTATCACTGTGTGAGTGTCAATATGTAATTTAGCGGTAGTAGGGTTGTTTTTTTTTTTTTTTTTTTTTTTTTTTTTTTTTTAACCAAACCTGTGGCTCTTGCTTTTGGAGAACAGATGCTAAGAACTGAAATGTTACGTGTCAGGAACTTTTTGGATTTAACATTTTCTTTGGCTGATGAGTCAATCTCTTCTGTTGTGTCTTTAATGTCTAGATTCTCTCTTCCCTCTCTTCGATTCTGTTGGTGAAGCTTGCCTCCGTAGTTCCTCTTCACATTTCTCATTTTTCATTTCCAGAAACCCCTATTTAGGTTTTCATTATTTTTTTCTATTTCCATTTTCAGGCTTTGAACAGTTTTATTCATTTCCTACATCTTTTTGTTTGTTCTTGGCAGTGGGGAAGGAAAGATGCAGCTGGTAATCCACTGGAGTGCTAGGCATGAGACTGAGTGATTGGGTCTGGGGGAAGAGAGAGAGAAGTTCTCTGGGCAGCCTACCTGGCTTTCTGGCAGGCATGTTACATCTCTTCTTTCTTTTGCGATATTCACTTTTCTCTCCTCCCTCCCTTCACCCTTCCTTTCCTTCAGAATTGAATCCTGGTCTTTACATGTGCTAGTTCAGTTCTCTTCCACCAGCTCAACACTTCATCTCTCAGTAGTAAATCACAACTCCATATTGTTGCACAGAGAAAAGTTTAATTTCAATACTTAAGTCTATCATGTACATAATAATAAAATTTTATTAAAATTCATTTTGAATCTACCTATAGCATGTAATCTGAGCAGTAGCATATATCCTATTATACCTAGGATACCATGAGCTTCATTTTATATCATAGATTATATATATTACAATCTTTGGCATCACAGGATAAACATAATGTGTGGGTAAGTGTGCATGCGCACATGAAGAGGGTAAATACATTGTGATAGAAAGAGCAATGGATGTCCTACTAAAGGAGCATAAATATTTCTTTATTCTTTTTGACTTTATTCCCCGATTCCTTCTATTTTTATAAAGCATTTCAATATATAATAGCTGAATTTCCAGATGCTGATTACCAGATCAGAGAGATGCTAGATTCTTTGAGGACTCTTGGCTAAAGTCAGAGATTTTTAATCCTTAAATAACTTAAATTCAGTAACTCTTACAAATGAGATGGGAAGAACCTCTTTGATTATCAGTTACAATTACAGTGAAAGAAAATGTCTGGTTTTTATTTGTTTGTTTTGCTTTAAGTTCTATGAGCTTCCTTTACTACAACTGCAGCCAGGTCACTGTGGTCCAGATGTTTAGAACTAAGCTCTGGATCGTACTTTTGACTGTTTCTATTTAACACGTGCAAGATGAGTGAGCTCATTTTTATGGCTCAGTTTCTTAAACTGTAAAATAAAGTCAAGGTAATACTTACCTCAGAGTGGTTTGATGGATTAACCTAGACTGTGCATATAAAATGCCTCTCCATTCTAGGATGGAAACTCTGTTGACACCCAGAATTGGTAGATGTTTCCCTAGAAGCTGAATGCAGTGTAACCAGTAGGCTGGAAAGGGAGAGTCAAGCATGGAGTTGCCTCTCCTTTCCAGTGTATTCTGCTCTGGAATAGAGGATTTTTTCTTATTGTTAAACAGTCCACACAGTTTGTATTTTCTTCTTGTTGGGTTTTATCATCAAAATCAAATTTGTAGTCAGCTTAGAGTCTCAAGAGATTTTTATATTTCTTCTCATGACTAAATTTTTGAACTTATGCTTTTTTCATCATGAATATATGTCTTAGTTTTAGTTGATATATTTAATCTTATTGCAGCACTTTTTTTTTCATTTCCTATAAAAAGTACCCCAGTCCTCGAGGTCATCCAAGTCCTAGACTGTAAGTCCCATTTTCCTAATGTGAGAATATTTAAAAATTGAGACAAAATGGTATACTGCCATCAGAAAACTTACATGCAAATCTCTCTTTTTGTATCCTATTGCCTAGTTCACATTCTACCTAATTACCTCCCCTAAAATTCCCTTCAGCCATAGAAAAAAATACTATGAGAAGTCATTGTCTTAGTTTGGGTTTCTATTGCTGTGAAAAGACATCATGACCACAACAACTCTTATAAAGAAAGCATTTAGTTTGAGTGACTCTCTTACAGTTTCAGAAGTTCAGTCCAATATCATCATGAGAGGGAGCATGGTGGTATGCAGGCACATGTGGTGTTGGAGGAATAGCTGAGAGTCCTACAGCTTGAAGACAACAGGAAGTTGACTGATACACTGGGTGGTTTCCTGAGCATAGAAAACCTCAGAGGTTGCCCCTACCTGACACACTTCCTCTAACAAGTCCATACCTACTCCAATAAAGTCATACCTCCTAATAGTGCCAATCCCTATTGGATTATGGGGGCCAATTACATTCAAACTATTACATTCCATTCCCTGGTCCACATGCTTATAACAATATCATAATGCAAAATGCATTTATTTGAACTTTAAAAATCCTCATAATCTATCACAGTCTCAACAGTGTTTAATAGTTCAAAGTTCACTGTGTCTTCTGAGATTCATGCAATCTCTTAACTATAATCACTTGTAGAAATCAAAATCGAAGGGCCTAGTTTGGTCCCATGCATGTTCCCCAGGTGGCAGGCCAGAGTCCATGAGCTGCCACCAGCTTGGTTTAGCTGTCTCTGTGGTTTTCTTCATTAAGATCTTGACCTCACTTGCTGCTGTGATTCCTCCTCCCTCTCCTCAACTGAAGTCTAGGAGCTCAGCCCAGTGCTTGGTTGTGGATCTCTGTACCTGCTTCCAATAGTCACTGGATGTAGGTTCTATGATGACAATTAGGGTAATCACTAATCTGATTTTGGGGAAGGTAAATTCAGGTACCTTCTCCATTATTTCTAGGAGTCTTAGCTGGTATCATATTTGTGGATTCCCTCTGAATGTGGGTAACAGTTATGTGGTTAGATCTGTTTGGGGAGCCCTAGCAGTGGGACCAGGACTTATCCTGGGTGTGTGAAATAGCTTTTTGTAACACATTCCCAAGGGTGAGATACCTTGCTCAGTCTTGGCATAGCATGAAGGGGCTTGATCTTGCCTCAACTTAGTGTGCCAGACTGTGTTGACCTCCCAAGGGAAGCCTTATACTCCATGAGGAGTGGATGGGGGATATGGTGGGGGGAAGGTGGGAGTGAGCAGGAGGAGAGGAAGGAGGGGGAACTGGGACTAGTATGGAAAATGAAAAAAAAGTTTTAAAATAAAAATACACACTTTCCACCAATTAAAAGAATCAAAATCAGATCACATGCTTCCATCATATAATGGTACAGGATATACAGCACCATTCTTCCTCCATGTGAATTCTGGGATACAACTCAGATCATTAACTTGGTGGCAAATACCTTTACTCACTGAACCTTTTTTTTTTTTGGTCCCTGAGGGTATCTTTTCACAAAAAATTCCCTTGATACTGTTCATGGACATGTTGCTGTTTCCCAAAAGTATCATTTCTTCTATGAGCATTGATGATAGCATGCTTCTTAGTAGCTTCAAGTCTAGATTGGATTAGTACTGCATTAAGGGAACCTATACTGTCCATATCTGGAGCAAATTGAAGAAATGACTGAGCACATTAAAGAAAAAAAACATAATAAAGTCTTGTTTCCCATGTATCTGCACCATAATATAAGGACAAATGAACAAGTAAACTTACTGAGATTTTTGAAGAGCAAATTCCAAACTGTACACACACACACCTAAAAGTCAGCTTAAAATTTCACCTAGTTCCTGAGGTATAGTTGTTTTATAGCCATTAGCCTTCCTCACAAGGTATCCTAAATGTGTACATTTTAAATAACTTTTGAGTGACTCACAGTACAAAATCCCTGTAACTAATGAAGCAGAAACAAAGAGTGATGAATTCATTGCCAGTAATGTTATACATTTACGTTTTGACCTTGACAAGGAAGACAGACTGGAAGAAGGATTTGGCTTCCCAGGAAGGGAATGAGTTCAGGTTATATCATGCTGATTTTGAGTGGCAAGTGAATTAAGAACAATAATCATAAGCGCAACAGTAGAAGTGAGGACATATATTTTTTTTTCTGTTTTTCTTTTTCCTGTCTTTTTTTATTTTTTGTTTTGTTTGTTTTGTTTTGTTTCTTTTTTTGAGACAGGGTTTCTCTGTGTAGCTTTGCACCTTTCCTGGAACTCACTCTGTAGCCTAGGCTGGCCTCAAACTCACAGAGATCTACCTTGCTCTGCCTCCCCAGTCCTGGGATTAAAGGCGTGTGCCACCATTGCCTGGCACCATATATTTTTTTATTAAGAATTTTTTTTTATTTATTTTACATACTAATCAAAGAACCCTCTTCCCTCATCCTGACTCTCTAGCCTCCCCCTCCCAACCCACTTGCCATTCCCTCCTACAAGAAGGTAGGCCTCCCATGGGGAGGTATATTTGGTAGAGGCAGGTCCAGGTACCTCCTCCTGCCTCAAGGCTGTGAGAGGTATCCCATCATAGGTACCAGGGCATCCTGATCCTACTGCCAGGAGGCCCCTTAAGCAGATCAAGCTACACAACTATCTCACTATGCAGAGGGCCTAGTCCAGTCCCATGTAGGTTCCACAGCTATGAATCTAAATTTCATGAGTTCCCAGTTTGGTTTGGTTGTCTATGTAAGTTTCCCCATCATGATCTTGATGCCCTTGCTCATAGAATCCTTCTTCTCTCTCTTCAACTGGACTCCTGGAGCTGTGGATCTCTCCATCTGCTTCCATCAGTTACTGGAGAAAGGATCTATGATAACAGTTAGAGTGTTCACCGATCTGATTACTGGGGTAAGCCAATTCAGGTACCCTCTCCACTATTGCTAGTAGTCTAAGCAGGGGTCATCCTTGTGGATTCCTGGGGACTTCCCTAGCACTGGATTTCTCCCTATCCCCATGATATCTCCCTCTATCATGGTATCTCTTTCACTGCTCTCCCACTCCATCCCTGTTCCAGCTCTACCATCTCCTTCCCTTACCCTCCATTACCCAACCCTTATACCCAGTTTACTCATGGAGATCGAATCTATTTCCCCTTCCCAGGGTGATTCATGTGTCCTGCTTTGGGTCATCCTTGTTAGCTAGCAGTGAGGCCATATTTGAATCATGATATTTGGGAGTCATTTACTTCTTGAATAGATTGGATAGATAAAAAACCTTTTCAGTTGGGAACAAATTGAAGAAAGTAGTCCAGGTAGTAATGACAAACACATTTGAAATGGCAGGAGAAGCAGTATCCAAATGGAAAGTAAAGAAAGCTGTAAGTAAAGATAAATTAATACAATAGTAGCTAGAAGATTAGTGAGAGCTGGTTAGTAAAGAGCTTGTTCACAGCATGAAGACCTATGTTTGAGCCCTGGAATAATATTGAAAACTCTGGGTATGGTGCATGTGTCTGTATTTCCAGTCTAGTGAGGGAAAGACATAAGTGTCCTAGAACTTGCTGGCCAGCAAGTCTAGCCAAACCTGTGAGGTGCAGGTACAGTGAGGGATCATCTTTAATAAGGTAGAACAATTGCTGTTGACCTCTGCCTCCACATGAATGTATACACATGTATATGTGCACATGTACACCCACCGAAATACCTAGGTACACAAAATAGTAGTTAATAAGAATACATTTAATGTAATGGTTTGTGTCAACATAGTTCTATATAAATCTATATCTTTCTGTATTTTCAGTAATGTAGTTTTGAAGGTCACGTACAAACTTAATAAGCACCATGCTGAGTGAAGAATCACTAGATTGTAATAAGAAAGTATGATGGTTATTGTTGTCCATAACAACAAGGTGCTGGAATCAAAATCGTCATCATTGTTTATAATTAGATATGAAGTGGTCAGAATAAAATGGACTTGAGAAATAGTCATGTAGACTTATCAACCCAAATCTCTCATGTCAATACAAATATTCAAGTAAGAAGAATTTGTCACTGTATCTCATCATTGTGGATATGAATAATGCAATAATTTATTTGTAAAACCAACAATGACTAATTGGAAAGATTGCCTAAGAGGTAATATATACAACTTAAGTAAATGGCATTCATAAGTTTTGTGAGTGGGATAACTCAACAGTTTAAAAATGTCATTTATCTTAACTTTTTTGCATTGTGAGACTCAGTCTCTCCTTCCTGAATTCAATAACACAAGTTCTAGATAGAAACTGACAAAATAATTCCCAAGTACATGGAAAGACAAAAATATTATAGTGAAGTGGTAAACAATACAATACTTGCCTTGCCAAATTTTAGGATGTAATTGAAAATACATGCAATTAAATATTGGTGGAAATTGGCAAATAATTTAAAAAAATTAAAAATGTTATAAGAGAAATAGAGTTAAGTAATAAATCAATGTAGTTTTTATACTATTAAGCAACTAAGATTTTTGAATAAATACTGGTGGTATAGTTTAAAATTTGATCACATCATTCAAGGAAAGATATTTATCAACACAGGTCAATAAAATCAGAGATAATAAACCTTTGATTGTTAATAAACTAAAATAAATTTAAGTACAGTTTATATTTGCAAATTCTAAAAGCAAAAGTTATAAAAATACCTAAAAATATGATTATCAACATTTTCTATTGTCAATATTTGTTTTTACAAGTAAAATGAAGCAAACACGTTGATGGAAGGTATGTTATTTGCTCAGCAGTTCATGCAGCTCGGAGACCAGACTCTTGGAGAGCATGCAAGAGGTTTAGGGTCAATTTCCTGTATTCTGCTCCTCCTCCCCCACTTACAGCAGGTATTCATCACATAGAGGAGAGACGACAGTTTATATAACAATAGTACAAATAGAAATGAGCTGTAAAAGGGTGTAGTAATGATTAGGCATGTCTTTAAAAAGGAGAATTGCCAAGGTCAATAGTAGTGTTGATCAAATCAAATTTATTAGCAGTTAATATGTGACCCAGTAGCAATCAACTTGAAAGAGAATTTAAATCAATTCTTCCTTGGGACAACAGTTTGAAAGAACTTCACTACGAGGCAACCTGGAAATGTGCATAAGTATGAATATTAGTAACTATCCTTTAATTCATAAAATCATCTTTGGAAACAACTCATTAATTTACATAATTATTCATAGTAATTGGGATATTTATAAAAACTAATTAAATTAGTATTTATATAGGGATATGTATAAAATATAAAAGGTAAATAGTTCCTATAGTTTGTTCATAATATAGTTAAAGTACACTCTATTCTCACACACTCAACTACATTTTAGAATATGGCCATTAAATACTTAAATCAATAGCTTTACTTATGTGCTAATAGTAAATGTAATATACCTGAAGTAAGAGAGAGGAAAGGAGAGGAGAGAGAAAATGATACAATTTTATATGTAATGGCTAAGAATATATCACCAATTATATAAAAACATAATGGATCTACTAATTACAGTGATTTTTCTCTGTCCATATATATATATATATATATATATTAATTTGAAGTTGGAAGAAGATAAAGCTATTTATAGCAGTATCTCATTTTTTCAGACTCAAACACAAAGAATATATTCCATGCTCTGCTTATGAGGAAGACCAAATTGTGCAAATTATTTGCAATCACAGCACTCCACTGAATACTCAACAACCACAACGAATTTGAGCTTCCTAGTGGAAACTTTTAATGAGCGTTCAGATTATGCCACAATAACACTCTCATTTCACTGCCCTGAGATGGCCGCTTCTAATTCTGGAGTTGTCTGTGGTACATGCTGAAATTCATGAGCACAATACCCTCAAGCTGCCCTTCTGAGTCGTTCTCTGAGAATCTTTGTTTTCTGTGCTTCGAAAAGTGCTATAAATAATATCAGCTGTAATACAAAAGACAAAGAGAACAAGATTAAAATTTGATGTATACACTTATACAAAAAAACTTGAAATGCAAGAACAACCCTCATGTGTAGTTGTGCTATGATGAATTCAGTTTCTTCACATAGTTAGTGTCTGAGAATTGATGGAAATGTTACTACAACACTCCATTACAAAGGATGAAAAGGGATAGCTTTGTACCAGAGTGTGAATCTTAAAATATTTTTCTGTAAGATCACTTATTTCTCTCCCTCTTCCCTGTTCCTCTCTTCCCTACTCCCTCTCTTCATTTGTGTGTTTTTCTGCATGCACATATGAAGGGCTCACCCATTGATCCTAGAGGAATATTCCAGATCCCCTGACACTGGAGTTATAAGCAGTTGTGAGCCATCTCATGTGGGCACCAGGAACTGAATTCAGTCCTCTTTAACACAGGGCCATCATTGTAGCCCATATCCTTTATTGACTGACTGCTGTTCCTAGATGAACTCATTTGCTATAGCTAACACACCTAAATTGTGTGACAAAAGATGGTCTGAATTGAATTTTGAAAATAGACAGTTATCGCTAGGAAGTGAGTCCATGGCAATGACTTTTAACTTAATTCTCTCTGTAATAATTTCTTTTCCATAATCATACTCTAGTTCCTAGACTACAACATGTGAATTTTAAAGGACAAAAAAAGAATGATTTTTCTGAACAAGTAAATTAGTTATTTAAATTGTTTGGTTAATATATTCAATTAGTACATAAAATGTTAAAATAATAAATTAACATTAGTAGGCGGTATGATGCTTCTCACATTTTGTCTTAAGGTAACAGATTTGCACAATTTAAGCATTCTGTGATATTTCCAGTACTATAAACATAGAAGGTATAAATAAAGCTTCTGGAGCTATGGGATGAAAGTCTTGTTCTCAGGGAAGAGTTCCAAGCAAGAAATTCAAGTCTAAAATTAGTAGTATTTGAGTACCCAACAACTGGATGACATCATGTAAACAGAGCACGTAATAAAAACAAAAGGACAGAAGCTGGGAAAAGCTAAAGGATTTTTTTTTTTTTTTTAAATTTTTATTTTGCAATACAATTCAGTTCTACATATCAGCCACAGATTCCCTTGTTCTCCCCCCTCCCGCCCCCCTCACCTTCCCCCCAGCCCGCCCCTCATTCCAATCTCCTCCAGGGCAAAGCCTTCCCCACAGACTGAGATCAACCTGGTGGACTCAGTCCAGGTAGGTCCAGTCCCCTCCTCCCATGCTGAGCCAAGGGACCCTGCATAGGCCCCAGGTTTCAAACAGCCAACTCATGCAATGAGCACAGGACCCGGTCCCACTGCCTGGATGCCTCCCAAACAGATCAGGCCAATCAGCTGTCTCACCCACTCAGAGGGCCTGATCCAGTTGGTGACCCCTCAGCCATTGGTTCATATTTCATGTGTTTCCGTTTGTTTGGCTATTTGTCTCTGTGCTTTATCCGACCTTGGTCTCAACAATTCTCTCTCATATAAACCCTCCTCATTCTCGCTAATTGGACTCCCAGAGATCCACCTGGGGCCTAGTCATGGATCTCTGCCTCCAGATCCATCAGTAGTTGGATGAGGTTTCTAGCACGACAATTAGGGTGTTTGGCCATCCCATCACCAGAGTAGGTCAGTTCGGATTGTCTCTCGACCATTGCCAGCAGTCTGTTGTGGGGGTATCTTTGTGGATTTCTGTGGGCCTCTCTAGCACTTTGTTTCTTCCTATTCTCATGTGGTCTTCATTTACCATGGTCTCCTATTCCTTGTTCTCCCTCTCTGTTTTTGATCCAGCTGGGATCTCCCACTCACCCAAGCTCTCTTTCCCTCGACCCTCGCCCTTCACTACCCCCACTCCTGTCCAGGCTGTTCATGTAGATCTCATTCCATTTCTCTGTCGTTGGGCGATCCCTGTGTCTTTCTTGGGGTCCTGTTTTCCAGGTAGCCTGCCTGGTGATGTGAGTAGCAGTCCAGTCATCCTTGTTCCACATCTAGCGTCCTGTTATGAGTGAGTACATACCATGTTTGTCTTTCTGAGTCTGGGATACCTCACTCAGGATGATTTTTTCTAGATCCATCCATTTGTCTGCAAACCTCATGATGTCATTGTTTTTCTCTGCTGAGTAGTATTCCATTGTGTATATGTACCACATTTTGTTTATCCATTCTTCAGTTGAAGGGCATCTAGGTTGTTTCCATGTTCTGGCTATTACAAACAACGCTGATATGAACATAGCTGAACAAGTGCTCTTGTGGTGTGGTTGAGCATTCCTTGGGTATATGCCCAAGAGTGGTATAGCTGGATCTTGGGGGAGATGGATTCCCAATTTTCTAAGAAATCGCCATATTGATTTCCAAAGTGGTTGTACAAGCTTGCATTCCCACCAGCAGTGGAGGAGAGTTCCCCTAGCTCCACATCCTCTCCAGCATAAGGTGTCTTCAGTGTTTTTGATCTTAGCCATTCTGACAGGCGTAAGGTGGTATCTCAGAGTTGTTTTGATTTGCATTTCCCTGATGATTAGGGATGTTGAGCAATTCCTTAAATGTCTTTCAGCCATTTGAGTTTCCTCTGTTGAGAATTCTCTGTTTAGTTCTATAGCCCATTTCTTAATTGGACTGTTGGGCATTTTGATGTCTAATTTCTTGAGTTCCTTATATATTCTGGATATCAGTCCTCTGTCAGATGTGGGATTGGTGAAGATCTTTTCCCATTCTGTAGGCTGTCGCTTTGCTTTGTTGACCGTATCCTTTGCCCTACAAAAGCTTCTCAGTTTCAAGAGGTCCCATTGATTGATTGTTTCTCTCAGTGTCTGTGCTACTGGTGTTCTATTTAGAAAGTGGTCTCCTATGCCAATGTGTTCAAGACTACTTCCTACTTTCTCTTCTAGCAGGTTCAGAGTAGCTGGATTTATGTTGAGGTCCTTGATCCACTTGGACTTAAGTTTTGTGCACGGTGATAGATATGGATCTATTTGCAGCCTTCTACATGTTGATATCCAGTTTTGCCAGCACCATTTGTTGAAGATGCTTTCTTTTTTCCATTGTGCACTTTTGGCTTCTTTTTCAAAAATTATTTGTTCATAGGTGTGCGGATTAATATCAGGGTCTTCAATTCGATTCCATTGGTCCACATGTCGGTTTTTATGCCAGTACCAAGCTGTTTTTATTACTGTAGCTCTATAGTACAGCTTGAAGTCAGGGATCGTGATGCCTCCAGAGGTTGTTTTATTGTACAGGATTCTTTTGGCTATCCTGGGTTTTTTGTTTTTCCATATGAAGTTGAGTATTATTCTTTCCAGGTCTGTGAAGAATTGTGTTGGTATTTTGATGGGGATTGCATTGAATCTGTAGATTGCTTTTGGTAAGATTGCCATTTTTACTATGTTAGTTCTGCCTATCCATGAGCATGGGAGATCTTTCCATTTTCTGACATCTTCTTCAATTTCTTTTTTCAGGGACTTAAAGTTCTTGTCATATAGGTCCTTCACTTGCTTGGTTAGTATTACCCCAAGGTATTTTATGTCATTTGTGGCTATAGTAAAGGGTGATGTATCTCTGATTTCCTTCTCCGCTTTTTTGTCCATTGTATATAGGAGGGCTACTGATTTTTTGGAGTTGATCTTGTATCCTGCTATGTTGCTGAAGGTGTTTATAAGCTGTATCAGTTCCTTGGTGGAATCTTTGGGGTTGCTCAAGTATACTATCATGTCATCTGCAAATAGGGAAAGCTTGACTTCTTCCTTTCCAATTTGTATCCCCTTAATCTCCTTATGTTGTCTTATTGCTCTGGCTAGAACTTCAAGTACTATATTGAATAAGTATGGGGAGAGCGGACAGCCTTGCCTCGTTCCTGATTTTAGTGGAATTGCTTTGAGTTTCTCTCCATTTAATTTGATGTTGGCTGTTGGCTTGCTGTAAATTGCCTTTATTATGTTTAGGTATGTTCCCTGTATTCCTGATCGCTCCAAGACCTTTATCATGAAGGGGTGTTGGATTTTGTCAAATGCCTTTTCAGCATCTAGTGAGATGATCATGTGGTTTTTTTCTTTGAGTTTGTTTATATGGTGTATCACATTGACAGACTTTCGTATGTTGAACCATCCTTGCATCCCTGGAATGAATCCTACTTGATCATGGTGGATAATTGTTTTGATGTGGTCTTGGAGTCTGTTTGCCAGTATTTTATTGAGTATTTTTGCATCAATGTTCATGAGGGAGATCGGTCTGTAGTTCTCTTTCTTTGTTGTATCCTTGTTTGGTTTGGGAATCAGGGTAATTGTAGCCTCATAGAAGGAGTTTGGTAATGTTCCTTCTGTTTCTATTGTATGGAACAATTTAGAGAGTATTGGTATTAACTCTTCTTTGAAGATCTGGTAGAATTCTGCACTGAAACCATCTGGTCCTGGGCTTTTTTTGGTTGGGAGACTTTTAATGACTGTTTCTATTTCATTAGGGGTTATTGGACTATTTAAATAGTTTATCTGGTCTTGATTTAATTTAGGTATGTGGTACCTATCCAGAAAATTATCCATTTCTTTTAGGTTTTCCAGTTTTGTGGAATAGAGGTTTTTGAAGTATGACCTGATGATTCTCTGGATTTCCTCAATGTCTGTTGTTATGTCCCCCTTTTCATTTCTGATTTTGTTGATTTGGATGCTCTCTCTCTGTCTTTTGGTTAGTTTGGATAAGGGCTTGTCTATCTTGTTGATTTTCTCAAAGAACCAACTCTTTGTTTCATTAATTTTTTGTATTGTTCTCTTTGTTTCTATTTTATTGATTTCAGCTCTCACTTTGATAATTTCCTGGCATCTATTTTTCCTGGGAGACTTTGCTTCTTCCTGTTCTAGAACTTTCAGGTGTGCTGTTAAGTCACTAGTGTGAGATTTCTCCAGCTTATTTATGTGGGCGTTTAGTGCTATGAATTTCCCTCTTAGTACTGCTTTCATAGTGTCCCATAGGTTTGGATATGTGGTGTCTTCATTTTCGTTGATCTCTAGGAAGTCTTTAATTTCTTTCTTTATTTCTTCCTTAACCCATTGGTGATTCAGGTGGGTATTGTTCAGTTTCCATGAGATTGTAGGTTTTCTGTAGTTTTTGTTGTTGTTGAAATCCAACTTTAGACCATGGTGGTCTGATAGAACACAGGAGGTTATTCTAATTGTTTTGTATCTGTTTAGATTTGCTTTGTGACCAAGTATGTGGTCGATTTTAGAGAAGGTTCCATGGGGTGCTGAGAAGAAGGTATATTCTTTTTTGTTAGGATGGAATGTTCTGTAGATGTCGATTAAGTCCATTTGAGTCATGACATCAATTAAGTCCTTTATTTCTCTGTTAAGTTTCGATTTTGGGGATCTGTCCAGTGGTGAAAGTGGGGTGTTGAGGTCTCCCACTATTAATGTGTGGGGTTTTATATGTGATTTAAGCTTTAATAATGTTTCTTTTACATATGTGGGTGCCCTTGTGTTTGGGGCATAAATGTTCAGAATTGAGACTTCATCTTGGTGGATCTTTCCTGTGATGAGTATGTAATGCCCTTCTTGATCTCTTTTGATTGATTTTAGTTTGAAGTCTATTTTGCTGGATATCAGGATGGCTACACCCGCTTGTTTCTTAAGACCGTTTGATTGGAAAGTCTTTTCCCAGCCTTTTATTTTTAGGTAGTGTCTATCTTTGAATTTGAGATGTGTTTCTTGTATGCAGCAGAAAGATGGGTCCTGCTTTCGTATCCATTCTGTAAGCCTATGTCTTTTTATAGGTGAATTAAGTCCATTGATATTGAGGGATATTAATGTCCAGTGATTGTTCATTCCTGTTATTTTTTGGTGGTGATGTGTGTGTACTTTTCTTCGTTGGGGTCTACTGCTGTGGCTTTATCTATTGCCTGTGTTTTCGAGGTTGTATCTGACTTCCTTAGGTTGGAATTTTCCTTCTAGTGCTTTCTGTAGGGCTGGGTTTGTGGATAAATATTGTTTAAATCTGGCTTTGTCATGGAATGTCTTGTTCACTCCATCTATGAGGATTGAAAGTTTTGCTGGGTATATTAGTCTAGGCTGACATCCATGGTCTCTTAATGTCTGCATTACATCTGTCCAGGACCTTCTGGCTTTCAAAGTCTCCATTGAGAAATCGGGTGTTATTCTGATAGGTTTGCCTTTATATGTCACTTGGCCTTTTTCCTTTGCTGCTCTTAATATTCTTTCTTTATTCTGTACGTTTAATTGTTTAATTATTATGTGGCGAGGGGACTTTTTTTGGGGGTCTAGTCTGTTTGGTGTTCTATAGGCTTCCTGTATCTTCATAGGCATTTCCTTCTTTAAGTTGGGAAAGTTTTCTTCTATGATCTTGTTGAATATATTTTCTGTGCCCTTGAGTTGGTATTCTTCTCCTTCTTCTACCCCTATTATTCGTAGGTTTGGTCTTTTCATGGTGTCCCAAATTTCTTGGACATTTTGGTTCATGACTTTGTTGACTTTAGTGTTTTCTTTGACTGATGAATCCATTTCTTCTATTGTATCTTCAACGCTAGAGATCCTCTCTTCCATCTCTTGCATTCTGTTGATTATACTTGCATCTGAAGTTCCCAATCGTTTTCTCAGATTTTCTATTTCCAGCATTCCCTCTGTTTGTGTCTTCTTCATTTTTTCTATTTCCCTTTTCAGGTCTTGGACTGTTTCCTTCATTTGTTTCATTGATTTTTCTTGATTTTCTTTCAGTATTTTATTGTTCTCTTCCAGGACTTTATTGATTTCTTCTAATTTGTTTGCCCTTTCCTCTAGTTGTTTACAGCGTTCTTCACATTTTTTTGTCTTTTCCTCTACACGAGCCTCTAGCTTCTTCATGATGACATTCATAAGGCTATTTTCTTCTGCTTCTTCCAATTTCTGATGTTCAGGTCTAGGTGTTGGAGGAGGGCTAGGGCCTGGTGATGGTGTATTACTATTCATTTTGTTGTATGTGTTTCTGCCTTGACGTCTGCCCATCTCCTTGTGGTTCGTTCCTGGCCTTATTCGCACACTTGGTTCAGAGCTGACAGATTCAGGAAGTCTCTCTCTCTCGTCCAGATGGGAGCTCTCTTGTCCAAATTGGAAGTCCGGGACAGGATGGAAGCTCTTGTTCAGAAGGGAAGTCCGGGGGAGGATGGGTGCTCTCCTCTCTCTCTCTCTCTCTCTCTCTCTCTCTCTCTCTCCTCCAGATGGGAAATCCACGGCAAGATGGGAGCTGGGGGCCAGCCTCTAAGTCTCAAGAAGAGGCTTGGGGCTCAGGCAGATGGGCGTGGGGGCAGGGCGTGGAGACTGCAGGGTCTGCCAGGGGTCTTGGAGAAGGAGATCCTTCCCGGTGGGGCTAGAAGGGCACCTGCCCAGGGACCAGAACCTGGGGCCAAGTTGGGCAGGTCTTCCCTGGAGTTGCTGGTGCCCAGGGATGGGGTCCGGGGCAAGCTAGGGCACTCACCTGTGCTTCAGAAGGGAAGTCCTGGGCAAGATGGGAGCTGGGGGGCCTGGCCTCTAAGTCTCAGGAAGAGGCTTGGGGCTCAGGCGGATGGGCGTGGGGGCAGGGCGTGGAGACTGCAGGGTCTGCCAGGGGTCTTGGAGAAGGGGATCCTTCCCAGAGGGGCTAGAAGGGCACCTGCCCGGGGAGCAGAACCTGGGCCCAAGTTGGGCAGGTCTTCCCCAGAGTGGCTGGTGCCCAGGGATGGGGTCGGGGGCAAGCTAGGGCACTCACCTGTGCTTCAGAAGGGAAGTCCTGGGCAAGATGGGAGCTGGGGGCCGGCCTCTAAGTCTCAGGAAGAGGCTTGGGGCTCAGGCAGATGGGCGTGGGGGCAGGGCGTGGAGACTGCAGGGTCTGCCAAGGGTCTTGGAGAAGGGGATCCTTCCCGGTTGTGGTAGAAGGGCACCTGCCCGGGGACCAGAACCTGGGGCCAAGTTGGGCAGGTCTTCCCCGGAGTGGCTGGTGCCCAGGGATGGGGTTGGGGGCAAGCTAGGGCACTCACCTGTGCTTCAGAAGGGAAGTCCTGGGCAAGATGGGAGCTGGGGGCCGGCCTCTAAGTCTCAGGAAGAGGCTTGGGGCTCAGGCAGATGGGCGTGGGGGCAGGGCGTGGAGACTGCAGGGTCTGCCAGGGGTCTTGGAGAAGGGGATCTTTCCCGGTTGGGGTAGAAGGGCACCTGCCCGGGGACCAGAACCTGGGCAAGCTAAAGGATTTTTAACTTCTTCATTTTAGGAATTGGAGATTGTAGCTTAAAACAACAAATAAAGAAACCACAAAAGCCCCAGTAGAGCGTGAAGTAAAGCCCACCTCAAAGTGCAGGATCTGGGCAATAGACTGATTGTCAATATGAGGATGTAATCAGTTTGTCAAACTGTACTGAGTAGCTAAATATGGTGAGAACAGATACAACCGGCTTTGTCAAAATCTTGGTCCTTGATGTTAAAACAATTTGATTGGCATGTTGCTTGTTACAACACCACTTTGTGCGGTAATGAAGAATGCAGGGTTAGCAGTAAGATATCAAGAATAGAAATATGTTTGAAAATTTTCCACCATAGGGATATTAGCTATGGCTGGAGGCAAAGGTGAATTGCAAGGAACTTATGGTTATGGGTGTAAGTCTGTGCATGATGATTACATTGGCTAATATTGGTAATTTGGAATAAATGAAATAAATTATCCAGAAAAGAATTGGAAGTTTGTAATGAATGAGAAAGTGAGGAAGAGTTAGGACAAATTCTTTGAGTAGACCAGGGAGTTTGAGATCCAGGGCACAGTGAGAGAGATTAGCTGCCAGAGTGGGAATCTTTATGCAGATGCCAGCTCCAAAACCATGCTGACTCTGTTGCCATCTGTACTGGCAGAATGAGGACTTTCTCCCTGGTCCTCGGCTGATTAACTTGGGATAAAGCGGGCACATTTTTTTTTCCTTGAATATGTTTTATTTTATTTTTTATTAAGGACTTTTTTTATTCATTTTGCATACCAACCACAGATACCCCTCTCTTCCCTCCTCCAGTCCCTCCAGCCTCCTACCCAAACCCACTCCCCTCAAGTATATAGCTTGATCTGCTTAAGGGAGCCCCTGGCAATAGGATCAGGATCCATCCCTGGTGTATGAGGTGGCTTTTTGGAGTCTATTACCTATGATGGGCCACCTTACACAGCCTTGATGCAGGGGGAGGGGCTTGGACTTGCCTCTACTGAAAGTGGGCACTTTCTAACCTAAGAGCTCTTACAACCATTGGTCCCTGATTTCTTCCTCCCCTCTCTCTGTGTACATATGTAGGTAACTCCATTCATTTTCAAATACTTTCTTACATTTTAGTACTATGAGATCTGTTTTGCCATCGTACTAGCTAAGTCTTCTTATTAAATAAACTCCAAAATGACCAGTTCTACTTAATGGGGAATCACAAGTAGAAAGGCAGCGGTAATAGGCAAAACAGCATCTTTTAAATATCATCATTGATATTTTAGAGAACTTCAGAGAAAGACAGGCACGTGTGGCAGCATCAGTGGTTGGGTGTTTGCACTCTGAAACCATGTGCTACAAATTTTCTTTAAGTTCTTACACTTTCTACATCTCCAATCCATAAGTTATTTGTTTTTGAATGCTACTAATTCTGTACCTTTACACATCAAAATCCTATAGTATCTATCTATTTCCTGGGGTTGTGAAGAGAATCTACTATTTAAGATATTTTTGGTAAGTATTTGGTATTGGTATGGAACAAGTCCTTTTATAGTTACAGATAACACAGACAAACTCTCTGTCTGCTTGCTCACTTCTACACATCATAGGGAAGATAGACTTAACTTCTCCAAAACTGACACATACTTTAAATATATATATATATATATCCAGCTGTGTGTAGGTTCTAGGAAAATGGAATCTAGGTAGGGAGAAAAAACATAGTCAGGCAACTACTTCATCCAGATGAAATAGTAAGGATATAAGCCTTAGAAAGGAGAAGAACACCTGCAAACACCCTGGGTGATCAGCCAGGTTGTGAAACTGAGTAATGGGCAGGTCTGGCTGAGTGCTGGAGACAAGGTCAGATAACTGAGGGAGATCAACCTGGAGAAAGCTTATAACCTGTCTGTGATGGATAACCACTAGTAAGTATGGAGAACAGTAAAGACACCATCTCTCTCATGGTTTAAAAAACATTCTGGATTTTTGGGTTAGGGAAGGACCTTGATTAGGGAAAGAGCACTTTGGAAGATTCTGCAGGGATCCCGGTAAGAGAGGAAGGGGCACAAATGGACAGGCAGGAACCAGCAGTGGTCAGAGTCTAGTCTACATATATTTAAAACTAAGGATAACAGAATCTACTTTGTTCAATGTGACTTGTAGGAGAACAAAGGCAGTCAAGGTCAGGTCATGTGTTCTTTGCTGTTCCAGAACTAGGGATTCCACAGTTGATACACGTAAGACAGAAAAGCACCTATCATAAAATGGAAACTTAATAAATATTATATTTATTATTTTAATAGCTATCAACTATTTTCTCCTGTGTGTTCTACAACTTTATATTTGTTTTCAGTTTTGAACTCCTGGATTCTAAGTTGCCTGTTACCTTAATGCTTTCTCTCCTCCATTAATAGCTCTCTAGCTATATCCATATTAGCAAGACCATAATCTCTATGCCTCTATCTTGGACTAGAATCAGCTTATAGTTCACTTACTGTGTAGCTGTGGGCCATCCACTAATCTCTCAATTTCATCTCCTATGAAATGAAGATAATGATATTTACCTCCCAAGGCTATTATGAAAATTAAAGAATATCCAGTTTCAAAGATGAAAGCCACTACAGAGTATGAGTTATTGCAGTTTCTGTTGCTGCCTATGCTCTGAGAAGGCTCTTTATGCTAATCCTAGCACTTAAAGCCATGGAAGGGATGAATTTGAGCACTTAGTCATCCATGCTGAGTTTTATTCTTGTTTGGTAATATTTGAATGTTTTATTGCTGAGATTTGTTTTTTATATAATTCACATTTGGAGATTTATGGAGGCACAAGTAGTCTACTGAATCACTTTTAGAAGATTCATGAAAATTTTGTAGCATTATGAATACTGGATTCAGAAAGGAAGTGGGTTTGGACAGTTTAGAGTGTATGACTGAGATGCCAGCTGAGCAGTGGGGTAAACATTAGTACATAAGGATGCCCAGCAGTCTAACTTGAAGCTGGAAAAAATAATGAGAAGGGGGAAAAATGGTTGATCAATAGGTACAGGTTTATAGTTAGAAGTGAAGTAATTTCTTCTATTAGTAGTAGCATGGCCATAGACAATTATAGTAATAGTGTATATATTTCAGAAAATCAGAATGAAAGGATTTAGATATTTTGTATCAAAAAGGGATAAATAGATGAAGATACTTCTGCTTTGAATACTATACAATTCATGCATGTATTGAAATAGCTAGTATCTATAAAGTAGCTGAATATAGAATTACATACTTAATATCTAATCAGAGCATCAAACAATGCACTGCAGGGCTAAAGTTAAAAAAATGATGTCATTCTTCAGGCTTATATTTATAAGTTTATGTCCTCTTCCCACACAAAGTGTTCTATGTAATGATTCTGACTGAACTGAAAATATCTCCATCTATGAACTTATCATCTATCAAGTAATGCTAGCATTATGATTATTAATTTATGGAAAAAAGGATTAAAATAAGAGTGACCAAATTACAGGATCATTTGCTTCCTAAGGGAAAAGGCAAGGAATAGACATTGATTTGGATGTCTCTTCAGTATTTCTTACCTACACTGTTTGCATTATGAAATCTTGGTCACTTGGACGTTAGGACTGGCTTTTATCTCAAAACATCTAAACCAAAGTAAAGCAAAGTGGTATTTTAAAATAGATATTTCTTTAAAAATGTTTTGTGTGAAGATGCAACAAACAAAGAGAATTACAGACTAGTCTCCCTCATGAACACTGATGCAAAAATACTCAATAAAATACTGGCAAATTGCATCTAAGAGCCCATCAAAAAATCATCCATCATGATCAAGTAGGCTTCATCATAGAGATGCAGGGATGGTTCAACATGCAAATATCTGTCAATGTAATACACCATATAAACAAACTGAAAGAAAAAAAAAACATGATCATCTCATTGGATGCTGAAAAGGCCTTTGACCAAATCCAACACTCCTTCGTGATAAAGATCTTTGAGAGATCAGGAATAAAATTAACTTACCTAAACATAATAAAGACAATTTACAGCAAGCCAACAGCCAACATCAAATAAAATGGAAAAAAACTCAAAGTGATTCCACTAAAATCAGGAACAAGACAAGGCTGTCTGCTCTCCCAATATATATTCAATATAGTACTCGAAGTTCTAGCTAGAGCAATAAGACAACAAAAGGAGATCAAGGGAATACAAATTGGAAAGGAAGAAGTCAAACTTTCCCTATTTGCAGATGATATGACAGTCTACATAAGTGACGCCAAAAATTCTACCAAGGAACTCCTACATGTGATAAACCCCTTAAGTAATGTGGCAGGATACAAAATTAACTCAAAAGAATCAGTAGCACTCATATACACAAATAATAAATGGGCCGAGAAAGAAACCAGAGAAACATCACACTTTACAATAGCCACAAATAATATAAAATATCTTGGGGTAACTCTAACCAAACAAGTGAAAGACCTGTATGACAAGAGCTGTAAGTCCTTGAAGAAAGAAATTGAAGAAGATATCAGAAAATAGAAAGACCTCCTATGCTCATGGATAGGTAGAACCAATATAATAAAAATGGCAATCTTACCAAGAACAATCTACAGATTCAATGCAATCCCCATCAAAAATCCCAACATAATTATTCACAGACCTTAAAAGAAAAATACTCAACTTCATATGGAAAAAAACAGAAAACCTAGGATATCTAAAACAATTTTTTATAATAAAGCAACTTCTGGAGGCATCGCCATCACTGACTTCAAGCTCTACTGTAGAGCTATAATAATAATAAAAATCTTGGTATTGACACAAAAACCAACATGTAGACCAATAGAATCAAATTGAAGATCCGACATTAATCTGCACAGCTATGAACACTTGCTTTTTGACAAAGAAGCCAAAATTGTGGAATGGAAAAAAGAAGGCATCTTCAATAAATAGTGCTAGCATTACTGGATGTCAATGTGTAGAAGACTGCAAATAGGTCCATATCTATCAACATGCACAATACTCAAATCCAAGTGGGTCAAAGACCTCAACATAAGTCCAGCTAGACTGAACCTGGCAGAGGAGAAAGTAGGAAGTAGCCTAGAAAGCATTGACACAAAAGACCACTTCCTAAATATAATACCAGTAGCACAGACACTAAGAGCAACAATTAATAAATGGGACTTCCTGAAAATGAGAAGCTTCTATAAGGCAAAGGACAGAGTCAATAAGACAAAATGCCAGCCAACATAATGGGAACAGGTCTTCACCATCCCCATATCTGACAGAGGGTTGCTCTCCAAAATATATAAAGCACTCAGGAAACTGGACAGCAGAATTCCAAGCAGTCCAATTAAAAAATGGGCTACAGTTCTAAACAGAGAATTGTCAGCAGAAGAATCTCAAATGGCCAAAAGACATTTGAGGAATTGCTCAACATCCTTAGTCATCAGAATAATACAAATCAAAACGGCTCAGATACCATCTTATACCTGTCAGAATGGCTAAAATAAAAAACACTGAGGACAGCTGATGTTGGAGAGGATGTGGAACAGGGGGAACACTCCTCCACTGTTGTTGGGAGTGCAAACTTTATAGCCACTTTGGAAATCAGTATGATGGTTTCGCAGAAAAATTCAAGACTCAATGATACCACTGTTGGGCATATACTCAAGGGATGCTCAATCATACCACAAGGATACTTGCACATCTATGTTCATAGCAGCATTATTAGTAATAGACAGAACCTGGAAACAACCTAGATGCCCTTTACCCGAAGAATGGATAAATAAAATGTGGTACATATAAACAATGGAGTACTATTCAGCAGAGGAAAACAATGACGTCATGAAGTTTGCAGGCAAACAGAAGGAACTAGAAAATTTCATCCTGAATGAGGTAACCCAGACTCAGAAAGACAGACATGGTACATGCTCACTCATAAGTGGATACTAGAGGTAAAGCTGAGGATAACCAGACTACAACCCACAGCTCCAGAGATGCTAAGAAACAAAGTGTACCTTATAAGGAATGTAGGGATCACTTTGGGAAGAGAACACAGAGGAAATCCCCATGAGTAAACTAAGGATGAATGAGGGGGCAATAGAGGGTAGGGAAAGGCAGATGAGTACATGAGGGAATGGAATGATCAAGCTGGGGGAGGGATGGAGTGGGAGAGCAGTGAAAGAGAGATTTTGATAGGGGGAGATTTTATGGGGAAAGGGAGAAACCTGATGCTAGGGAAATTCTCATGAATCCACAATGATGACCCCATCTTAGGCTACTAGCAATAGTGGTGAGGGTGCCTGAATTGGCCTACCCTAGTAATCAGGTTGGTGAATACCCTAACTGTCATCATAGAGCCTTGACCCGGTAACTGATAGAAGCAGATGCAAAGGTCCACACCAAGAACCAGGCCAAGCTCTGGGAGTCCAGTCTAAGAGAAGGAAGAGGGATTATATGAGCAAGAACGTTGGGGGTGAGGGTCAAGATCATGATGGAGAAATCTACAGACAACTCAACCAAGCTCAAAGGTACTCAAGAACTTTAGGCAAACAACTGTGGAAGCTACATGGGACTGGACTAGACCCTCTGCAT
Organism: Peromyscus eremicus; assembly: GCF_949786415.1. Taxonomy (NCBI): domain Eukaryota; kingdom Metazoa; phylum Chordata; class Mammalia; order Rodentia; family Cricetidae; genus Peromyscus; species Peromyscus eremicus. Next base: position 31,002,684 of record NC_081430.1, read on the forward strand.
ATGGCAGACACTTGTGTAGTTGTATTTATTTGAGTGGCCTCTGGTAGTGTGATCAGCATCTATCCATGGTTCATGAGCTAGCTTTCTGGATCCCATTAACTGTGGCAGGACACCTTGCTCACCCCTGATAAATTGGGGAGGGGCTTGGTGCCCCCATGGGAGACGTTACCCTATTGAATGTAAGGATGAGGTAGGGTGGGGTGGGGGAGAGGCATGGTGGTGGGAGGAGGGATGAGAGGGAGATCTGCGGTTGGTATGTAAAATAAATAATAAAAATGTAAAGAAATGTTTTGTGTGGAATTAATTAGGTTGTATCTTTGATTATAGGAAGACAGATACATAATAACTTCAATAAAAAGAATTTTTAGTGATAGCTTGTAGGTTGTCCATACCATCTATTTCAGCTAGAATGTACATTTAAACTTCAACTTAAATGGAAATAAAGCAATTGAAATTTCCCATGATGCTTACTGGAATTTTTTTCCCCTGACCTACCACAGATGGGCATTTGAAAGACAATCTTCAAATTAGTCTGCATAAGTTATCTATTGCATTTACTAGGAAGATCCAAATGAGAAATTCCACTGTACTTAATATGCAAATTACTTTTGAAGTCTTTTGGTAATATGCATGGAGCCATTGAAAATATATGAGTGCTTATAACATGTTAGGCAATATTGTGATCCTATGCTGAAACCAAATTGACATATATACTGACAGGCATTTCTAAAAACCTTGTTAAAAGTCTTGAAACATTTATGAACTATTTTACTACATCCTCTACCCTGCTCTTCCTTTTCATCAGAAGTATCCTGTGGAATTTCTGATGAATTTTAAATATATTTGACAGCAGGAATACTTTTCTTTCATATGCAGATTAGAAATAAATGGTTTGATAGCATGAAATCAGCTTTGAATGAAGTTACTCTGATCAAAATATACATTTTAAGATGTTGTCATTGCATTCATGCATGTTAGTTGGTTATGGAACTGTAAATTAAAAATATTACATTTTATAATTAAGAGAAGGAACCAAACCAATTTTTCTTAAATCTTTTTTAAAAAATTTATTTATTAATTTTTAAGTTTTTATTCATTTTTACATGCCAACCCCAAATCTCCCTCTCATCATTCCTGCTCCCCCTCTCCTACCCCTTCATCCCCTCCTCCAACAGGGTAAGTTCTTCCTTGGGGGGACAGCTAAGCCTGGTACATTCTTTTGATGCAGGACCAAGCCCCTCCCTGCTTTATCAGGGGTGAGCAAGGTGTCCCACATAGATTCACAAAGCCAGTTCATTCACCACAGATAGATCCTGATCATACTGCTAGGGGCCCCTCAAACAGACCCAGCTACACAACTGTCTCCTGTAAGTATGCAGAGGTCTAGTCTGGTCCCATGCAGTTTCCACAGCTGTCGATCTAAAGTTCGTGAGTTCCTTTGAGCTTGGTTCTGAGAAACTCATTTATTTTTATTTAACTTTGAGATTATAATATAAAATTATAATATAATTACAGCATTCTTCTTTTCCTTCCCTTCTTCCAATTTTCCCAGCTCTTGGAAAAAGTGAATAATGGCAGGTAAATGGATGAAACTAGAAGATATTATACTGCATGAGGTAAACCAAACTCAGAAAGACAACCACATTTTTTGTTTTGCTCTGTTTTATTCTTTTCATTTGTGGTTTCTAATTCCAAATTTTTAGATGTGAATATTCAATCTGGCATAACAACAGAAATCAGAAAAGTAAATGGGGAGAGAGAGTAAGATAAAGGTCTAGAGAGGGGTACAGCAGTAAGTGTACAAGTACTAAGAAGGGGTAAATGGAAAAGTATCTGGAGAGCTTTAAGATAAAAAGGGATAGATAATGCAATAGTTATAAAGAAGGATGAAGGAAAAGTAAACAAGACAAGGATGTATGAATAAAACCACAGAAAATCATATTATTTTATAATATGTCAAAGTATATGAGTACATAGTTTAAGTGAAGTTACACCACTTAGGGAGATAATGCCTTGCTCCACGGACCATGGGATATCTAACAAAACCCCAGTACCAGGCTTAGTAAAAACAACAACAACAACAAAAACCGTCCTGTTGAGTTGTTTTTTTTAGGGGAATTCTAAAAATCCAAAAACAATATAAGCTATTGCTTTTGCTTTTGGCTGCTTCCAAGAATTTAACGGTGTATTCCTATTGCAGAACACATGTGCTTTGGACATAGAACTTGGACTCATCAAGCAGAATCTGACCCAGAAGCCTCCTTTCTAAACACTAGCTTTCAGAGTACTGAAAGGTGCTATGCAAGCTGCCAAGGAAAAGAAACAATCAATACTTCTTCCCCGTTGTGATGCCTATGACACACAGCAATGACCAGCATGGCAAGATATGATGAAAGGTGCAATAATGACAATTGTATCCTGGTGGTAACCAACAGTTATCCAATCAGATTTAAGGATTTCTCAATAGTAGATAATTCACCCCTGCTTTTTGAAAGCCTAGCCAGGTATTGGTGGCTGGTTAGGTCATGGAACCCAGAGAAGAACCTACTATTGCCACAACCAGTGTAACTTACAGTTGCTTTCTTAGTACTTATCTATATTCTCACGAATAAGTATAGCTCTCATCCCTAATTACAGAAGCCTCTCTATACTATACACATAGTCCATTTCAGAAAGCTACAACTGGATAAAAATGCAGCAAACACCCGACAATGATATGTTTAGCATCATTTACACACAAACCTCATATTTAAGGCTCAGAGAACATCATAGACATAAGGGGACACAAAGTATATAAAAAGATCCAGGAGATAAGAAAGTTTGGTGTGAGATAATTCTTCAATATAGAACAGAGAAATTGAGCTCAACAATGTGGTTGCTTAAACAAGACCTGAACAATGACAACACCCAGTTGACATGCCAGTATGAATGAGAGAAATCTTACAAGGTCTCATCCCTAGATGAAGAATTCCAGGTAATTAATGACTGCTGGGAGAGTGAGAATCAGTACTCCTCAGAAATGAGCCTCCTAATTAGTTATCTAAAAGCAAATGATCAACCCTAAAGACATATTACATATATTACATATGAACAATATTAAATGGTCTCAGCAGGTTTTATTTCTGTATTAAGTCTCTCTCTCTCTCTCTCTCTCTCTCTCTCTCTCTCTCTCTCTCTCTCTCTCTCTCACACACACACACACACACACACACACACACACAATTGAGGAGAGGCCATGCATTTGAGATTGAGTTGAGTGGCAGAATGCAGGATGAGTTGGAGGGAGGAGAAAGTTAGGTGGTACAAATTGCTATTCTGTACTTAATTACATCCGAAAGACATGTACATGCCAAAGACAGATCGGGGACTTTCAGCATGACATGAATCCTTGGTCAAGCAGGTACTGGTAACGATTAGCTGTTAGGAGAAGGAGATCAATTTTTTTTAAGAGGGAAGTCCTTGAATAGTTGGCCACACTCCAGCAAAAAGCTGTATATTCAGGAAAATTTTGACAGCACGAGTTGGCTTCGTTAAGGGGGAAGAAAGGGACACAAAGTTGGGTAGTTACAGAATATGAGAGATCTGGAAGAGTTGGGGGAGGGAGGGTGAATATGATCAACCACTTTCTATAAAATTGTCAAACAACAACTTATGCATATACACATATATAATATATGTAGAGAATAGTAATTTAAATTCAACTTTTTCCAAAACATTCTTTTCTACTACCTTTGAAATATTTCTTTTATTTTTTGAGGTTATGATATAATTACATCATTTTCCCCATGCCATTCCTTCCTCCAAACTCTCCCATATACCCCTCCTTGCTCTCTTTTAATTTCACAACCTATTTTCATTAATTGTTAGCATACATATATATTAAGAATCATTACATATACAAAATATATTGCTCTTATATATTATGTATTATGTATATCTTTTATATAATATATATATATAACTTTTATATTATATGAAATATTTGTCATATGTTACCTTTATAGCATATATATTACCCTTATATATTACATATAATTTCCAGATTTCGATTTATTGCATCCATGTTTTTAAATTGCTGTTTTTGTGTTATTTTTCCTGTGGAGAAGTGGACAAATGCCTCTTCATTCTAGATAAGGCAAAATTGACAAACCAAAAAAGAAAAAAAATGCTTCTACCCAAGTGAAGCTTAGTGAACCACTGCATTTATTTATATAAGTATGATTCAGAATTACAGGGGCAGCTAAGGGGATACGTTAAAAAGAAATACAAGCTAGGTATGTTATACTGTGCAAAGTTTTCATCACCCCTGTTAATTGTTTTTATTTTATTTTATTTTTCTTTATTAAGAAATTTTCTACTCCTCATGCTATCCACAGACCCCCTCCCTCCTCCTCCTACCCTCCAGCCCTCTTTCCCATGCCACCCCGCATCCCCACATCCCCCAAATCGAGGTCTCCCATGGGGAGTCAGCAGAGCCCAGCTCACTGAGCCTAGTCAGGTCCAAGTCCCTTCCCACTGCACCAAGGCTGTGCAAGGTGTCACACCACAGGCACCAGATTCCAGAAGCCTGCCCATGCACCAGGGACAGATCCCGAACTCCTACCTGGGTACCCCCCCTCCAAATAGTTTGAGCCAAACAACCGTCTTCTGTTTCCAGAGGGACTAGTCCAGTCCCATGGGGGCTCCACAGCCAACAGTCCACATTTCATGGGTTTCCACTAGTGTGGTCCATCATCTCTGCCCATCCTCCCATCATGATCTCGACGTCCCTCGCCTGCAGTATCTCTCCTGTCCTCAATTGGATTCCTGGAACTCAGCCGTGGATCTCTGTATCTGCCTCCATCTGTCACTGGACCAAGGCTCTATGATGACAGCTAGGTTATTTGCTAGGCTGGTTACCAGAGTTGGGTATGACAGTACGGATGGACGACTCAGCCTCATGTCCTATTCTGTAATCCCCAGACACTATCCAAATTCCATCTGACCCTCTCATCTGGGGGAATGTTACTGCACCTCTCCAGACCCCTGGTGGTTTCAGTAGGACTGACTTATACTTCTTGGCTTGGCTTAAGTACTGCACTGTAGTCTTCTTGGATTCTGACTGGTTCTGGGCTAGCCCTGTGGCTCTTTTTACTTTCCTGTGGCCTTACGTGGCTGTGGAAATGTCATAAGCTGTGTAAGTAATCTCCATCTCTAGTATATTTTACATCGTGTACTCCAGGGGTAGGGGATAATTATCCATCCTTAGGTCAACCTTAATCTTTTTCACTTGCATTATTTTAGAATTCATACCTTCTCAAGCTGCTGCTTGGGCTTTAAAGCATTCTAGAAGCTCAACAGCATAGCACTTGGCTTTCTGCTTTTTTCCCTTGGGAATTCAAGATTGACAAATCCTTTTGTGTTCTTTACCCTTCTCTCATCTCTTCTTAATTGGTTTTGCATTCTACAAACCAAATTTACATGCCAGTCAGTCATTTGGGTCAGCCACAGCTTCTCCTATCTCATTAAGATCACATCTTGCTATGGAGCCTCTAAAATCCCCGGTGCTAGCCAGAGTTCCTATTGAATCAAAATCATTCTTAACTCACCCACAATCACTGCTCTAAATAGCATATTGAACTCAAGCACTGCCTCTCTTATATCCAACTTACTAATTAATGTTTGTCCTTTCTTTACTATTTTCTAGCTCCAAATATTTTTGAGGATGCCAGTACATTTTGAACTAGTTTCTTTGGGATATACAGACTTTTTCTCAAGGAGAGATGAAAAGTTACAGTACTAAGTTTCTCTCCTTCCACAGCATATGGATTGTTCCTCAGATATCAGCCTCTAGCCAAGTTGGGAGAGGGGCTTTCACTTCTTATATAAAAGTCCTCCTTCTCTCAGTGCATGAGTTGGCTGTTTGAAACCTGGGGCTTATGCAGGGACGCTTGGCTCAGCCTGGGAGGAGGGGACTGGATCTGCCTGGACTGAGTCTACCAGGTTGATCTCAGTCCACGGGGGAGGCTTTGCCCTGGAGGAGATCAGAATGGGGGGGGGGTGGACTAGGGGGAAGGGGAGGGGGCAGGAGGGGGGAGAACAAGGGAATCAATGGCTGATATGTAGAATTAAATTATATTTTAAAATAAAATAAAAAAAGTCCTTCTCAACATGAGCATTTCACAGGCAGAATCTTCCTTTACTATCACACTGCTCTGAATAGGGACATTATTAAGTCTCTTAATCACATGTTGAGTAACAGTTTTTTCCCTCCTCTGTTTCAAAATTTGGACATGAAGGTCTATTTTTTTTTGTATAATTTTTATCTCATTCCCCTTTTAAAATTTTGTTTGTCTTTCATTTTTTAAAATTAGTTTTGTAATTTTTTTATTTTTGGGTTTATTATTTTTTATTATTGTTACACATATACATACATATAAACATGACCTGTTGAGTCTGTTATGTTTTATGTCTAAACACTTGGTATTGGATAAACAATTTGTTCTCTTCATTTCAACCAAGTGTGGCTTTCTTTAACTGTCTAGGTCTGCTACCAAAGGGAGCTTCTTTGATGAAGAGTTAGAGCTAAACTTCTCACTAGCTTCTAACTGCATTCAGAATGTAGTTAGAAATCACATGTAGTTTTTAATTCAGGAGTCCATGAAAAATTCTCTTGCAGGTATCTAATTTCTACTCTCTTGCATTTCAGACCCATAGCCTTGAGAAATGCCCATGCATTATTGCCATGTCACCTTCTCTTTTATCTAATTTACCTATTGGTCTATCAGAGGCTAACGAGGAGGATGCTAGCCTCATGTCCGTTTGGTGCTACACTTCTGCTTTTAGATATGTGAGTCAGTTCTAAGCAATTCAGCTCCAAGTTTCATTATACATGGTAGTGACCATGCAACAGCTTCCATAGTTTGCTGACATTCTTGTCCTAAGTGTGTTGTTCTCAATGACTGCAATGCATTCCATAGTTCTTCAAGATTAAAATACTTGAAAATAATAATTCTAAAGCTTGACATCCTTATATATTTCTTAAACAAAAGAAAACAGATAGATGGTCTTGGAATTCTCATACTGCTAGTACTTTCCACTAGTATTTTATTCAGGAACAAACATGTGGCCAGAAAGAAGGTCAATGGTATGTTTACTTCAGTCTTCTCTATGGAAGAGGCTTTTGCATATTAAGTTTAAAGAAAACAAAGGAAAGGGACAGGGAGCATGATTATCCATCAGGGACTAGCAAAGGAGAGATAAGGAGTAGCATTGAGATAATTTATAGAACTATATAATAGGGTTGAATTTAGAAATATCTAATCTAACTGCTAAGCTCTGCTGAGAACCCACCAGGGCTTTTCTTCTTGCACATACTCATTTTTCTAATTGACAATATTAATTATTTGGCAGTGAGAAGCATTTTAAATGAATAAGAGGTGATAAACATCATAATTAAAAGAAAAACATCAAACTTTTGGACTTTGCAGTTCAAGGGCAGTTAGAACATGGAAGAACTTTGGCAAACTCCTTGCCACTTTTACTCTGGTATTTTTGTTTGTTTGTTTGTTTTGTTTTTTTGAGACAGGGTTCCTCTGTGTAGTTTTGGTGCCTGTCCTGAATCTTGCTCTGTAGACCATCCTGGCCTCAAATTCACAGAGATCCACCTGGCTCTGCCTCCTGAGTGCTGAGATTAAAGGCGTGTGCCACCACCGCCTGACTAGAAGTTTTGACATAAACGTAATTTCCTTAATAAAAGAAACTAGTAATAGGCAGAACTGTTTATGTGTAGGAGAACAGCATATTTTCTCAGTAGGCTACTTCCAGTTTATAGTCTGGATCCAATAGTTATTCACTTAAATTATAAAATGTAGTTCTCAATTTCATGATGCATTTTTTTGTTCATTGAAAATATAAATTCAATTACTTTACCATGGTAAAGTTCATTTTTTCACACCTGGTTTAAGTTAGAATAAAATTGCACTTACCAATGTGGTTAGAAAATTCCTGTGTCAAAATTAAGAAACTGATCATATATGTTTACGTCATACATATTTTTCATTAAAATATTTCTTCAGAGATTTTTTTATGCTGAAATATTATTTAGTTTTTTGTTATATCATTTTATAAATACTCCTACATTTCTAACATTAATTGAAAGAACACTAAAAAATCAGGAAGTTAAAAAATGTACCTTATACCTTATGAGTACAATGGTTATAAATGTTTTGTATGGATTTATTTAGGTACTTCTGAAATGATTAGTTTACTGGTGTGCATTTAATTGGTAGTCTTAGTTTCCTTCATTTTGTCCCAGCCCTAAATAGAGATTGTTGTTATAGGAAATCAAATATTATTTGGAAGAGTTACAGAGTCTGTGTACTCTCATAGAATCTTCCCCATGGCAGAAAGCCTTCGCATGATTCTCATAATTAGCAATGGAACCGATGAAGTGTTTTGTGTCCTGTGACATCCACATAACTTAGCAAAGATATCTCTTTAACATTCCTAGTGAATATTCTAAAGCGTTTTTGCTACTTTTGATAAATGGATGAATCATAGTTTGTATTTTGCATTTTCTTTTTGTAATGATACAAGGACATTGTAAATTCCGGACATGCCTGACTGTGATGAAATTATAAAAGACAGGCTTAATTTTCTGCCAGTAAAAATACTCAGATTATATTATTTCTAGAAATTGTTCTGATGAAGGAACTGAGATGAGCAGGAAAAAAAGTCTTTAAAATAGAGATTTATTTTTACTTGTGTTTGTAGTGTGTGTGTGTGTGTGTGTGTGTGTGTGTGTGTGTGTGTGTGTGTGTGTGTTTGTATGCATGGCACATGAATGAAGTATCCACGGAATTCAAAAGAAGATACCAGATCCTCTGGAGCTAGAGTATCATGTGTTTGTGAGCCACGTTATGTAGGTACTTGGTACTGAACTCAGTTTCTTTGGAAGATCAATAAATATTTGCAACTTCTGAGCCATCTCTTTTGCCTGAGAAAGAGGGAAATCTTTTATCTGTTAAAACTTTTCCATGGAAGAATGGGTTCCATGACTAGTCACAGGACAAAAGTTGAAAATCCAGATAAGAGGTTCTATTTGGGGGCAAAGGCATTAGTGGGCAAGAGGGATAGTTTACCTAACTCAATGTGAGTAAATGAACTCTTCCTACAGTTTGACATAAATATCCACAGTCCATTTTCCTAGAAGAATATGAGTATAGGATGGTTCAACATTTTAATGGATGTGTGTAGAACTCTTTTTTTATATAACTTATTTTACTTTATGTGCATTGGTATAAAGGTGTCAGATCCCCCTGGAACTGGAGTTATAGACAGTTGAGGTTGCCATGTGGCTGCTGGGAATTGAACCCAGGTCCTCTGGAAGAGCAACCAGTGCTCTTAACCACTGAGCCATCTCTCCAGTCCATGTGTAGAACTCTTTAAATAAGTGAATTCTATTATTTTACATTTAAACCACTTCTTTATAGTCTAATGGAAATTGTGTTAAAATTAAAGAGTTTTTGATGCATCAGGGAGGGGCTTAGTCCTGCCTCAACTTGGTATGCCAGCCTGTGTTGACTCCCCAAGAGACGCTTTATGCCTTATCAGGAGGGCATGGGGGTGGGTGGATGTGAAGTGGGGGGAGCAGGAGAAAGGGAAACTGTGGCTAGTATGTAAAATGAAAATATTTAAATAAAAATAAAAGAAAAAAAGAGTTTTAGCTCTGATAATTTATATTTAACATTTTTATCAAATCAAATATGACATAAGCTGTGTGGGTAAGCTAGATAAAGGCATAATTATGTGATGGAGTTTAGTTTAGAGAAATGTAACCTGATTTCTGCTTGAGATTTAGGCTTTATTTATCTTTATGACCCTTCTGTGGGAGCGCATTTTCAGGTTCCTAGTGGCTTTATCCAGCAGGTCTGCACAGGGAGGATGATTAGACCATGGGCCTGAGTGCAGGTGTCTGAGATGGTCTGTACTTGACTGTGCTGGGGGGAGGTCTTTTGCTTCACCCTTTGGCATTCCTTTATATACCCTAGGGCAAAGACAGTCTGGGCCTGATGGAATAGGTTCCAGGCCCCCTGGAAGCTATCCTGTATTTTCTGTCTGTTTCTCTCCCCTCTAAACCGTTCTATCTAATATTTCCTGCTGCTCCTACTCAAGAGCATTCTGGGGGAAATATGAGGGTGGTGGGTAGACGCCCCCAACATCCTTCCTTCCTAAATTTCCCATAAACACCCATGAAGTTTGGATCAGTGTGTTCTAATTGTCCTTGCCTTTGGCTTACTAGTGATCTGCTTTTTCTGACTTCTTTGAATTGGAACTAGACACTGGTATTTTCAATTCTGACTTATACTGGCAGCCCTTAAACATTCCTCCTGACAGTTGCACCTGTTTATCATTATGATTTTTGATTCAGGAAATACAAGTTCCTTTTAATAATCCACTGTGGACATCCTAGCTGTACTCATTAGGGCTGCAGAGCTACTGCTTGCACACCGAACCTCATCTTGACGCTGTTACTTTTCATTTGGTGGCTGCCAACCTGCATCATTACTGGGCAAGCAATGTAGGGCAGGGGATTTAATTTCTTACATCTCAGTCCTCACCTGTAGCTAACATCCAAATGATGAGAGTTTAGGGCATATTTGGTTGCCTGAAGAATTGATGAATTAATGCTAGAAACTGTTTAGAGGAGTGTAATGTTAGCATGTAATGATTGCTGTTTAAGTGCTGCCATTTTTATAGTATTCAAATAGGTTGCATGAGATGATCAAATTAGAACTAGTTCATTATTTGCATATTAATATTTCATTATTTGCATTATTTGGCTCTTTGTTATATTGCATATTATGGTACTACACAACATACATTTCTTTAATGAACCTTTCGTTTTCATCCCATGTTCTCTGCTATTTGGCATCTGGGACCTAAATGTTTGTTGTTTCTTTTTCTTTCCTTCCATGTAACACTGCCTTTCTTATCGGATAGTACTATTTAGTTGAATAAAATGTCATGCATCAATAGGATTTTTTTCCCAGGATAATTTAAAAATTATAACCTTAGTTACTCATTTCCTTAATTAGGATTTCTATTGTTGATATGAAACACCATAAGTCAAAGCAGTGTGAGGAGGAATTATTTCATTTTCTAACTCTTGGGTCATCTCTGAGAAAGTCAGGGCAGGCACTCCAGGCAGGAACATGGAGGCAAGACCTGAAACAAATGCAATTGAGGGGTATTGCTTGTAAACGTGCTCCTCATGGCTTACTCAGCCTGCCTGCTTACAGCATCCAGGACCACCAGCCCAGGGGTGGGACTGCCTACAGTGAGCTAGGCTCTCCAACGTTAATGTTAATTATCAATCAAGAAAATGTCGACAGCCTGTCCATAGGCAAATCTGGTGGGAGCATTTTCTCAACTATTTTCCTCTTCTAAGATAACTCTAGCTTGTGTTAAGTTGATAAAACTGGCCAGCATACTCTCATCTTTCAGTTTTTGGCTCCTGCCCTGAAAAGCTTTAGAATTTTACCAGCCTAAATGCTGACCATAGGCAGCTTTTCAAATTACTTATTATTATATTTTTAGTAATATTAATTTTTATTACTTATTATTTTTAAAATAAATTTCTTCTTAAATATTAGGTAGTAAGTTATAGATTTAAAATATGTTTAATATTTGTATTTCTATTCATACCAAACAGAGCTTACAAATTAATGGATATTCTAACAAATACATGGATCTAAGGACAGCATGAATTGATGTCATTCAGCACCAGTAACTTTTCTGTTGACATCCAAACTGGATTTTAATTTTGTAAACATCCTACACATAGATAAACTAAAATATGTAAATGTGTACACCCCAGATAATGATTTTGAGTTGATGTATCTATATATTGAGTAGAAGAAAAAAATTGAAAATGAAAACCAATAGCTTTAGATAGATAGCAGATAAAAACTAAATGAAGATGAGTGTGCTGGCTAGTTTTATATTAACTTGAAATAAGCTAAAGTCTTACTTAGTTTTATTTAGGGAAGAGGGAACTTCAGTTGAGAAAATGTCCCTTAGTTATGGTTTTCATTGCTGTGAAGAGACACTATGACCATGGCAACTCTTATAAAGGAAACATTTATTTGGGATGGTTTGCTTACAGTTTCAGAGATTCAGTCCATTATCATCAGGATGGGAGCATGGCAGCATGCAGGCAGACATGATGCTGGAGCTGAGAGTACTATGTCTTGCAGGCAAGAGGAAGTTGACTGACTGTCCACTGAGGGAAGGTTGAACAATAGAGATCTCAAAGTCCACCTTCACAACGAGACACTTTATCCAACATGGCCACACCTCCTAATAGTGCCTGCCACTCCCTTTAGGGGCCATTTTCTTTCAAGTCACCACAGCCTCCACCATGTAATAGAAGTATGAAGTTAATTTGTTAGACTCAAATGAATTAATTGTAAATTATATCATGAAAAATAGGCAGCCACCTAGCAAAAAGCACATAACTTATTAATAAACAAACATGAAAACACAAAGAAAAGTGTGAATCCATATCTGACATCATACAATAAAATGGAAAAGTATCATATCTCTAGATAAAATATGAAAAATCTCTTTAGAAAACAAATCTGACAAATTCTCAATTCAGAAATGTGAACTTTATGTCTGACCATACATGCCAGGGTGCACAGGGATGTAGTGGGTAGCCATTACCAGGTCAAAGCTGGAATGGCTACCCACTACACAGGGACAATAGTGTTGCTTACAGAACTGAGACAGAGCCCTTGGGACATGGAAGCAACAGAAGTGCTAGACTTGGTCCAGGTACAGGAGAGAGGTAATGGACAGGGTGTGGGACGGCATGAGCATCCCAGGCTGCCATGTTTTAGAGCCAGGGATAACTCAGTGTTTGGCATGATAGGGCCTTGGCCACTGACTGGGAAGCTGGGTATGAGGACTTGGAGAAGAAAGGGCTGCTGATAGAAAGACTTGATCATAAAAAGGGACTGTTGCCTGTGTCCGGGTCCAAGGTTGCTCCAATGTGATCAGTGAGACAGCAAGTCTGAGGTTCCCATTCAGGAAGACATAGTCAACTGCAGCCACCTCTGATCACCTGGATCTGTTCCATGACAATTTGGTGAAGGTACTCAAGGTAATAGAACATGACATCCAACCTGAGCATGTAGCTGGTGTAGCTGTTACTTTCATGTCCTCAATTTCATCTCAGCAGACAGGATAATCTTGTTGTAGAGATGCTGGTTCAGAAGGAATCCTCCAACTCAGAGTTTGCTGCTATACATGGTCTCAGAATGGTCAGCATCAAACTGATTGTCTATGGCCTGCCATTTTTCAATGTTCTGGGGGATATCTGAAATCCTTACAGCCCAACTTGCCTGTGTGTCCCTAACCACCATGCTGTAACACGTGTCAGTATGGAAAATATCTGTTTTCAGATCTGGGTGTCAGTCATCATCTTGTTAAAGATGTCCATGAGCTCTGTGCTGCTGACCTCCATAATATCTCCATTCAGCTAGGCAAAAAGTCTCCGGAACTGTCTTACTCTCACTGACTTCAATGTTGGAGTGATGGCTGCATGTGTGCAGGATCTCAGTTGCCTACTTGATAGTGGCCAATCCCTACTTGATGGAACCCAATAGGTTCATGGCCATTCCTCCACCTTCATCTCCTCCTCCTATTCTCTTGTCCATTGATCCATTGGTCACAGCTTTGCTGATCAGGTCTTCCAGCACATTATGTTGATCCCAGGCCAGACAGACCTCCCTTCAAGAACTAATTAGCCAGGAGCATGATTGTGAATCAGACTCTATAGAGACAAAGGGACTCTTTTCTTTTTTACTGCCAGACAGCATTTGTTTTATAATGATGCATTCCACTGCATTGCACTTCATTTCTTTAACACTCTGTATTTTAAAGAATATATTTTATTATTTTGTGGTAACCTGAACTTTCTCTTCTTCATGGGCAACATTTTAATAAGTCAAATGGGACATTAAGAGTACAATTTCATAAAAAATATTATTGCATAGTTTTGAATTAGTATTTGATTATACAAGTTTCCCTTACTACAAAGAGATTTAATTTCCTCATATCAGAATTATAAAGAATAGAATGTCTACAATATTTCAGTCATTAAATTAATATTCTCACATAATTATATAATTTACAAATTAATCATATTCATCATAGTTATCTGATATGAGATATATTTTTATATTGTCTCAAAATTATCTCAATAGGAAATTACTAATCATTTAGTTCTAAAATTGATGAACAATCGGCTATAATTTTCTCATTAAAAGATTTTTTTTCCCCACTTTGATCAAAACCTTTCTTTGCTATTATAATGCATTAGAGACTGTCTACATTAGCTTTTTGTTTCAGTTTCTTCACTGCACTTTCTCTTCAAGCAATAATCATAGTACCCCTTCAAACAACCTGCCTATCTTCCATTTTTTAAATAAATATATCTAACATACTTCTTTCTTGTATTACTTCTAACTCAAGAACTTCCAATAGCATATAGTGGCTTGTAGGAGAGATCAGATACTTCATACCCAACTTTATATTCAATACCTACTTACTAGATAGATGTACTCAAGGTCTCATGTTCTTAATTCTTCTGAACTTAGTTTTCTGTTCCAAAGTTTGGCTTCTCTAAGTAACCCAGTTCAAACGCTTGTTTTCAAGATGTTTTAGTTTATTTGTTTGTAAATGCTGCATTAATAAATATTTTTCTAGGTATACATTGTTGAAGTTAAATGAAGTCGGCATATGTAAAATTCTTTAGGAATATATTTAACATTTAGTAAACACCATGCAAATATTAGCTACTTTTATTCTTTGCCCCTTCTGTTCCTCTGGGTCTCCTGGGTTGGATTCTGTTTCTCCTCTTCTCCTTTGGTTAAGATTCTGTCTCTTCAAAGCATACAAGTGTCTCCTTTCTGACCACCTCTGCACTTCATTCAGGCATCTAATAGCTCAGGAGCAAATATTGCTTTTGTGTGTTAATCGAGCACTTCTTGAGAATAGAAATTGTACATTAACTGTTTTAATCCATTTATCACCTGCCTAGACTTAGTTCAGAAATGCAATAAAATGACAAGTATCTTATATAATTCTCACTTGGACTTAAAGTGAAAACAAACAAACAAACAAAAAAATCTTGAAACAATTTAATTATAGCTGTCCAAATGTGTTTTTGTTTCCCCATGAACTCATTGGATGTTATTTAAATATTGGAATATTTATCTTATCAGTGTGTCTGTGGAAGTCCACAAAGCCCAAACAATTTCCTATAGAATTCTCAGTATGTGAAGAGCGACATTTTTTTAAGAACAAATTGTAGATTACTGAATGTTCAGAACCATCTGAATGACATAATTTTTCATCCATTTTTAGATGTATAGATTAAACTAAGAACATCTAATTCAGTCTACTGTGGATGTTCCCTCATGTTACAAAACATATCTTCTTATTTTTCATTTACCTCATGCTTTTAATGTAAAATCTATTACATCTTATGAGCTCAGTGAATGAGATTATCAAAATATCATTTATCATGTTTTAATAGAAATAGAAAATGTAGGAATATTACCTGTCTCCTAAACATTTAACCAAATAGAATTAGCATTTAAAAATATAAATGCTTGTTGCCTGACTTCCAAATGATGGGGTAAGGCTCTTAGCAGCATTCTCCCCAGAAAAACCTCAGTATAACCAATGGTAGTCATACAGGGATAGTCATTTGATTCTTATGGAAAATACCTCAAGGATAAACAGCAAGGAGAGAAGCATCCTTCAAGGATAGTTACTGTTCGTCTTGGCAAACACAAGAATAAACTCCTCTGAGGCATGTCTTACTCTGTCACTCTCACCATCAGTGAGTTCACGTTAGAAAAATTCTATCATTGACAAAAGCAGCCAAGAAACAGAAGCCTCCCTTTTCTATACCCAGTTTTGTTCAGTGGTCCACTGAGGGATGGGAGGAGGTTGTAATGGCCATTGCCCTGTTCTATGGGGCTTCTGAGCCCCCACACACCTGAGTTTTTCTTCTATCTGTTTTCCCAAATGCCTGTTTGTTTCCAAAACCCTCTGGGTGGAAGGGCTATAACAGCAAGCTGAGATCAGAGGCCTCTATCCCTTAAAGCCGCTTTCAGCATCCACTTATTGGATGTTGTCTTGAGATAAGTGGCCATGGCCTTTGGTGTTCCATTAAGTGAAAAGGACACACCCTAACCTTAGCATCAGCATCTTTAATTGAAATAGCGGAAAAGTCTGTGTCTATGCTAGTGTCAAAAACAAGTACATCTTTGTTGAAAGAAGTTACATGACCATTAAAGCTCTGATATAAGCGAAATTCTAGGGCAATTAAGATTTTAATTGAGAGAACCAGTGAAAAAAGGCAAAAGATGTCATCCTGTCTATTTAGTCATTTATTAGGGTGTGAAGGTAGTTAGGCACATGTACTAGATTCACCACAAGGGACAGAGTTTGAAATATACTCTACATGCAATAATAAATATAGGGCAAAAATTCTACAGGAGTTTAAAAAAAAAACACCAACATGTAATACTGAACAACAGGCATTCTGACTAATAAGTGACTCCTAAGAATCCAGGCTTTGCAATATCCTCACAAACATCGTGGCAGTGTAAAAGATTGTATTTGAGAAAATATTATCTTGGAAATAAGGGAGAAAGATTGTGCATAATAATAGCTTATGGCCAAATACAAGCAAAATGCCAACTCAAAAATATGGTGCCAGCCAACAAAGCACACATTTGTCCAATGACAAGTAGAGTAGGCATCCACAGTGATTAGTAGGAGACCTATACAAATGGAAGGACAAATCTTGAATAATCAGGAAAAAACATAACACAAACAAAACCAGAAAATATATCTAGGCAGGAATAGATTAAGCCATATGCTCAGTGTGCTGGCTAGTCTTAGGCCAACTGGACACTCAAGCTAGTTATCTGAAAGGAGGGAACCTAAATTGAGAAAATGCCTACATAAGATCCAACTATAAGGCATTTTCTTTTTTTTTTTTTTTTTAAATTTTTATTTTGCAATACAATTAAGTTCTACATACAGGCACAGATTCCCTTGTTCTCCCCCCCTCACGCCCCCCTCACCTTCCCCCCAGCCCGCCTCCCATTCCAATCTCCTCCAGGGCAAAGCCTTCCCCACAGACTGAGATCAACCTGGTGGACTCAGTCCAGGTAGGTCCAGTCCCCTCCTCCCAGGCCGAGCCAAGCGACCCTGCATAGGCCCCAGGTTTCAAATAGCCGACTCATGCAATGAGCACAGGACCCAGTGCCAGTGCCTGGATGCCTCCCAAACAGATCAGGCCAATCAACTGTCTCACCCACTCAGAGGGCCTGATCCAGTTGGTGACCCCTCAGCCATTGGTTCATATTTCATGTGTTTCCGTTTGTTTGTCTATTTGTCTCTGTGCTTTATCCGACCTTGGTCTCAACAATTCTCTCTCATATAAACTCTCCTCATTCTCGCTAATTGGACTCCCAGAGATCCACCTGGGGCCTAGTCATGATCTCTGCATCCAGATCCCTCAGTAGTTGGATGAGGTTTCTAGCACGACAATTAGGGTGTTTGGCCATCCCATCACCAGAGTAGGTCAATTCGGACTGTCTCTCGACCATTGCCAGCAGTCTGTTGTGGGGGTATCTTTGTGGATTTCTGTGGGCCTCTCTAGCAATCAATATGGCGCTTTCTTAGAAAATTGGGAATCCATCTCCCCCAAGATCCAGCTATACCACTCTTGGGCATATACCCAAGGAATGCTCAACCACACCACAAGAGCACTTGTTCAGCTATGTTCATATCAGCATTGTTTGTAATAGCCAGAACATGGAAACAACCTAGATGCCCTTCAACTGAAGAATGGATAAACAAAATGTGGTACATATACACAATGGAATACTACTCAGCAGAGAAAAACAATGACATCATGAGGTTTGCAGACAAATGGATGGACCTAGAAAAAATCATCCTGAGTGAGGTATCCCAGACTCAGAAAGACAAACATGGTATGTACTCACTCATAACAGGATACTAGATGTGGAACAAGGATGACTGGACGGCTACTCACATCACCAGGGAGGCTACCTGGAAATCAGGACCCCAAGAAAGACACAGGGATCGCCCAATGACAGAGAAATGGAATGAGATCTACATGAACAGCCTGGACAGGAGTGGGGGTAGTGAAGGGCGAGGGGCGAGGGAAAGAGAGCTTGGGTGAATGGGAGATTCCAGCTGGATCAACAACAGAAAGGGAGAACAAGGAATAGGAGACCATGGTAAATGAAGACCACATGAGAATAGGAAGAAACAAAGGGCATTTTCTTTTTTTTTCTTTCATTTTTCTTTATTAAGAAATTTTCTACTCACTCCACATACTATCCACAGATTCTCCCTCCTCCCTCCTCCCATCTCCCAGCCTCTTTCCCAAGCCTCCCTGCATCCCCACATCCCCCAAATCAAGGTCTCCCAAGGGGAGTCAGCAGAGCAAGTGATTGATGGTGGAAGACCCAGCCTATTCTGGGTGGTGCCATCCCTGGGCTGTGGGTCCTCAGTGTTATAAGAAAGCAGGCTGAGCAATCCAGGAGGAGCAAGTCAGTAAGCAGCACCCCTCTATGGCCTCTGTATCAGCTCCTGCCTCCAGATTCCCTTGCTTTTTGAGTTCCTGTCTTGACTTCCTTTGATGATGAACAGCAACATGGAAGTGTAAGACCAATAAACTCTTTTTTCCCAATTCACTTTTTGTTAATGGTATTTTGTTGCAGCAATAGATACCCTAACTAAGACAATCAGTTAACAACATAGATTCTGATCATTGATTCTACCACATCTCTAAACAAATAAACTTGTCAAGAAAAACAACAGCTGTTACCTAGAGGGGAGGGACAATAGCTTGCATCTCAACAGTCTATCATCAAAATATCCAATTTGCAGCGAAACCTTAGATATTCAAATATATAAGAAAGCTTAGCCCACATGCATGGCAAAACATATCGGAATATAGAATCTGGCTCTAAAAACCATATGGCAGAATTAGTAAACAAAGACATTGAAATAGTTGTTATGATCATGTTCAGATAACTAAATGAGTCTAGGCTTTAAACAATTAAATACTGAGTCAAAGAGAGAGTAAGGAAGAGCAAATATGAATACTGAGCAGTGGATATGAGATTCCATTAATAAAAAGTAAGAAAGAAGTAAATTTATAAAGTGTCAAGGAAAATGTGGAGCGTTATTAAACATACTGACATATGCATAGTGGGAGCACCAAAAGAGGCGAGAAAAGTGCAAAAATACTTCACCCACCAGTGTCCTTCACTGGATTATAAAATAAACTTACAATATTTTTAAATAGGACAAATACATAAAAATCAAAACTTGTCTAAACCAAGCCATATGAACCAAGTGTAATTTTAATTTTGAATAGATTAAATAACCTAAATCAAAAGGCAGAGTTTCTTATAACCGGAAAAAAATAGTCCAATTACACACTGTCTGTAGGAGTCACACATCATATTAAAATACTTTCCCTGTTAAAAGGGAAAGAAT
Organism: Peromyscus eremicus; assembly: GCF_949786415.1. Lineage (NCBI taxonomy): Eukaryota > Metazoa > Chordata > Mammalia > Rodentia > Cricetidae > Peromyscus > Peromyscus eremicus. The sequence goes on from NC_081430.1 coordinate 31,022,289, forward strand.
GGAAAGAATTATGTAAAAAGCAATCAAACAGAGTCATAGGGGATTGCTGAGTAAACACACACATACACATACACACACACTCAAACATACACACATACACCCTCACACAAGACACACACACATATACACACATACATGCAAACACACACATTTTTAGAGATACTTAAATACATTTTATAATGGTTAAAGGTTATTTTATCTGAAAAACATGACAATTATATTCAGTGAAAAACAAAACTTCAAATTAAATGCAGCAAAATCTATCAGAATTGTGGAAAATCTAATAGTATTGCAGAGAAAACAATCAGAATACAAATAAAAAATAACCAAAGATAGACCCAAATAATAGATGGTTTGTGACTTCAGTATCAAACAACTTTCCCTCCACTGTGTAGTCCTGACTGACATGGAACTTAAACTCAAAGGTCTGCATTTTTCCACTTCCCAAGTGCTGAATTTTAAGCATGTACCATCAGGCCCAGTACTTCCCTTTCAATAATGGGTATTGTACTAAAAAGTAATTAAGGAAGTAACAATTTTGACAGTATGAAAACAACTATATATAATTCATATCTGTAGAGCATTCTACTTTGTAATAGAAGGTCTGGAAGTGTTATCTAGCTTAAGAATGTTAAAAGTGTAGAAATTAAGCAGAATGTATCCTCTACCACAGTTAACTGAGACAATCATTAATAAAAAATGAGTAAATTAAATAAGAGTCCTCCAATAAAAATAAAGGTCAAGAGAATAAATGAGGGAATTTGAAGCACAGTTTGAGATGTATGGGAATAACTTACATATAAACAAGATAACTCCATACTGAGACTATGATCTACAAAACAAGCATACATGCTTACATTAGGTAAGAAAACCAAAAAGAAACTGCAAGTAGGCTCTCAAATCAACATCTTACATTTATTACTGTGTACTTGAAGACAATTTTTTAATACTAAAATTTGGAAAATATAACCAGCAACATCCAGTAGGGAACTGTACAATTAAGTCTATTCATATCCTATGCAAAATACTTTTGCTTAAGTTTAATATCTTTTTATGATAAACACATTCTTCAAATGAGGAAAGAAAAGAAATTGTTCAGTCTTCCCAAAGCCTATATGGAAAACCCACTTATATGTGTCTTCCAGTCAGAAAATAAATAGTTCCCCTAAATCAGTTAAAATATTCAGAAATATGTTGTGGCTTTAACTTTTAGTTTGGGATTCTAACTGGAGCAATTAGATGAGAAAACAAAATCCATCTAGATTGTATATTACCCTCAGTCAGGTTTAATGTCTTTACCTTTTTGGGAATCAGTCTAATATATGTGTTTAGTCATTATTATTTTGTGTGCAAACTCTTAATTCCGTAAGTCTTTGATATATGAAAACTCACAACCAGTGGGTTAAATTTTATTCCTGTTACCGCTGGCTTCTTTTTACCTTTTGTCTTAATGATTCTGACCGGCACTTAGTTAACAGTATGTCTGTTCATAGTTGCAGGGTTTATGTTTGATGTCCTCTTTGAAGACTATTCACAGTTCCATCAAACTCTGTCCTTCATCATCCATGTATTTTCTTCAATTTAAGCTGTATGTACTCTGTTTAAAAATATTTCTTTGGCATGAACATAAACTACCTATTTTACATAAACTACTTATTTTGCCATGTTCTTTTCCTCATCTGTTCTTCCGACCTTAACTTCCCCTCACAGTGATGTCATGTAGATCCATACATACAACACTCCACGTTTGTTTTAAGTTTTTGAAATCTATGTCTTACTTTGGTTTCTACTGCGGTCATAAACACTGTGACAAAAATAAACTTGGGAAGGAAAGTGTTTCTTTTGTAAATCTTAAGTCACAGTTTGTTATTGAGGGAAGTCAGCGAAAGAACAAGTAACCTAAGGGCAGGAACTTGAGAAACACTGCTTATTGGCTTGGTCCTCAAGGTCACATTTAACTTCCTATCCTTTACCTCCAAGGACCACCTGCCTAGGGATGGTGCCACCTACAGGGCTTGGGTCTTCCCACATCAATCATCAAGGAAAGCACTACAGACAGACTTACAGGCAATCTGATGTTGGAATCGTCTCAAGTGTGGCTTTTCTTCTCAGATGACAATAGCTTGTGTCAATTGACAAATACAGAACAAAACAAAACAAAACACTAACCAGGAAAAGTTATATCTGCTTTTGTATTCTACCTGTGCTAGATAGATGCATACTTGAGAGTTTTAGTCACGTATTTTCATTGAAAGTTTAGCTCTCTGTCAAGAAAGAAACTGTGATTTCATTGCTCAGTACTTGCAGGCCCACTGTCTTTCCGAGCATGGACAATCCTTTCTGCACATTCTAAAAATTAACATTTAGATTATTCATGTAATTATTTGTTTATACATAAATGATCCATATCTCTTTGTGTGCATGTTTATGCCTAGCAATGATTAACTTTCAGGCTTTTCCACACTCTTGTTTTTGCTGTTTGAAACAACGTCTCACTAAGTGACACAGGCAGTCTTTGAGCTCACAAGTCTCCTACCTCTGCCGCTCCAGTACTGGGATGGCCAAGTGCAACATCCACCATCCTTGCTACATTTGGTCACAGTTTATTCATACTAAAATTACTTTCATGTTAAATGTTCAGTTTGATGAAATTTGATAATTTTATCCTTTCAAGTTTCCTTATTTCAGTTGCCAGATCATGTTGCCTCCCCAAGACAAGCACTTACTGATTTCAAACAGAAATTTGATGGATTTTGCCCATGCTTTGCCTATTTTTGAAATTCATGTGATTCTCACTATCTTAGTTTGCTTTTTTCTGGCTGTGATAAAACCCAATCACCAAAAATAACTCAGGGGGTGAATAGTTTATTTGACATACATGCCGTCACAGTGCAGCAACCAGGGCAGCCATGGCAGTAGCCTAAATTTGGAAACTGAAGGCTAGGAACTGATGCAAGGAACAGAGAGAAATGCTGCTTCCTGGCTTCCCCTCTGTCTTGTTTAGCTTTCTTTCTTTCTTTTACAATCCAAGATCACGATGACCTGCCCACAGTGAACGCGGCACTCACATATTGATCATCAATTAAGAAAATGCACCCCACACTGTCCACAGGCTAATCTCAGGAAGGCAATTCCTCAGCTGAGGTTCATTCTTACCAATTGACTCTAGTTTGTGCCAAAACCAAACCAATGCGAGTCTTAGTGTGAGTCTTTGTACCTGTCATTTTGTCACTGTTCCTTGCTGAGTAGTGTTCCTGTGTAACTGTATCAAAAAGTGTCTGTTTCCTGTCAGTGCATATTTGTGTAGCTTCTCACTTAAGGCTTCTTATTAAAATGACGCGCACACATTTTCATAAGTAATTTTTATATGGACTTTTTTCCCATTCTCTAGACTAATTACCCAGGAATAGAAATGTTAACTGCAGTGTATATCAAAGTTTATAGAACATTGGTGAAAATCGCTTTGCAATTTATCTGTGTCACAAAACTGCTTGTATGGCGAAATATGCTCCATATTTCCTCTCACATTTCTTATCTTTATTTTCTTTTATTTTTAGCTCTTCTATCAAGAATGTTGCTTGCTAATAGCTTTCCTGTGTTTCATTGTTGAGTTGTTACTTGGTATGATGGCATGCATATGTATTCTTCAATGGATATTTCTCTCTTTCAATTATTTCCTTCCAAACACTGAAAAGGTTTGTAATTTTCACTATGGAACCTTTCTAGAGTCAGACAGTTTTAGAATGAAGAAGACAATGTGTCAGGTTTGTGCAACGTCTATTGTACCCTTTGCATCCTGTTTAAGAAATATTTTGTTCTGAAATGGGAAGGCTCCTCATTGTCTTATCTTGTCATCCTCACCTTGATGGTAGCTTTTATTTTAGTTCCCATGATCCAAATAGCGCATTTTGTGTGTACAGAGTCATCTACCATTTGAGGTGCTTTTTCTGCTACATAACAAATATCCTTTTGAATCAACCATTTATTTTCATTCAGGTGCTTTCTGCCTAGTCATTTGATTTCTGTGCCTGTGTTTAATGTCAGTTATTTCCTAGTATATGTATCTATTTCTAAACCACATTTCATATTCCATAGTGTATTTATCCATTCCTAAGCAAAAATACATAGTCTGGATGACTTAACTTGTTACCAAGCTTGAAATTAAGTAGTTAATTATTGTAAATGCTTAATACTTAAATGCTATAAAAATTCTTCTGTTTTAGATAGGTTACATTACCATGTGAGTTATTAAAAAATCAATTTGACTACATGTCAGCCACTGCCTTCTCAGTGCACCACCACACTTGGGCATGTAATGCATTTACTATAGAAATTAGAGAATATTATTGGCAGAAATGGAACCTAAAAGAGCAAAGTGGCAGAATTTAAGTTAGAATGCAAATGCCAATAGCTTTTGGATATGCCATTAGTAAGCAATCTGAGAAGTCAAAGAGCTAGCCAATTCCATTCACAATTGATTTTAAGACCCTTGGATGAAACTTACCAAGGAAGTAAAAGATCTCCACAATGAAAATTTCAAAATACCAAAGGAAGGATTTTAGAAAGACACTACAAGTTAAATAAAACTCCCATACCCATCAATCAGAAATCTATTTTGTGAAAATAAACCCCCTAGGTATATGAACTGACAAGATAACTACTCCAAGGTATGTTTGAGAAAATGGTTTTTGCTGTCAACGTAGTGGTCCAGCAGCGTTGGTCCAGCGGTCCAACGTTGCGGGGGGGGGGGGGGGGGCGGGGAGGGTAACAGCCAGAGGTATCAGAAGAGTCCTCCGGAGCAGAGAGAGAAAGTAGAAGACTGAAAATGACCAGTGAACTGGCCTCAGCCATGAGAGAAGAGAGAGATGAAGGCAAAGGAGTGTGAGCAAATCAGACCAAGGGAGTGCAATAGCAGAAATATCAGGGTTATAAGGGAATGAGATGTAGGGTGGGGTGGGGTGGGGGATCAATGATCTGGAGAAGTTTAGGGTAAGGGTGAGATGAGAAGAGCAGAGAAGATTCAGGATGCCATCATGGATTCTGTAACAGGTACTTGTGATATTGAGGGAGCCTGGAGACCAGTACTCACTTTCATATACTAATAGGTACCACAGAGAGTCTTTTTTCCCCCTGAGTTCTTTTTAGATATAAAACTGTGGAAAGCAGTCTTCAAATCTAATGCAATCCCAAACAAAATTACAGCAACATTCCTCACAGAAATAGAAGAAATTAAAATTCATATGGAAGCACTAAGGAGGCCAACAAACAAACAAACAAAAACCAAAGCAAAACTGACCAAAAAGAATAATGCTTGAAATACTAACATACTTAATCATAAAAAGACATTCTAGAAAGACACATTAAAATGCCATGATAAGGCACAAAAAGGGATACATACATAATTAGGACAGAACAGAAGGCAATATGTAAAGCTATGCAGCTATAGCTCCCCATTTTTAACAGAGATAGCCCAAATGCAAAATGAAGAAAATAAAACAACTTAAAGAATGGTTGCTGGAAAAACTGGATGTATACATGTAGATGAATAACACTAGATCTTTAACTCTCACAGTAAACAAGAAATAACTCCAAATGGATTAAAGACCTCACAGTAAAACCTGAAGCTATTAGAAGAACAGGTACAGGCCTGGGGGTGGTGGTGCACGCCTTTAATCCCAGCACTTGGGAGGCGGGGCCAGGTGAGTCTGTGAGTTCAAGGCCAGCTTGGTCTACAAAGCAAGATCCAGGACAGGCACCAAAACTACACAGAGAAACCCTGTCTCGGAAAAACAAAACAAAACAAAACAAAACAAAACAAAACAAAAGAGCAGGTACAGAATGTCACAGACAAAGGTAAACAGTCTACAACCAAATATAGACTAATGTAAGGACTTTCTAAGACTTCAGTCCCTTGGGAAATAGGTCCCCAAACTGGCAAATGTGACCATGTGAAATTGTAGTACAGCAAAGGAAATTATCTGTTGAGTGAAGGGTCAATCTTCAGACCTGAAAGCAGATATTTCTCAGCTATTCATCTGACAGAGGACTGTTATTTATAAATCACAAAGAACTTTTAAAGCAATCTAAATTTCAAGAGAGCAAATAACCCAATAAAAATGAGCTATGAAGTGTTATCAAAAGATGAAAAAATGATTAGCAAGCATTGTAAGAAGTGTTCAAACTCTTAACCTTCAGGAAAATACAAATTTGCAACTTCATCTTACTCAAAGCAGAATGGCTATCATCAAGAAACTAAGGACAACAAAAATTGTTAAATGGTTGGGAAAGAGAAACTCACCTTGCAGGTGGAAGTGTAACGTGGTGATGTCACCACTGAAGTCAATATGGATGTTCCTGAAGAAAGAAAACAAGAACTACAATATGGTCATTCTGGAGTATATAGCCAAGGGTCCCTAAGTTATCACATCATTGGTATACATGCACATCTGTGTTTGATGGTGCCCTATTCACTATAGCTAAGAAATGGAATCAACATAGATGTTTATTAAATGATGACTGGAAAATGAAACTGTGTATAAAATTTCCGTACACAATAGAAATCTATTTAGCACTGAAGAAAAGAGAAATCATGAAGTTTGCAGGAAAATGGACAGAACTAGATGTTTTTATACTAAGAGAAGAAACTTGTGCTCAGCAAGTTTCTCAGCAAGTGCTCCTGTATCTCTCGTGTGCAGATTTTAGCTTCAATTGTGTGTGTGTGTGTGTGTGTGTGTGTGTGTGTGTGTGTGTGTGTGTGTGTTTAAGTGGGAATAAGGATCTATAATGGGAAGGAAGCAAGAAAGGGGCAATGGAATATGAGGGTGAAGAGGTCTTGTGGAACATAGTAAAACTAAGTCATGTGGAAGTAGTGAAAACACTAGACATATAAATAGGTAAACAGGTGTTGGATGAGGGATAAGGAAAATAGAAGGTTGAGGGAAGTTCATTAAAAACTCAAGACATGTAAAAGCCAGACAGAAATGTATTACTTTATAAGCCAGTTAAAGTAGAATTTATAAAAGGTTTTAAATGGTGGTACCCTGTATTGCTGGATAGTGCTGTTTTCTGAAGTCCTGGATTATACTAACTTAAAACACTAGCATCAGATATGGGTTACCTCTTTAAAAGTTGTTGGCCAAGGAATCTCCAAAGACCCCCAAAATAGTAGATGTTATTGACATTGGCTGTGGTTGCCTACAAGGAGAAGATACTAAGACCCTCCAGTTGAGAAGACTAGGCACTTTGGACACAGGACAAAAAAAATCAAGCTGGAAAAGAGCTGGAAGCTCCTGTGTATCAGCATTAATAGTGCCATAGGTGCTATTCAGGCTGCTTGGGGGAGGAAAATCATCAACTATTTTACCCAGATGTGGGTACTATGAACTATAATACTGAGCAGCTGGGCGCTATGTACACTGTTGTAATAGTGAGATGAGTGATTTGGGGGCAGCCAACTACCTTCTGATTGGATTCTGAGGCCTGCTCAATGGGAGGGAAATCATTCATGGTACTGTAAACTACCAGGCAGGCAATGGGGTTTATTTACTACGGTCCTTTACGTAGTCAAGCTATCTCAATACCCAGAGACTAGTGCTGTCCTCAGCTTTGGTCAGCAAAGCTTCTGTTTGCAGAGAATATTGATGAATGATGAGATTGATTACTAGCTAAATTCTAAGAATGGGTGATAGTTGAATGACCAACACTGAAAGGGACATCTATAAAAACATCCTTTCCAAGACCCAAGGAATATATAGAAAAAGGGAAAAACTAAGACTGTAAGACCCAGAAGATGGGGAGGAGAGTTATGAACTGCTGTCTTGTGGTTATAACAAGCATATAGTAATATAATAATGAATACAGTGCAACTGTGCCTATTTGTGCAAGACCTTTATTGAAAAATAAAATAACACCATGAAAGCAGAAGGACAAGGATATAGGAGAAGGCACAACAATCACTGAAACTTGGAATATTAAAAAATCAGTTATCACTATATACTACATATGTCTATGAAACTGACAAAATAAAATAAATGATTAGAGTGGAACAAGATTGAGTCCTTCCATTTCTTCTCATTATGGAACATTTAATTATCATGTGTTGTATCACCTTCTACTAAACACTTTTTAACTCACTGGATTTAGATATATTTTCATTCTTCTGAACAATATTTCTAACTTTTGAGTATAATTATTTCACAGTTACATTAGTAGGTTTCCTCCCACTAATCTAATTTTCATATCTTTTATGTCCTTGAAATTATGTACTTACCCTTCACCTTGTCTTTGTTGTTGGAAGTATAAAGAAATGCTGTTGATTTGAGGTGTTATCCTTTTATTCTGTGACTATTTTTCTTCAGTAGACTGTATAATTTTAAAGTCATTATCTTGTCTTGTGAAAATCATAACTTTTGATTATTTCCTGATCTTTTGTAAGTATGTTTGTGTCTTGCCACATTGCTATTGTTCAGACTTCCATTAGAGCTTTGATGATGAGTAGGAAGAACTGAAATTTTTGTTTTGTTCTATGTCTTTCAGAGGATGTGTTCAGTGGTTCTGTATAGTTTCATGTTTGGTTATAGTATATGCTGTCTTATTTATATGAATGAATATATATATATTATATACATACATATATAATATGTATTTTATTTACTGTGAAGTCATATCATGTCTGAGAAATGACTTTACTAAGTTCTCCTCTGCAGCTCTTGAGATGATAATAAATTTATCTTATCTCATTAATATAGCAAAATAAGTTCTAACGTTTCTATTGTTTAACTGACATATCACAATTGCATCAAATTTGTAGAGTAGTACCAAATTTTGAAATATGAATATAGTGAAAAGTGAATAAACTAAGTGATAGATACCCATTCACTCACTTGATGTTTAAAAATCATTTGTACTTTTTTTAATTTCATATCAGTTGCTTTTTTCTAAATTTGTTAACGTAATACTGGCATAAATTTTGTAAATGTCCTGTTATTTTCAACTTGTGTATGAAATGAGTACATAGTACACGTGTATCAAATTATAGTAATAATTTTACCTCCTATAATTTCTTTGTTGGAGACATTTCTGTTCTTCTCCTGAAGTTGACTTTTATTACTACTAAAATATCTTTCAAATACCCAGTTAAACTTACATTCATAATTGAAGGAGAAAGAAAAGTATTTATGACAAAAACAAATTTGGGTAAAATATGTTTTCTCTGATTTATCTCTATAGAAGACACCAGAAGGAAAACCTTAGTCTGAAGAGAAGGTCAACTACACCCAAAAGGGTACAAAGAGTAACTAAGAGTTAAACAGAACATTTAAACAAACTATGTCTAAGAAACAACACCACAACCACAAAAATAACAGGAATTAATAATCACTCTTCAATAATAATTCTCAAGACTAGTGATCTTATGCACCCCCTCCCCCCAAAAAAGACACAGAGTAACAGATTAGATTTGAAAACAAAACAAAACAAAGCAGCATCTGCCACCTCCAAGAAACATGCTTCACCATCAACAGCAGATACCACCTTAGGGTAAAAGTATGTTAAATGATATTCCAAGAAATGGAACCAAGAAGCAAGCAGATGTAACTATTTTAACATCTGACAAAACTGACTTCAAAACAAAACTAATCAGAAGAGATAGGAAAGGACATATATACTCATTAAAAGAAAAATCCAAAAGGATATAACAATTCTAAACATTAACACCAAACATAAGAGATTCTAATTTCATAAAAGAAATACTATTAAATCTAAGTTTACTTATCAACCCCAACACAGAAGGTGACCTCACTACCAGATTCTCACTAATAAACAGGTCACTAGACAAAAATTAAACACAAAACCTCTGGAGATAATATAAATCAAATGGACCTAATAGACATCAACAGAATATGCCACCCCAACACTATAGAATATACTTAATTCTGACATGTGTAATTAGTAATGACCTTTTACAACCTGCTGTGCAAAATCTCAAAATGCATTCTGTCTAGCTCAAATTTATACAACATTCTCTCAAGTCCTCTTTCCTCAGTTTCTACCCATTATTTTGAACTTTTCTGTTTCTTGCTTATTAAGGGAACATTCTTCTAGAGAACATTTGTTTTCTTAAGAGGTTTCAAAATCTGTTTTCTAAGGTGAGAATCTGTTATTGAGAAATTTGCAAATGTATAGTATTCCTGACATACTATATTTAATTTAATCTTTAGGAAAATCTGAGGTTTCTTCTTCACAATAAATTTGAGCATTGCACATAGCTGTGATTCTTAGCCTCACTGGCTTAGTGCCATCTGGGGGCCTTTAGAGTTTAGTGCCATACCCTACACAAATTGGAGCCTGTAAGTTAGAAGCTCAGGCATCTTCATGTTTAGAGCTCCCTAGATGCTTCTTTTGTGCAGTCCATTGGTGAGATCCAGAGCCAATAGCACATGTTGGGGGTGAGAGAGATAAGGACAACACTAAATTAAAACAAGAGAATATGTGTGGGGTGGGCCTCATTGACCATTTTTAAACTTTGTTCTGATACTGAGGAATAAATTTTGATTCCCTGTGAAACTGGTTTTTATCTTTGTATCTTTAAAAAGTATATACCAAAAGTATGCATTAAAAGCATTACATATGCAGGCACAGTGACGAGAATTGAGCTCAATGGTGCCTGAACTCATTCTAGTTTTAAAATTCTCTGTTTGGTAGCTACAATTTGTAAATTAGGAGATAATTAGCAACACACAATGGATAGGTGGTAATTGTCTATGTAGGCTTAATGTGTGGACGAGTACTAAGAAAACTTGCTGACTACAGTTGTTAAGAAACTGAAAAGCATGAGATGTGCATACCTACATTCTCAGACGTTGGAAACTGAATTAGGAAGGTTAGAAGTTAGAAGCCAGCCTGAGCTACATAATGAGACAGTCTTAATCAAGAACATAAAATGAAAGAAAGAAGAATGGAGAGGAGAAAGGAAGGTTAGAAGGAAGGGAAAAAGAAAGACAAAACAATCCAAATGAAGGAGGCAAAGGAAGAAAGAAAAAAGAAAAGAAAAATAAATTAGGCAATATCTAATAAATAATTATATCAGAAATGAAAAGATCTGTCAGACTTGGTTTATATAGAAATTTATTATATTTAAATATAATTAGAAACCCAATATATTTATTCGTTATATACTGAGCTGAATTCGGGGAAAAGGTAAAGGAAGAAAAAGTAGATCACAGAGCTGCAGAAAAAAATATATCTATAGTTTTCATTTGTCCATAGAAATATTATAATTTGACCAACGCTTTCCAAACCTTAATGTACCAAACCTTCCAAGCCTTCAAATATTCTGTCTAGGCTGTGCAGGTTTCTAAGGTAGGCCCCATGATTCTGCTGCTCAGATAGTGACTTTGGGATGAAACACAGTTGTGAATTGGACCCATACTTAGAGCAGAAAGTGTTACGATACAAGTAGACCTAGTTTCTTGCTGGCACTAACCTCTTCAAGCAACTTTCTTAATTTTCATGCTAACTGTCCATCAAGAATGTCAGAAAACCACTGCATGTGATAAACATGAAGAATGAAACACGTGGAGAGATTGTAAGGGACAAGCTCTGGAGAAAAACTTTGATGGCAGGAAACCAAGGCTTATAATAGTAAGAAGAAATTGTGTTTTGTTGCTATTGTTGTTTGGTTGGTAGTTTTTATTTATTTATTTATTTTTTAAAATCAATAGAGCCTATGAACTCAGGAAGTGTCAGAGGCAGCAGAGCACTTAACTTCAGCTGACTTCAGTTATACACATAAAACTCCACATGCTTCACAACTGCATTGATTTATCTGTTTGTATGAAACTAATACTTCATAGAGGAGTGTCAGCAGGAACAAGGCAATGGAGGCAGCCCCAGATTCCATCTGGAAATGACATGAGATACAATGGAGTGAAAAGGAAAGGGAACTAGAGTGCCGAAATAAATGTGATAAGATGCAAAGTTGAAAGAAAGGAGAAAAGAACCACTTTGTCCTATTTCAAGGGCTCTAAAAGCCTGAAGGAAAATATTGTGGAAATATTGCTCATGTTAGGAGAGTGAGGAGATGCCTCTAGAATGAGAAGCACAGGAGATTTACAGATAAAGGGAGAAGGAGGCGGTAAGGAGCATGGGTACTGCTTCACCAAATACTTCCTTAGACAACTGGTAAATATTACATGCCCTCTCCCCATAGGGTGTTATGGAAATGAATGTGAGTATATGTATAAAATAGATGAGACTGTTGAATGTAAGGCTCTCTGTTAAGAAAGTGCTGCTGTGTTTGCTACAAGTAGAATTTTACTCTGGGCGACTTATTGATGCCCTCTTTAGCTATGCACTTAAATCTGGTGGGAAAGCAGATGATAGTTTGACAAATGGACTAGTGACTACTGTTAATACTTACCCCTTAAAATAGTTATGAGAAATCAGTGAGAATTGCATGAAGATTTTCATGGACCATCTATGTTAGACAAAAGATATATAGTCAGAGAGCAATGAGTTGACTGAATTAGCATGCATTAACTTTGAAGTTTTTGATGAATGTAAAGAGGTAGATGAAATGTTTGGTACATCTTGTAGGGTGGCAATAAAATCTTAATTAAATTTGTAAATGGGACATGTGGTAGCTAGTTACAAGCCACTCATATATGAGCCATGGGTGACTGGCATAGGTCAATACTCTTGTAAATAACTTGAAATAGAGAATATTCCATAAAAAAATAGGATGCCGTGATAGTCCATCATGTGGCTATTAGAGATAGTGTAAATGTTTATAAGACAATATGAAAAAGGCATGCAAATAAATTCATGAGCTGGGCAGTGGTAGCACATACCTTTAATCCCAGCACTCGGGAGGCAGACACAGAGGCAGTGGATCTCTGTGATTTCAAGCCCAGCCTGGTCTATAGAGCAAGTTCCAGAATAGGCTCCAAAGCTACACAGAGAAAACCCATCTCAAAAAAATCATAACTAACTAACTAACTAAATAAATTTATGAACTAATCAAGTAGTGTGAAAATAAATTCTTGTTTTGAGGATTGGGAAAGAAGAATTTAATTGAAATATCATAGAATACTAGCATCACAAGGCAAATTAATTCAATAGAGTACAGTGTCCTAATTTGTAGATGAGTAACTGTTTGCCAAGAATTACCAATCTGTTAGCTATTTGGAGCTAGAGCATAAGAAGGGTGGTTTCTCTTTTGTTGCTAGCCATGCAGATACTGATTGTGGTGGGGATTTAAATGACAGGTATACAGTTGGACTTAGCAAGCCCCTATTACACTAGAAATGTTCCTGGCTGATGAGCGATAGAAAGCTAAATGAACATTTGATACCAAATCTCCTATTAGTCACTTGTGACAAATACCCACCGCAAACAATTTAGAGGAGGAAGGGCTTTATCTTGTTGTTGATCCCTGTTGTAATACAATGCATTTACAAACCAACTTAAGGAGGCAAAGTTTATTTTAGCCCACAGTTTCAAGTTACTATCAATCACAGCGTGGAAGTTGCAGTAGGAAGAGCTTGAAAGAGCTGGTCATGTCAAATTCATAATTAGGAAAACAAAGCAATAAATGTATGCATGCTTGTGCTTCGATCATTTTCTCCACTCCCACGATACCAATGGCCCAGGAAATGCTGACACTCACATTGGGTGGGTTTTTCCAACTCAATTAAGATAATCAAGGTAGTCCTCCATGGACATACCCACAAGTCAGCCTAACTGAGACAATATCTCTTCAAGACTCTTTTCCAAGATGGTTCTAGATTGTGTCAAGTTATCTATTAAACTGTTTGTCACAGGTTTATTTTAGCTCACAGTTTGAGGGTATTGTCCATCATGGTGGGGAAGGTATGGCAATATGAGCTTAAGGTTGTTGGTCAAATAGCATCCACAATCAGGAAGCAGGCACAGATGAATGTCCCCCTTGCTTTCTCCTGTTGGTTCAGTTCAAGATACTACTTTCAGGGCAGGTCTTCCCACCTCAGTTTACCTAATTTGTATAATTCCTCTTAACTGGGCTCTGAGCTGACCTAATCTAGATAATTCCTCACTGTCCTGTCCAGAGATTTCCAGGTTACCAGACATCCTGCCAAGTTAAACATTACACATTACTCTCCAAAAATGTAATGCCATCAAGAAAGCAAGTGGTTGTTGTAAACTTATTAGGCAAACTTCACAAAATGGAAGCTCTGTGGAAGTGTAATCACTCTCATCAAAGAAAATATCTCAAAACAAAAAGGATGTCAGAACACTATACATTTGCTACAAGCCATTAATTATAAAATCTAAGTTTCTAATTTTGATTTGGACCTGGCATGCTTCTGCAAGTATTTTTTGGTTATAAAGATAGCCCATTGCAGTAACCACTGTAATATATGGGGACATGAGCCATGCAATAATAAGAGAGACCTCCTCATTTTTTTTTTTTCGAGACAGGGTTTCTCTGTGTAGCTTTGCGCCTTTCCTGGGACTCACTTGGTAGCCCAGGCTGGCCTCGAACTCACAGAGATCCGCCTGGCTCTGCCTCCCGAGTGCTGGGATTAAAGGCGTGCGCCACCACTGCCCGGCTCATTTTTAATATAACATAATTAAGAAGGCTTGGGTTTTAGTGGCAGTGCCCTAGTCATAAGAGGGAAATGTTAATTCAAGAGTTTGTCAGGCTTAGAACATCAGAGTCAGAAGTACCGTAAGCCTTTTAGAAGAAGACTTGTCAGAAAATGACTGTGCTGGCTAGTTTTGTGACAGCTTGACACAAGCTGAAGCCATCTGAGAGGAGATCCTTAAGTGAGAAAAATGCCTCCATAAGATCTGGCTATAGCAAGCCTGAAGGACACTTTATTAATTAGTGATTGGTGTGGGGGCTCAGAATGCCAAATTTCATATAATCATTTATTCAAAAATAGATCCTAGCTAGACAATTGTGCGTGGAACCATCCCTACGCTGGTGGTTCTGGGTTATATAAGAACGTAGATTGAGCAAACCATGTGGAGTAAGAAAGCCACTAAGCAGCCCCCCTCCATGACCTCTACATCAGCTCCTGCCTCCAAGTTCCTATCCTGTTTGAATTCCTGTTCTGACTTCCTTCAGTTGTAAATAGTGATGTGGAAGAGTAAGCCAAATGAACCGTTTCCTCCTCAAATTACTTTGCTCATGATGTTTCATTACAGCAATAGTAACTCAAACTAAGATAATTACTTATTCAGAATAAACAATTTTGAAAATCTCCTTGCTTTAAAATAGAGGAGTACCTGGTAGATGGTCTGACCTAACTGTTAGATGAATTAGAAGCTAGTGCAGGGACCAGACTTGAAGACCAGTCTTGCCTAGGCTGAGTGTAAGATTTATTCTCGGGGTACTATATTAGTTTCACAGATGGTTGGATAACCATGCAATCAGTTATTGTCAACTTGACACAAACTAGAGTTGCTTGGGAAGAGGGAATCTCAAATGGGGACTTGCCTCAGTCAAACTGGTTTGTGGGCATGGCTGTAGGGCATTTTCTTGATTGATGATTGATACATGCAGAAGATCTACCTGGGTGGGTGGTCTTGGGATTTATAAGAAAGCAAAACCAGCCAGCTATGGAAAGTCAGCCAGTAAGCAACATTTCTCTTTGGTCTCTGCTTCAGTTTCTGCCTCCATGTTCTTGCATTGAGTTCCTGCCTTGGCCAGCACTGATGATGGACTGTAGCTTGTAAGCTGAAGTTTCTCTTAGTCATGTATTTTATCAGAGTAACCGAAAAAAGAAAATGAAAAAAAAAAAAAAACCTAGGCAAATGATGAGAATGTAAGTGAAATTTTCTAACTATTCTTAACATAACTTAAGCTGTTAACAAATCACTGAAACTCAGAGACAACAAGCTTTCTCTGTTTTACCAAGGGAAACACCAGGGATATGTTTAGTAAAAGATTTTTTAAAAATTCTTTTAATTTTTAAAAAATATTATATAATTACATTATTCCCCCTTCCCTTTTCTTTCTCCAAATTATCTCATATACCCCTCCTTGCTCTCCTTTCAATTCATTAAAAAGGAAGTCACTGACCAAGAATAAGTATTATTCCTAGTTTCTGTCAAAATCAGAAGTCAGGAGTCAGTGTTATTTCATCACACATGGAGGCATGAGGAAAATCCTCTGGTTGCTTAGAAAATGATGTTTCTTTTAATATATCAAAATGAAGCCAGATGTTGAGAAAAGCAGCATTAAAAAATGAGTCATTTGGATGATAGATGACCAAAAGAAACAGAGATGATAGAAAATGAAAATTCTAGGCTTGGCCTTATTATTGGAAGATACTTATCACCTTCACGGTAACACCACAAAAGGAAATACATGAAATTCCAGGTGCAAACAGTGAGGACCATTTCAAGATAGCATGTGTAGCCATCCAAGTCTGATCATCTACAGACATCTCTATATTAAGCGCCATCATAGAATTATCCATTAAGCATTATTATTCTGTTAGTTTCTTCCAGTAGTATAACAGAGTCATATACGATGATGGGCTCCAATTTGTATACCACATGCTCAGAATGCCAAATTTTCATGCAATCATTTATTCAAAAATAGATCCTTGCTAGAGGAGAAAGTACTTGAATATCAACATTTGATAGTCATCTTTTAATCCCCCCTAAAAAGATGAGACCTCTTCAGACCTATGGTATAGGAATATTAGTGTGTATTATGACTTCATGACATTTTAGTCTGGGTATTCTGTTTTCACTTGGGTATTGCTCTTCTGTGCTATAGAATGCCCTTTAGAGTCATGACAGTCAGACAGTAGGTATTTGTTGTTGTTTTGTATGCTTTTAATAGTTTCCCAACTGCACTACTTTCTTCTTTAAAATGACACACAGTTATTTTTGTCCCTTCGTTTTTCCCCCGGGAGAATACTTATTTGTCAATATTTATCTAGAACATTGTGAACATTTTTCAGAGAAAATATTGCATATTAGATGATCACTTAATGTTAATAATTTTTTAAAGGAAATAGACTTCTAAATAATTGATACTGCAAGGCTATATAATAGATAACATTTTGTTATTAGAACTATTACAACATCTGTTTTCATCAGTTACTGTATAAAGCCTCTCTGAAGACAATTGTTGTGGTCACCAATCTGATCACAAGAGATGGTCAGTTCAGGCTACTATCTACTATTGTTTGGAGACTTAGCTGGGGTCATTCTTGTAGATTCGTGAGAGTTTCCCTTGTATCAGGTTTCTAACTGACCCTGAAAATCCCCCTTTTCCAGTCATCTCTTTCAGTACTCTTCTCTTCTCCACCCACCCCTCAACCAGGTCCCTCAAGTTCCTGTCCCCACCTACCACCAGTCCACCCAGGAGGAGATCTCTTCTATTTCTCCTTCCTAGGACGATCAATAAGTGCCCCCTCTTGGGCTCTCCTTGTTACCTAACCTCTCTGGATCTGTGGATTATAGCACAGTTAGTGTTTACTTTACAGTTAATGTAGAGACCCACAGCCAAACATTAGAATGAGCTCGGGAATCTGGCTGAAGAGAGGGAGAAGGATTGTAAGAAAGAGCAGGGTCAAGGGCATCACAAGAAAACCCACAGAAACAACTAACCTGGCTCATAGGAGCTCACAGAGTCTGAACCAACAACTAGGGAGTCTGCATGGGACTGACCTAAGCCCTCTAT
Organism: Peromyscus eremicus; assembly: GCF_949786415.1. Classification (NCBI taxonomy): domain Eukaryota; kingdom Metazoa; phylum Chordata; class Mammalia; order Rodentia; family Cricetidae; genus Peromyscus; species Peromyscus eremicus. The sequence goes on from NC_081430.1 coordinate 31,039,972, forward strand.
GTATATATTACAATTGTATAGCTTGGTCTGTTTACTTTGAGAAATTTCTACCCCTGAATAAGACCTTTCATTTCTTATGTTAAAAGAGATTTCGTCTCCCCAAAGTGAGGTAAGATTTAAAAATAATGTAAACAACAACATGATTTCTATGCATTAAAAAATGGCCCTGGTAGACTTTTTCAAACCTGAGCTGGTTTGTGTCTCTTTGAATTTAAGTGACCAGGGTTCTATCCTTCTCCAGTACTGTTCTCTACCTGGGGAAGCCATCTTCAGAGATTGGTAATCACAACTGTATTATTTTGTTCATAGCTTCCACACAGCCACATAATTTCCTTTTTCATTACACATTGACTTAAATCATTTCTTTATTTCTGGTGTCATATTGTTTGGACTTAGGTGTTAATCAGAGTTTCACCTGCATTTCCTAGATCTATTCTTACATCAGTAATTATTTTCTCTATTATCTTCATTTCAAAAATGTATTCTATCGTGCCAGTTGTTATGGGCACTTATTCTCTCAGCTTTTACAAATGTAAGAGAATTTGTCCTGTTGTAGTTCTTGTTTATGAATACAACAGGTAATAAATGCCTCTCTAAAATAGGTTATGAGGGAAAAGGAAGTTTTCTATTATATTCATTGAAGTATGTGACACATCTCTAGTGAAATAAACTTACTATAAGAAATTAAGTTTCCAAAATCTGTCTGCTCATGATGTAAATGCTGTTAAAGAATAAAAGACAAATAAGATATACATCTTTCACAACAGTTAGAGTGTTTGGCCATCCAATCACCAGAGTAGGTCAGCTCGGGCTTTCTCTCGACCATTGCCAGTAGTCTATTGTGGAGGTATCTTTGTGGATTTCTGGAGACCTCTCTAGCACTTTGCCACTTCCTAGTCCCGTGGGGTCTTCATTTACCATGATATCTCTTTCCTTGTTCTCCCTCTCTGTTCTTGATCCAGCTGGGCTCTCCTGCTCCCCTAAGCTCTCTTTCCCCTGACTCTTGCCCTTCATTACCCCCACCCCCAGTCCAGTTTGCTCATGTAGATCTCATCCATTTCTCTGGCAATCCCTGTGTCTTTCTTAGGGTCTTCTTTACTAGGTAGCCTCCCTGGAGTTGTGAGTTGCAGTCTAGTCATCCTTTGCTTTACATTTAGTATTCATCTATGAGTGAGTACATACCATGTTTGTCTTTCTGAGTCTGGGTTACCTCACTCAGGATGATTTTTTCTATATCTATCCATTTGCCTGCAAACCTCATGATGGCATTGTTTTTCTCTGCTGAGTAGTACTCCATTGTGTATATGCACCACATTTTATTTATCAATCCCCTCTTCCCTTCACCTAGGCTGAGCAAAGTGTCCCAGCATAGGCCCTAGTTTCCAAAAACCCAGCTCATGCACTAAGGACAGGTCCCGGTCCTGCTGCCTGGGGGCCTCCTAAATAGTTCAAGCTAATTGACTGTCTCACTTATCCAGAGGGCCTGATCCAGTTCCATGGGGGCTCCTCAGCTGTTGGTTCATAGTTCATGTGTTTCCACTAGTTTGGCTGTTTGACCTGTGCTTTTTCCAATCATGGTCTTAATATCTCTTGCTCATATAATCCCTCCTCTCTCTTGCTGATTTGAATCCTGGAGCTCCACTTGGGGCCTGGCCATGGATCTCTGTATCTGCTTCCATCAGTCATTGGATGAGGGTTCTATCACCTGCCTCAACTGAATCTACCAGGCTGAGCTGAATCCCCAGGCGAGTCCTTGCCTTGGAAGAGCTGGGAATGGGGGTTGGATTTGGGGGAGGGTGGGGGTGGGTGGGTGGGAGGAGAGAGAACAGGGGAATCCGTGGCCGATATGTAAAATTAAATTAATCATAAATTTTTTTAAAAAAGTTGATTTCTGGCTCCACATGCACTGTAGCATGTGCACACACATGCACACATATATAATAATCAATAAAATTAAATAAAAATTCTAACAAAAAAGATATACATCTTGTTGAAACAATTCATATAGGTCAGTCATCTGTCTGTATCATCCATTAATTTTAAGTTATTATGGGGCTTGACTAATTCACTCTTTTCTAGGAGCATTTAAATAATAAAATGTATACCTTTTATTTATTTATTTATTTATTTATTTATTTATTTATTTATTTATTTATTTTTTGGTTTTTCGAGACAGGGTTTCTCTGTGTAGCTTTGTGCCTTTCCTGGAACTCACTTGGTAGCCCAGGCTGGCCTTGAACTCAGAGATCCGCCTGCCTCTGCCTCCCGAGTGCTGAGATTAAAGGCGTGCGCCACCACCGCCTGGCAAAATGTATACCTTTCAAAGGGAGAAAGTAATACTCATTATTATGAATCAGCTAAGAACTAATATAACAGTTTGTTTATAACTAATATAAATGAGCCTCAAAATCTATCTGATAAAAATGCAAGAAAATAAAAATTTAAAACAAAAACAGCATGCCACAATACTCTAAGCAACAGCTGTGGTCTCTGTTGTTTTGTTGGGAACTGCAAAGATACTAATTCTTCATAAATATTAAAGTCATCATAGGTGCCAGGACTCAATGTCTGTTACAAAGATCTTGATGTAACTAAGGTCATTGTTCTCAACAGCTTAGGAAACAAAGTGTTGCAGATCATCACTGAGAACAAAGCATGAAATAATGTGCAATATTTTATATCATAAATTTATGAATTTTTTATGAATATTTTTACATGATACATAGACACACATATGTGAGCACACCCAAACAAATATGAGCAGAAATGATAATAAAGTATCCACAAGGATGAGTAAGCCCTTTTGTAGTTGGATAACACATTGTCCCTCATTATTCTTCCTGGTTTAACTCTTCTCTCTATATATTAAATGTTATCCCTAACCCAGGCAATATGCAAATATGTTTATAATCCTTCATGTTATATTATGCATACATGTCATATATAATATCACATGATTTTCTCTGTCCACCAAACACATCCATACCCCACTTTTACAGTTGTAGGTTGTTGTTACTTACTTTTCCACATTTATACTCATAATGATCCCATTTCTTTTAAGCATGCCTTTGTAGTAAATATGAAAATAATTTATCCAATCATATTTCCTTGACAAAACACAACATTTGTTTGCTTTTCAACAGTAACAGCACACAATGTACATTACACTAAAAACTTCAGATACATTATTGGTTTGGTCTTTTCAGTGAGATAGATTGTCAGGAGAGAGTCAGAAATTGGGTCAGAGATTCCTTAATACTGTCAGTGTATTTGCTAAAATGTCTACAAAATGCATACTAGTTAGGGAAAAATATTTCTTCTCACCTCTATCCCACCTTTGAATTGCTCCTTTAAGTTTTTGTCATTCTCAATGATACACTCTACACAGAGCATAGTTTTAAATTTAGCTGGAATAACTACTTCATTCATATTTTTGGATGTTAGTTTATTTTATATGTTTTTTCTACTGGTTATTTTGAACTAGGTTCAGCTTTGTTAAACAAAAATTCTCAGTAGTATAATATATAATAGTGAAAGAGGTTTTTTTTTTTTTAATTGCAAAAGAGATCTGGGGCTGGCAAGATGGCTCACAGGTGAAGTTTCTTGGCACCAAACCTACTTGAATTTGATCCCTAGAACCACATAATTGGAAAGATAGAATAGACTCCCACGAATTATCCTCTGATCTACACACTCAATCACACACACACACACACACACACACACACACACACACACACACACACACATGCACAAACATATACCATGAAAAAATATTACAAAAAGAGAAATAATAAGATATGGATGAAGGTAGAGTGAACACTCAGACTCCTTTATAGCTACTTAAGTACAGTTAAATGGCTTTGTCAGGGATACCATGGCTACAAAAACCCTAAAGAAATAATTAATTAGTATGCCAAAATTCACAAATATTAAAAGTCAAATACTTGCTAGTGTTTAAATATCTTCATGTTCATATGTGTTAACTCTTGAGAAAGTTATAATATATCAGTGCCAATATAAATGAAAAAATTAACGAAGCATTCAAATCATTGACCCTTGCTCCAAATTGCTGACAATTTAATGTGAATATATATAGTGAAACATTCAATTTTTTCCTTTTTTCATTCTTCATTAGGTCACTTAAAAAAATCCTCTACTAAGGAACACATAATATTGTATTATCAGCATTTTTTTTTTTACTTCAAGATACACCAAATATAAATTAAAAGCCAGGTTAATAATTCTCCAAGTAACATGTTCGCTATCTCCAATAATTACTGCCAAATAGTTAATCTCATTAATTCATCACTTGTTCTCATTGTGCACATAATTAAAAATTAAGTTGCAACATCCCGTTATGCCACCTGTAAATATTTGAACCTACATTAATGAAGATTAAGGACTTCTCTAAGTGTTTCTGCACATACCTCGGTCAGCAGAGTCTTGATCCAGGGGATGCGAGATGGAAGTTCTATTCAACAGGACTCAGCAGCCAGTGCTGTTCAGACTTTTAAAGATTAATACTGGGTAGTTTATTTGAAGTGTGTCTAAGCAGAGCACAATTTGGGGGAACAGTTTCCTAGTTCTAATTTAATTCAATCCCATATGCACAACAACACCTAAGACATCATTACATTGAAATTCTTCAAGGTTCAAGTGAAATCTTTCATAAAGATATGTTCTATAGATTAACTAAGGAAACAGGCTAAAGGTAAATGATGCTCATGATAAGGGCATGGGAGAGGATAGCACTATAGATTGAGACAAACAGGCTCAAGATAAGGGGTGGAGGACTTGTACCCTGGCCGTACATATCACACAGAGGTCATCTGGCTATTAACTACCTCTACTCCCAGCCTTCTGGGTGACAAACAGGTTCTACATCTGTTTCTTGGAAGAGACAATTCTGTGTGTTTCACATTCCGGACTTTCGTAGATCTTATCTGTAAGCAGAGGTACCTACATGCTTCCTGTAGACTTCTTGTTTTAAGATGTTCACAATACTAATGTCACTAAGCACCCCTGATATTATTTTCTACGTACAACAACAACAAAAACCTAATGTGTGTTCAAATTTCCACAGTTGCTTCATTAACGTTCTATTCCTGACAGTCTTATTCTAATTAAGATCCAAATAACCTGGTCTAGTGTTGCATGCCTTCAATCCCAGCACTCATGGGAAGAGGCAGGTGAATCTCTGAGTTTGAAGCCAGCCTGGTCTACAGAGAGAGTTCCAGAATAGCTAGGATTAAACAGAGAGAGATTGTCACAAGAACTAAAAAATTTTTAAAAAGACCCAAGTTATTTTTATAAATTACAATAAATTACTGTTAATTAAATGTAGTTCAACCTGTGAACATTTCCTTATTACCTGTTTATGCCTTGAAATAAACAAGAGGTAGTCTTGTTTGTCTTATATCGATCCACTCATAAGTTTTTATTCTTTTTTATTTTGTAAGGTTGTTGACTTTGCTTCTTGCAGACTTATATAGATTTAGCAGCTAATTAGACTCGACAGATTTGGATCAGCATTGTTCACTGGTGGAATGCCAAGGACTGGATACCTGCATGCTTAATGAAGGAAATAAGTGGGAGAATGCTCTACATAGAGGGAGGAATAAACAACACACTGTATTTGAACTTGGTGTAGGGGTCCTATATGTCCCTCTCTCTGCCTATCTCTCCCTATCTGCCATCTACTATATATCTGTCAATGTATCATCCACGTCCTGACAACTGAAAATAAAATCTCAAGCTGATCATCATATAGTGTGGTTTTGTGACCTGAATTTGTCATAATGGTGGGTGACACAGTCACAGGTTTAAATCACATTTTTATTTAGCACCCTGTTTGTACTCCTTAGTACTACAAGAACTACAAGAAGCAATCACATATTCATATTTTTTAAACTTCATTAATTACTCAAATAATGCACCCAAGTGTAAAATTAAATGCCTCTATTTAAATAAACTCATTGGTCTATATTAGAAAATACAGCTTTTAAAAACAGCATAAATGGACTCGATTTTATTGCAAGGTTATTGTTTCATTTTGTTTTGTTTTGGTATTTTGTCTTATTGTTTTTTTTTTCATTTATTTATTTGTCTTGATTTTTTTTTCTTTTTTGAGAAAGGGTGAGGAGAGAAGAAACATGAAGCTGGAGAAGGGAGGTGGGGAGGATCTGGAATGAGTTGGATGGGAAACATGATCAAAATCTATGATGAGAAAATTTTTTAAACAAACAAACAAAACCAACAGCATGAATGATATAACATTAAAGGGAAGCCACAGAGAACAGAATAAGGATCAGCACACTCAGATGATGCTGGAGAATATGAAACCAGTGTTTATACAAATGGGAATTAAAAGAAGATGAGGTGCAGGTGGCTGAAAAATATTCTCATAGATTAAGAAAGAAGCAAGTAGCATTTAATGAAATTATATTGACACATAAAGTTCTTTAAAAGTAGATTTAGGGTAGGATGGTATCCATGGCTCCAGTTGCCAGCTAGGGCTCTGTGGATGCCTTGGGTCTGGTCTGCCACCTGGGACCCTGGTGACACCCGAGGGCCATGCTACTGCTGAGGTCATGCTGATCTTAGGAATCTGTTCTGACCCAGGGCCATGGTAGCACCTGCCCCTCCCCATACCCCACAGCTTCTGCTGAGGCCCATGTCTGGGTCTGTGGTCTTGCTGCAGCTGGGATCCGTGGTGATGTCCACGGCTGGTGTTTGCTTGGGGATCATTGGGGCCATGCTGTGCTGAGCCAGCCCCATCCTTCTCTGGCCCTGGAATGGCTGGTCTTGCTCCTTGCTGGATATTGCAGCAGGCAAGTTGGTGTTACCCCTCAGAGGAGAGCTGCCCCGACCCTGCACTTGGGAAAGGTGGCCCTCCCCTCATGATAGGAGTACACTTCACCTGGGAAGCACACTAGAGTCAGGGACACAGGTGAGCCAGCCTGGGTGTGTGAGAGCAGGAGAGCCAACCCCTCCTATAATTTATTCCCACTGTTGTTGGTTTTGGCTTTTTCATGGGCCTGCCACCCAGCTCCCAAATAAATCACACAAGGAGGCTTATTTTTAATTATAAATGCTTGCCCTGAGCTTGGCGTGCTTCTTACCAGATTTTCTTAACTTTACTCATCCCATTTTCCTTTTGCCTGTTGTTTTTTCCCCTTGTCTTTTATAATTCTTAGTCTTGCTGTGTAGCTAAGTGGCTGGTCCCTGGAGTTCGCCTTCTTCTCTGAAAACTTCTTTGTTCCCTCCCATATTTCTCCTATCTATTCTCTCTTCCTGCCAGCCCTGCCTGTCTTTTCTCCTGTCTTGCTATTGGCCATTCAGTTCTTTATTAGACCATCAGGTGTTTCAGACAGGCACAGTAACACAGGTTCACAGAGTTAAACAAACGCAACACAAACAAAAGTAACACCTTAAAATAATATTCACTAACAGCCCCCTACAGCAACTGGGAGACATAGCTCTGCATCTTGCCTGGGCAAAACAGTAGAGCTGGTCCTGTCGATGAGTGAGGGGGACTCAGATCTGAAGGCCTAGGAGCCTGAGAACTAGCCCTGCTCCTTGCTGCAGGTGGCATTGTATGAAGTAGCTTAGGCAATACTGGAGAGCTCATTTGAACAATGAAGATGAGGGAAATCTATCAAGCTAAGCAACTCAGCTACCACCCAGCTCAGAACAGGGGCTGTGAGCTGGCCTACCCCAACATCCACTGAATCTATGAGCTGTTTTTTTTTTTTTTTTTTTTTTTTTGGTTTTTTGAGACAGGGTTTCTCTGTGTAGCTTTGCGCCTTTCCTGGGAACTCACTTTGTAGACCAGGCTGGCCTCGAACTCACAGAGATCCGCCTGGCTCTGCCTCCTGAGTGCTGGGATTAAAGGCATGCGCCACTGCCCGGCCTTATGAGCTGTTGAAGCATGAAAAGGGGAGGAACCTATAGATCCAAAACAGGAGGATCTCCATGACACAGTACAATAACAGGATATTCAAGAGGAACCCCATTGAGAGGCCATTATAGATGGTATAGCAGAAACCAGACTCCTGGGGCCAGACCAATGACTCCAGGAAGAATCAATAAAAATAAAAAATAAAAAAAGAGAAGGAAAGAAAAGAAAAAAAAGAAAGCTAAAAGAGCATTGGCAGAGAGCACAATAGCAAGTAGAGTTCCTTAGTGTTTCCTGCCTCTAATTCCTGCTTCAGTTCTTGCCTTGAATGCCTTCAGCGATGGACTGTAATCTGTAAAATTAAATAATACTTTTCCTATAGTTAAAAAAAAAAATCTAACAATATGGAAAAATAATTGACGAATTAAAGAAGCAGTAAAGAAATTCTACAAAATGAAGTAAAAATAAGAAGTATACAAGGCAGTTTGACAGACACAAGGGACTGTTTTGCTCTAATAAATGCAAACAGTAGTATGTATAATCGGTTATATGTTCTTTTTCACACATTACCTAATGTCCTACAAGACATTTAAAATTCCTAAAAAGTAGTATAGGTTTCTCCAAGAAAAATGTTATAAAATTTACATTGGATTTGTTTCTAGATAACTTCTAAAGTTGGTCTGTAAATTAAATGCTATTACAAACAAATGTAATAGATTCTGCTATGAAATTTGACAGCTATACAACTAAAATAAGAAGATAAAAAGATCACTAAATATCACTAAATATTTAAAACCTGAACAAAGCTTCTAGTAATATGCTATCAAATGACTCCTATCAAAATGTAACTTTTGCAATGGAGTGGGTGTGGTTACCACATCTTACATAACACATTTTATAAAACGTTATTTGAGCTATTTACAATTTGCTTTTTATTTCACGTACCAACTACCATTTTACTCTGTGTCCTTGTGTTTTAGGTTAAAATATTTTCACCTCTAAACGATAAATAAATAATAACAGAGGGAGGAGGATAAATGAGTTCAGAGATATACTTATTATTATAGATTGAACTAATAATTTCATAATTTGTACACATATCAGAACATCAAATTGTAATATCTAAATAGAGTTATTACATCATTAAAAACAGGCAAAAGAGCATGACAAATGTAAAGTATAACTGCAAAGACGAGCCATGTGTGTACTGCATTGATATAGTTGAATGAAAGTCCATCAAAAGAAGATAAAGAGCCTACATATGAATATCCAAAACATGAAATTTCTGTAAGGTTGAGGTGTCTTTGCTGAGCAATGGGGAGAAGTAAAGTATTAGGAAATCTGTAGGAAGTAGATGGCCAAAAGAAAACAAATTCAACAGCATCTTTAGAGGTTATTTGTCTCATAATATCATGTCAGGGCTTTTAAATGTATATTTCAACAATTTAATTTTTAATTTAGCTATAATTTTATTTCTGTTTGTCTATTTATTTATTATTCCCAGTCCCTTAACCTACAGGGTTTTTGTGTATATATTGTGGCTTTCAGATTTGTGTTTTCATGAGATTTCTGAGAATGCAAATGAGTGGGTCTCTGAATCTGTATCTGGTTATTGTGCCTTTCCTTGGGCTGTTTTCCTTCTGGTTATTTGTTTTGCCCTATTCCAATGTGTTAGTTTATGTTTTATCTTTATATTAGATTGTATTATATTATATTATATTATATCATATCATATCATATCATATCATATCATATTATATTATATTATATTATATTATATTATATTATATTATATTATATTATTATCTCTTGGGTGCCTATTTGCTTTCTAATGAGAGGCAGGAAGGATGTAGATCTAGATAGGAAGGGAAGTGGGGAGGAACTGGGAGGAGTAGAGGAAGGCAAACCACAATCAAGATATATTCTATGAGAAAAAAGTCCATTTTCAGTAAGTGGAAAAATAAATATATTAAAAAGGAATCAGTAGAAAGGGCCGCAGAGATGGCTCAGCCATTTAAATTATCTACTGCTTTAGAAAACCTGCTTTGTTCTCAGAGCCCATGTTGAATCACACACATACACATAATTACAAATAAAATTTTAATCTTTATAAAGAAAAATATGGTGGATGGTTTCATGTCAAGCTGACATGGGCAAGGTCATCTGAGATAGGGGAGAAGCTCAATTAAGTGAATTCCTCCATAAGAAGGGCCTATAGGCAAGCATTTAGAGCATTTTTAAATTATTGATTTATGCAGGAGGGCCCAGCCAATTGCTGTTAGTTTTATACTGAGCTAACTGTCCTGGGTTCTATAAGAAAGTAGAATGAGCAAGCCAGGGGGAGGGAGCAATTCAGTAAGCAGCAGGTTCTTGAACTGCTTGAATTCCTGTCATCATTTCCTTCAATGATGGGCTCTGATGTGCAAGTATAAGTGAAAAAACCCTTTCCTCCCCTATATGCTTTTGATCATAATATTCATCATAGCAATAGTAACTCCAACCAAGAAAAGAAATCCGTACAATTGATGATGCATGTAAAACATGTAAATGTTTATTGTTATATTAGTCTCAAATTAGTTTTAGTTTGGGAATATTTATATGTACACATGTACAAAATTAATCATTTAAAATTTCAAAACAAAAAACAGTCTTTACTATATAAATGATACCTTAATAAATAATAAGAAATATGCAAAACAGTGTAATACCACTTGTGCTTTTTAAAGTTATGAACCAAGAGTATTAATAAATGCAAAGAGTAACCATAAATTGGTTTTCATTCATATAAACTTGAATATATATATATATCATATATAATTGACTGAGGATTAGTTAATGGATATGTAAAACTTCCATATACATAGAAATATTTACAGAATCATCTTGCAATGGATGAAAGACACATTTGGCAGAGTAATAAATAAAACTAATCAATAAACTCATAAAGATATATTCAATCATATTGATAATCAGGTAAATCAGGAGTAAAACAAACAGGCAGGAGGTGACAGCTCAGCACTTGTTCCTGCAGAGAATCCTGGTATGATAGACAGCACCAAAATCTTGGCTTACAGTCATTCATATCTCCAGTTACAGGGATTGATGCCCTCTTGTAACTTCTAGGAGCACCAGACATACATGCACATACATACACACACACACACACACACACACACACACACACACACAGAGAGAGAGAGAGAGAGAGAGAGAGAGAGAGAGAGAGAGAGAGAGAGAGAGAGCGAGAGAGAGAGAGAGAGAACACATAAAATAAAAAATAAAACAAACAGATTTTTAAAAACTGAGATATCACTCCAAATCTACCCATATTGAGCAACCAAAATACCTATGAATAAAGTTAATGGAATGAATAGAATATTAGCTGTTGAGAGCTAATTTGGTAGTGAATCTCTGTGAGTCAACTTGCCATTACCTTGAAAATCTCCTTATGTACATAAGTCATAACAACAATTTTAGTTATCAAAATATAATAGTCACATAGAAATTCCTTAACATGAATGAAGATATTTGCCTGCATTTGTGTAACATGAAAGTTAGAAACTCAAATATCCATGTGCAGACCAATAAGTATGTTAAGTGTACTTGTATAGGTGAATGCAGCCATGAAAATGAGCTATAACCAAATGAACAAGTATATCTACCTATAATATTTAAAAGAAATAGGATAAATTCTGTGAAGTTTAATATAATAATTATATCCCAACAAAGTTTGGGGGAGAAAAAGCAGAAAGCACAAAATTCTAGAACATAGTTATTTTATGTGATTGGGATACAACATGGAAAGACAGAGGGGTTGGAATGTCCTATTTTCCTTTTGTTCAAAGGTTGAGATGCCTTCCCCTGGTTTTTTTTTTGTGATCCTTATAGCTTTGATTATTCTTTGCCTCAAGGACTTCAGTTATGAGCTTAACCAGAACAGCCAATGCCAAGGGACACTGAAAGAATAGAAATGAAACTGAACCCATCAAGCATCCCTCCAGCAGAGAACACGTGGCTGTACTACCTTTGTAGTTTCTGAGTACCAGCCTGTTCTCCACAGTTGGTGTATTACTCCTGTAGGTATCTCTAAAGCAAGGCTCTTGTATTTTCATGTAGTGCTCATCCAAGCACCATCACTTAATCGATACGAGCCATTTATTACTTCTAATGTCTCCATGCACAATCGTCTCAGTTCATACTCACTGCTTTGCCTTACTGAATTATCGGTATGTTACCAAAATTAGAATTTAATTTGAACAGGACTGATGTATTATTTTCTTATTTATAAACTGTACTATTATTTTATGGGTTTTTCCACCCCAATAATAAGAATGGTGAGACTACAGTACATTTCCCTCTGGTATACGCTTCTAAATTCAAGGATTATATGTGTGTTGTGTGAACTATGAGTGGAGAAAGGTCTGCTTTCCTCAAAGGTATTTTTGCCACTAGAATCTGACATTTGAAAATTATTATTATTATTTTATGCATCAGGGTATTTTGCCTGGATGTGTCATGTGCATCATAGGCATACACAGTACCTGTGGAGGTGAGAAGAGTGTGCCCGATGTTCTGGAAATAGAGTTACAGATGGCTGGAAGTGCCATGTGGGTGCTGGGTTGGAATCTAACTCAGGTTCTCTAAAAAAGCAGCCAGTGCCCTTAACCACCAAGAAATCCCATCATCCCAAAATGATCTTTTTGATTTCCAGTAAAGAAGATATACTCTATCAGTTTTATTGAACTTGGATGGATGAAAAATAGTAGATTAACAATAAGATGGCTGAAGGATATAATTCTAAAGTATGGAGTTCCCTGTCTTACAATTCAAAATATCACTGGTATAAGTAGCCATTAAACTTATTGAATTTAGCCAACCATATCATTAAATGTCAAGTTAAATGCCTGTCTTTTGATTTGTTTGACACAGATTAGTGAGAACAGAGATACAAGTCCTTTAGCCGGTAATGAGCAGAAGTGCTCATTATTGTAACCATTTAATCTATGTTTTACCTGTGCTTGCTCATGTTGTACTTTTCATTATATTACATAAAAATATTTGCTCTTTAGAAGTTACACATTTCTTCACTGATTATTCCTTTTATTTAATGAAATATAGTCTCACAACATATTACACACATTATTCAATGGGGAGGTTTCATCACTTCACAGAACAGAAAAAATTAAGACTATCAACACAGTGTTTGCTTGATGTTTTACTAGATTTTAAAAGAGAGCATAATTTTACAAAGAACTTATGCAAAAGAACCAAAAGGTTGTTATATCTCCCCTCTTCTTAAGTTTCTTTTGTTATTCATTTCTTGTATTAATTTGACACATTTCTTTCAATGAATAAATCAAAAAAGATATATTTATGAATTAAAGTCCATTTAGGCTGTACTCTGTTCTGCACAAATCTGTGTTTGTTTACACATGATAATATCATCTATCCATCATTTTGGTATCTGGATAAAGAGCTTCACTGACCTATATACATTCCCTGCACTCTGTGTTATATTTCCTCTCTCTTTAACCTTGAAACCACCCGTCCTGTTACTGTCTTTATAGTTTTACCTTATCTTGTATAAAATAGAGTTGGAATTAAAGCACATTTTTTTTCACAAATTTTCATAAATATCTTGATTTCTTCTAATTTGATGATTACAAACGATGCTTCAATAAACATCATTGTGTGAGTTTTATAAGGATGTAAATGGTCAACTTCTTTTGTAAATACTTAATCCTGAAGGCACTCAGTTTTAGATTAAAACTTAGATTAGCTGATTAAAGCATGGGCAATCTGTTTTCCAAATGGCTGATCTGTCTTAACTACCTCACAGTGATGGATGAGAATTCTGAATCCTCTATATGTTTATCAGCTTTCAGTATGACATTTTTAACTATTCTAAAACTATAGGTTTGTGCCACATTGTTGTGCTTCGTGTTTTCTGATTATATATATTATAATATATATAATATATAATACTGCATGTAATTAAACATATATATGACGTTATCTTTTTTATATTTATTTGCTTCCATATACCTTTTCTGAGGCCTATCCAGATGTTTTCTCTATTTAAAAATATTATTAGTATACACGTATATGTTTGATTAATGCCACCGCATTTCCTTCTCTCAAATTCCTCCCTATCTACCCACTACTTTTCTCTCCTAAATTCATGTGTCTTCTCTTTTTTTTTAATATTCACTGAGTCCATCCAGTGCTTTCTCTATTTTCATGATGTAATACCGTTTACTGAAACACAAGCATCCTTTCAGACCCTGCACTGCTGAGAAAAACTCCTTTTCTCTACTCCAATAACCATAATTTGTCAATAGTCCCTCAAAAAATAATAAGGATTTCATGACTCCCTTCTCATTCCATGCTGGGATTTGGGCTGGCTTGATCTTGTACAAGTTCTGTGCATGCAGCCATAGTAGAAATGAGTTCCTGTGTGTAACTATGCTATCATGTTCAGTTAATACTCTGGCTCTTTCAATCTTTCCACCTCCTATTTTGCAATGACAGATCCCTGATCCTTGGGAGGATGCTATAGATGTTCCATTTAGAACTGAACACCACAAAGTCTTTTATTTTCTGTGTCTTCACTAGTTTGAGATCTATGTAATAATTTTATAGCAATTACTATTATAAAAGCACCAGAAAAAAGCTTTTCTGATGAGGGTTGAAAGATGTACTAATCTATGGTTATAAAGATAAGAACATTGGGGGAAGTTTGTTACTAGGTCAATTTTACAGTAATATAGTCCTACATTATCACCCAGCCAGGAATGGATTTTTACCCAGGTAATGATACCAAGTATGATTTCCATGTTGTAGAGTAGGCTTTTAACCCAATCGAGAAGTGGTTGAGTATTTCTACAACATTCATGACACTATTTCACCTATGGGTACTTCTTACCAGGTTAGTTATTATTGTATCTTTCTGGGTGCCCAATTGGATAAAATTGTTGATGACTTTTTTTTCACCTGGTAGTATGCATAGAACTTTCTAGCATTATGCATACTAGCCTAGTAGATATGAAGATTCCATATTCATACCATGTTAGTTTATCCATGTCCTACAATTCAAGTATTTGGTACCTTCAGCAACAGGATGTTACCGTCAAGTTCTTCGTGGTAGCCAACAGCAATGCCACTAGTCTACAATGTTTGGTAAAGGTCTGTAAGACTCTCTAGACAAATAACTTGAAAAGTGGCAACCCATTTCCAGCACTGATTTTTATTTTATAACTCATGGTATATGTAGGAAGCATTGTCTTCCATTAAAGGGTTACTCGGGTTTTAACCTGTTTTATGTATATAAAGCTATATAATTTAGGCAGCTTCTTCAGTAATATGGTTGCATATGATATTTAGCAGATGCAGGACACCAGAAGAATAGGGCTCCCTGAATCAACTAAACAATGTATATATGAGCTCAGAGAGAGAGTATAACAGCAAGCACAGGGCCTACATGGGTTTGCACAAGGCCCTCTGCATACCTATTAGAGTTACTGGCTTAGTATATTTATGGGACTCCTGACCATGAAAACCAGTGGCTCTCTGACTCTTGTTGCCTGTTTTCATAACTCTTTTCCTACTGTTTGTTTGCCATGTCCAAATTTGACACGATACTTTTTGGTTTATCTTATTATATTTTGTTTTGTATTGTTAGGTTGTTATCTCTTAGCAGCCTTTTCTTCTCTAATGAGAGACAGAAATGGAATGGATCCAGAGGGAAGGAGAGTTGGGGGAAGAACTAGGAAGAGTAGAACAAGGGGAAACTATACTCAGGATGTGTTGTATGAGAAACGAATCTATTTTCAATAAAAGAAAAAAATGATAAAAATGAAAGCTCTTTAATGTTAATTCTCTAGTCACATACTCTACCTGTGTTCTACCCTGCCACTCCTAGCCTAGTAATCCTCCTTCCCCTTCATATAACCTGTGTTCTGTCTCTGTTTCCTTGAAAACCACCCCATGGCCCTTTACTAGTTTCCTGCCTTCCCTGGGTACTTCGATTTAGGCACATATACATCTAAAGACTCAAAGGTAACATCCACATATGAGAGAGAATATGCAATGTTTGTCTTCCTGTGTCACCTTATTCTAAATGATTCTTTCCATAACCATTCTCATGTAAATCTCACAATTTTATTTTTCTTTACAGATGAGTGATAAATACATTCTTGTCATCCATTAATGAGCTGATGGACATCTAGGTTGTCATCTCTCACCTGAAATGATGGATTATATCCCCTTAAACTATTATCCTAAATAACCTCATTTTCCCTTAAGTTGCCTCTTGTCACGTATTAGGTCACAGCACCAAAAATAGTAACTGTGGCAACTTCTTACTTTGATTTGAATCTTGAAATCTTATGAAAGAGGTGAACGTATTTATTTGTGGAAATATTTCATGTTTTTCTTCCATTTAGGCCTTTCTATTTCAGTACAAGTATATTTTTAGTGAGGCTTTATTATTTTTAAGCTCACAGTCTTTAAAAACATTATTAATATACCCTCCTAAGTGCACAGTATCCTTTTATAGTCATATTGTGTGGTAATTTTATATCTGACATTCATATGCATAGTTTTAAAATTGCTGTAGAAATTATTCTACTATTGTAAGAGCTGCTATTCTGTGTCACCCACATGCAACCTTTATTCTTTACAACTGTTTTCACCATGCTATCACCAGCCTCTGACTAGTCATATAACCTCCAGGTAACCTCCAGTGCAACTCATTCCCTTTTATCTTATCTCAAGTTCATTTCTGATTTCTCTATACTTTCTTGATTATTTTATTCTTTATATCATTTGACAGAGAACAAAAGGGGGAAAGGAAAGGGAGGGAAAAAAGGAGAAAAAAAAAGAAAATATACAAAGAAAATGAAACCAACCAAAAATACTCTCACATAAAACAGAAACCTTTTCCTAAGTGTTTTTTAACAAAATTCAAGATAAAAATGCCAGATCCTTTCTCTTAAGAGAATGTAATGACCTCTACTTTGAAAGGAAATGATCTTTCTTTTTAAAGTTATTTTCAATTGATGGTCAAACATTGAAAGACATGTCTAACTTGTCAAATTCAGCAAGATTTAAGGACTCTTTTCTTATTAGCATATGTTTTCAAGGCTAACAACATTTCAAATCAAAAACTTTTAAAGCATGTTAAGAAATTCAGTTTTACTATTCAGCTGGTATTCTTAGCTAAATTGTATTAATGTGCTACAACAAAATCTGAAATAACTTACACTTGGATTAGAAAAATAAAAATAATATTTGTAAACTCAGATCAATGAATTAATATTAATTAAAAGTATTAGGCCATATTTTTGGCACTTTAATTCGTAAATAGCTAGCACAAATTTTAAAAAAAGTATATTATAATGAATGTAAATACCCAATTCTTATAGAATATGAAGCAGTTATTTTTTTATTGCTGGGAATACATACACATAGTAAATATTATGAATGAATTGCCATCATAATAATATTTTCAGGGACATATACTCAAGATATATAAAATACATTAAACTAAACAGAAATTTTTATATGTCTTGATTATTAATTTCACTTGCACAAATAACCTCAGTAATATAATATTATCATATCAATTCTCAATTTATTTTGTCCTCCAATGACACTAAGGTTTCACTTAATTTTCTGGTATTTGAAATCTCAGTGTCATTACAGGCCCATGTTGAGGAAATTGGCTCAAACCAGTGGACAAGGCATGCACATAATGTACTCCTTAAGAGCCAACCTGGAGTCTGCCTGAGGACCTAGCAACAGTTGCTGTCAGAGTGTTTGATCATGCCCAGCCAATGAGGGAGGACCACATAGACTGGGTACTGGGAGGAGGATATATAAGGACTTCCCTGTTATTGAATAAATGAGTTTGTTATTTGCCTTCAACGGACTCCTGGTGTCTGTGTCCTTGACATCATGTCTTCTCACCCCCTCCCCCAAATTAACTGTTAGAATCCAAGCTAGAACCTCTCAATTATTGGTAGAGCCCCTTGGAGCCTGCATTTGTTAGGGTTTCTGTTTCTGTCATGAAATCATGCTCAAAAGCAATCCGGGGAGGAAAGGGTTTATTTCAACTTAGGCTTGAACTCCATAGTCCATCACTGAGGAAAGTCAGGGAAGGAACTTAAGCAGGACAATCACTCTAATGGGGGAGTGCTGTTTACTGACTTGCTCCTCATGGCTTGCTTAGCCTGCCCATAGTAAGTAGGGTCCTCCCATATCAATCACAAAAAAAAAGCACCACAAAGTGCCAAAAAGCATCACAAGACAATCTGGAGGGTACAATTTTCCCTATTGAAGTTACTTCTTTCACAACGACTCTAGCTTGTGTCAAGTTGACATAAAACTAGCCAGGACAAAGCCCTTGAATCTCATCCATTTTTGTCAGGTCACTGCTTTTTTAATAGCTCGAAATTGTTACTTTCAGTGACTGAAGTGGACCCTGTTGGTATAATTTGCCTCGTGGCTCTGTCTTTTCTTTATTTCTTGGCAAGAATGAGTCTAGCAGTAGCAATGGATTTATTGATCCAATCTCTGACATCTTTTTCAGTATTCAAATTTTATGACCAATTTCACACACTGTCCAAAATTAGCATTTGTAGATTAGATATAAAAAGTGGGGGTTAAAAACATTATTCGTCCCAGGTGAAACTGTAATTAAGAGTTGGAATCAGGACAGGCAGCTTTCTCTTTGCGCGTCACACCTTAGCTGTCATGCTTTCTCCTTATTAGCTTGCATGGCTTCGTCTGCTGTTTTCAGACAGTTGACATTTTACTTCATTGTGATTCACGAGTTTCATTCTAGCGTGTCATATGGCAACTACACCAGGCTCATGGAGATAGAATTCTGGGTGTTCTACTCCTTGTGGGGCTATTTTTATTGATTGATGTGTGGGAACTAGTCCACTGCCTCAAAACTAAAACCTACAATCTGTCCTTATTTTCACAGTTCCTTCACCATGCTTTTGGAAATAAATTTTATTTTTTACCCTTCTTAAACTCCATCAAATGTACCCAGTTTGGTAAACATATGCCAGAATTAATGTAAATGGCAACTTTAGAGTGCTCCTGGTGAAATACCATTTCTGGGTATCCACTGCACCACATTCCAGTGCTGGAACCCCCTAGTGTAACATGAATTGCTAAATGGTTATTTATCTTATTAATAAAAAACCTGGGGGGTGGAAAAAATAAAAAAATTAAAAAAAAAACCTGGAGCCAGATATTGGGGTGAAAGCTGAAAGGTCAGAGGAATAGAACAATCCAGCCACAAGTTCTTACTACTAGGAAATCCACAGCCTAAGAGAGCTACTTCCTGTATACTCATGCCTTATATATCTTTCTGTGTCCTGCCATCTTACTTCCTCTCTGCTCAGCTACATCACTTCTTTCTACTCAGCTCTATCAATTCTTGTCTGTCTGTATATACCTCTATGGTTAACTAGTGCTGGGATTAAAGGCGTGTGCTGCCATGCCTGGCTCTGTTCCCATTGTGGCCTTGAACTCACAGAGATCAGATGAATCTCTGCCTCCCAAATGCTAGGATAAGAGGCGTGTGCTACCACTTCCTGACCTCTATGTTTAATGTAGTGGCTGGTTCTGTCATCCAATCCCCAGGCAAGTTTTATTTGTTAGAGCATAAGTAAAATATCTCCACATTTCAGGGTGTTCCAGGGAATGCATGTCTATCTACTTCATAATCCATATAACTGACCAGAAACAGACATTAAGAGCTGGCACTAAGGGCAGGGTATAAAATTTAAAAAAAATCTATCCCTAATGATCTACTTTCACCAGCTAGACCCTAATTTCCAGTGCCACAATTGGAGAACATCTTAGATTCAAATCATAAGTTAATTTCTTTTTTACCTTTAATGTGATTATTTTAGGATAAGGGCATTTCATCTTGGTTTTTTAAAATATATATATTATGCTAGTCTTCAGTGAAACACACTTAGGGTACTTCTGATTCACTGTGGACTACTAATTAGCTTTTGCAGTAACAAAATGGATTGTTTTTTCTTTAATATTAGTGACTTTATACAAGCACGGGTTGCAATATTAATTCATGTTAGAAGTTGAAGTCATCTTTAAGATAAAATTGTAAGCTATTATTAATATCTATTTATCTAGATAACTTTTGAAAACTAAAATCAGTATTGTTGATACAAAAGAAATCACGAAATGAGGCAAAGCAGACCAAAGCATGTAGATTTAAAAATAACAAGGAGCAAACAAACAAATAACAACAAAAATCAACAGCCTTAATATTCTGATTTGAAGTAAAAAAAATGGAGATGAATCAGGTCTCAAGGGCCTCTAGGTACAAGTTTGATTTTGACACAAAACACTTTCATTCTTTCACATATTAGGGTGGAAGCTCTACACAGAGGAGTTGCAATGAACTTGAGCCTTCATTAAGTATGTAAATATCTTTTGCCTCTTGATAGAGGGAAAAGACAATCAAAAGTTAGATGTGTCCAAGAAGAGACCAAAGCAAAGCAGTTTGCTCGTTTGTGCTTCTGCACAATTGGTTGCTAAGGGTTTGTTTGTAAGTGCCACACAAGCTTCATCTTCTCTGATCTCTGTGATGGGAAAAACTGCCCTTTCTGGGACTCTTTTGGAGGTTATTTCTTGCACCATTTATGGTTTATTGTGCATCTGGAAAATGTCTGGGTAAATAACTACTTGAATTCAATTCAGATTTTTTTTTCTGCAGTTTGACCTGTGACCTTTTACCTTAGAGAATCTTAAAAAAAATTCAATATATTTTACATCTGGACAGCAGTTTCCGCTCACTCCTCTCCTCCCAGTTTCTCCTGAACACCTCCTCTATGCCACCCCCATCCCCAATCTTCTCCTCCTCCATTTATATTCAGAAAATGGCAGGCCTCCCATAGATGTCATCAAAGTAAGTCATATCAAGTTGCAGTAAGGTTAAGCACCTCCCTTTGTATTAAGGCTAGACAAGGGAACCCAATATGAGGAATAGGGACCCAAAAGCCAGGAAAAGAGGCAAAGATACCTCTTGCTGTCACTATTAGGAGTCCCACAAAAAGACCAAACCATGTAACTGTCACATATATACAGAGTACCTAGGTTAGTTACATACAGGCTCCTTGATTATCAGTTCAATCTCTGTGAGCTCCTATGAGCCCAGGTTAGTTGATTCTGTGGGTTTTCTTGTGTTATGCTTAACCTTTCTGGTACCTACAATCTTTCCTCCCTGTCTTCCACAGGATTCCCCTAGATCAGCCTAGTGCTTGGCTGTGGGTCTGCATCTGTTTCCATCAGTTGCTGGATGAAGCCTCTCTGATGACAGTTGGGCTAGGCACCAATCTATGAGTATAAGCAGAATATTGTTTAGCAGCATCACACTGACATTTTTTCACCAGTTCTGTTTGGTTCTATCCTAGGTCTCTGGATAATCCAGCCTCTGGGTTGTGATGCTACAGGCAGTGTCAGGAGGGGGCTCACTCTTGTGGCATGGGTCTGAGGCTGGAATAGTCATTGGTTGTCCACTCCCACAAAATTTGCACAACCCTTACCCCAGCACAACCCATAGACATGACAGACTGTAGGTCAAAGATTATCTGGCTGGGTTGGTGTGTCAATCCCCCCACTAGAATTCTTGGCTTGGTCACAGGAGATGGTCAGTTTAGGCTATGGATCCCCTATCCTTTGGAGTCTCAGGGGGGTCATCCTTGCAGAGTCCTGGGAAATTCCCTTGCATCAGGTTTCTACCTCACCCCCAAATGCACCCCCATTTTCCAGTCATCTCTTTCAGTACTCTACTCCTGTATCTTTCCCCATCTCATCCCTCATGTTCCTACTCCCACCCAATGCCAGTCCATCAACGAAATCTCATTTTAGAGTATCCCCCCTCAAGTCCTCCTTGTTGCCTAGCCTCTCTGGGTCTGTTAATTGTAGCACAGTAGTACTTTACTTTATAGATAAAATCCAGTTATAAGTGAGAACATACCATGTTTGTCGTTCTGTGTCGGGGTTACCTCACTCAGAGTGATTTCTTCTAGTTTCATTCATTTGCCTGTAAATTTCATGATGCCATGTTTTAATACCCGAGTAATACTCCATTGTATAAATGTATCATATTTTCTTTATCCATTCTTCAATGGAGGGACATCTAGGTTGTTTCCAGGTTCTGGCTATTACAAATAAAACTGCTATGGACATAGTTGAGCAGGTCTCCTTTTTGTATGATTGAGCATCATTTGGGTATATGCCCAAAAGTGGTATAGCTAAGTCTTGAGATAGATCAGTTTCCAGTTTCCTCTGAAAATAACATATTGATTTCCAAAGTGGCTGTACAAATTTGCACTCCCAGCAGCAATGGAGGAGTGTTCCTCTTACCTCAGATCCTCACCAGTATGAGCTGTCACTTGTCATTTTGATCTTAGTCTTTCTGACATGTGTAAGATGGAATTTCAAGTCATTTTGATTTGCATTTCCCTGATGGCTAAGGATGTTGGACATTTCTTTAAGTGTTTCTAGGCCATTTGAGAATCTTCTGTTGAGAATTCTCTGTTTAGCTCTGTACCCATTTTTAATTGGATTATTTGTTTCTGTTTTTTGTTTGTTTTTCTTTGTTTTTTTGATGTCTGGTTTCATGAGTTCTTTATGTATTTTGGAAATCAACTTTCTATCAGATGTGGAGTTGGTGAAGATCTGTTCCCATTCTGTAGGCTAGTGTTTTGTCCTATTGATATCCTTTACCTTACAGAAGTTTTTTGTAGTTTTTCCTGAGGTCCCACTTATTAAATATTGATCTTAGTGACTGTGCTACTGGAGTTCTATTCAGAAAGTTGTCTCCTATGCCAAAGTGTTCAAGGCTATTTCTCATTTTCTCTTCTATTAGGGTCAGCTAGATCTTCAAGTACTATATTGCATAGGTATGGAGAGAGTGGACAGCCTTGTCTTATCACTGATTTTAGTAGAATTGAATTAAGTTTCTCTCAATTTAATTTGATGTTGGCTATCAGCTTGCTATATATTGCCTTTATTATATTCAGGCATGTCCCTTGCATCCTTGATGTTTCCAAGACATTTCTGATGAAGGGATTTTGGATTTTGTCAAAGGCTTTTTCATCATCTAGTGAGACGATAATGTGTGTGTGTGTGTTTTTGTGTGTGTGTGTGTGTTTCTTTTCAGTTTGTTTATATGATAGATTTCATTGACAGATCTTCATATATTGAACTATCCCTGCATCTCTGGATCAAGCCTGCTCATCATGGTTAATGAACTTTTTGATATGTTCTTAGATTAAATTTCTGAGTGTTTTATTGGATATTTTTGCATCAATGTTTATGAGAAAATTGATCTGTAATTCTCTTTCTTTGTGGAGTCTTTTGTGCACATTGAACATGAGGGCAACTGTGTTCTCATAAAAAGAATTTGTCAAAGTTCTTTCTGTTTCTATTTTGTGTAATAATTTGAGGAGTATTGGTATTAGCTCTTCTTTGAAAATCTGGTAGAATTTTGCTCTGAAACCATCTGTCTCTGGGCTTTCTTTGGTTAGGAGACTTTTAACTACTGTTTCTATTTTCTTATGGGTTGTAAGCCTACTTAAACTGGTTGTCTGATCTTGGTTTAGTTTTGGCACATGGTAACTATCAAGAAAATATGTATATTTTTAGTTTTTTCCAATTTTGTTGAGTACATATTTTTGAAGTATTACCTAACGATTCTCTAGATTTCCTCAGGGTATGTTGTTTTGTCCCCCTTTCTGTTTCTGATTTTGTTAGGTTGAATAGTTTCTCTCTATCTTTTAGTTAGTTAATATAAAAGTTTATCTATCTTGTTGACTTTCTCAAAACATCAAGTCTTTATTTCATTGATTCTTTGTTTTGTTCTCTTTGTTTCTATTTCATTGATTTTAGCTCTTTGTTTGATTATTTCCTGATTTTTATTCCACTTGGGTGTGTTTGCTTCTTTTTGTTCAGTAGTTTTCAGGTGTGCTGTTAAGTTGTTAGTATGGAGATCTCTCTAAATTCTTTATGAAGGCACATAGTGCTATGAACTTCTTCTTAGCAACACTTTCATTGTGTCCCATAAGTTTGGGTATATTGTGCATTCCTTTTCATTGAATTCTAGGAAGTCTTTAATTTCTTTCTTTCTTTATTTTTCCTTGACCCAGTGGTAATTCAGTGGAGAGTCGTTCAGTTTCTGTGAGTTTGTAAGTTTTCTGTTGTTGATGAAATCCAGCTTTAATCCATGGTGGTCTGAAAGGATGCAGTTCGTATTCCAATTTTCTTGTATCTGTTGAGACTTGCTTTGTGACCAAGTACATGGTCAATTTTGGAGAATGTTTTGTGAGGTGCTTAGAAAAAAGTGTATTCTTTTGTGTTTGGGTGAAATGTTCTATAGATATCTGTTAGGTTCATTTGGGTCATAACGTCTGTTAGCTCCAGTATTTCTTTGTTTAGTTTTTGTCTGGATGATCTGTCTATTGGTGAGAGTGGGTTATTGATATGAGGTTTGATGTGTGATTTAAGCTTTAGTAGTATTTCTTTTACATATGTGGATGTCCTTGTGTTTGGGGCATAGATGGTGAAAATTGAGATGTCATATAGGTGGATTTTTCCTTTGAAAAATATGAAGTATCCTTCCCCATCTCTTTTGATTAATTTTGGTTTGATGTCTATTTTGTTAGATATTAGAATAGGTTCACCAGCTTGTTTCTTGGAGCCATTTGCTTAGAAAATATTTTCCCACCTTTACTCTGAGCTAATGTCTATATCTTATGTTAAAATGTTTTTCTTGTATGCAGTAGAAGGAAGGATCTTGTTTTTTCATCCATTCTGTTAGTCTGTGTATTTTTATTGGGGAGTCGAGTCCATTGATAGTGAGAGATATCCATGTTCAGTGATTTTTAATTCCTGTTATTATGTTGTAGTTTTGGATGGTGGTTTTTTTTGTGTGTGTGTGTGTGTGTGTGTGTGTGTGTGTGTGTGTGTGTGTGTGTGTGTGTATTTTCTTCTAGTTTGGCTAGTGTGAGATTATTTATTGCCTGTATTTTCATGTGTGTAGTTAATTTACTTCAGTTGGAGTTTTCCATCTAGTATCTTCTGTAGGGCTGATTTTATGGACAGATACTTTTTTGAATTTCACTTTATCATAGAATATCTTGTTTTCTCTGTCTATAGTGATTGAAAGTCTTTCTGAGGATAGTAGTCTAGGCTGACACCTGTGGTCTCTTAGAGTCTGCAGCACATCTGTCCAGGCCCTTCTGGCATTTAGAATCTCCATTGAGAAGTTGGTGTAATTCTAAAAGATCTTCCTTTACATGTTATTTGGCTTTTGTTTGCCTTGCAGCTTTTAATATTCCTTCTTTGTTCTGCGCATTTAGTGTTTTGATTATTATGTGGCAATGGTCCTTCTCTTCTGGTTCAGTTTATTTGGTGTTTTGTAAACTTCTTGTACCTTTATAGGCATGGTCTTCTTTAGGTCAGGAACATTTTCTTCTAAATTTTTGTTTTGTTTTGTTTTGTTTTTTGGCCTTTGAGCTGGGAATTTTCTCCTTCCTCTCTTCTTATTATTCTTAGGTTTGGTCTTTTCATAGTGTTCCAGACTTGTCCAGCAGAGGGTTGATGCCCAAATTTGGGGCTGCAGTTCTGGCTCTGTCTGATTTGTCCAGAGGAACTCTGGGGTTTAGGATCCTGGGGGTTCAGCTGGGCAGGAAGAGGCAGGACAGGAGATGGTGTGGTAGTGGCTTACCTGGTTTTAGGGGAACTGGCCTGGCCTTTGATGGGGTGGAAAGCTTCTGTCAGTGGTGCAGGCTGAGAGATGCTAATGAGCAGAAGAGGGGCAGGTGGAGTTATGCTTGGAGAGTACAGGTTGAGGGATAGTCTGACATGGGCTTCAAGGTGTTGGCCTGGACTCTGGTGGAAGAGGAAGGTATGGTTAGAGGAACACTTTTGTTCCTCCTTAGTTTCTTCATTATAAATATCCTTCAAATTTAGCTATAAAATTAAAAATAATAAGGATAAAATAAAAAATAAAAATAAAATAAATAACCAATGTCACCATGTACCAAAATACCACTTACTTAGAACATCCTTAGAGTTACTCTCTCTGTGCTCATTTATTTCCTGTTATTTCAGGCACACTGCCTGCTCTGCTTTCCCTATATTACAGTAACAGGGATGCAGGCTAAGGCTTTCTTCCAGGACTCTGCTCAGTCAATGGAAAGCGTCTGGTGGTGAGGCTGGCTGCATCTCTCCTGTGTGTGTGACTTTTCAACATCTAGAGGCTGTACTTCACTGGGCAATCCGCCATTAGTCAAATTTATTGAATAAAATTGCAGGGTCAGCCATCACTAAATGCACACACAGACGAAATTAGTTGAAGTTGCTGTTTTTAAAAAAAGAAACACAAAAACAATTGTCTGTAACTACCTCTCTGAGAGTTCAAATGAACAGTTCAAACAAATCTGTGATGCAAACTAAAGCGATGGGAAAAATAATCACTAAACACAAAAGTTTAAAACTGTGACTCATGTAGATAAATTATTTTAATAAGCCTAAGATTCTAAAAGAAGAAAAACATACGCACTTTACCACTTCAAATAATGATAAAAATTCACTTTCAACTATGAAATGTACTGTATTTTAGAAAAGAAGAATTAAATTAATTAAATACATTTCAGGATGCTTATATATGTGGACATGTCTGTTTATTCTCAATTAGCATTATAATCAAGCATCATCTTTTATTCTATATTTATAAATGATAGTTATTCATAAATATTATTATTCATTCTAGAAGAATCTATCCATCAAGCCTACTGTATGAGGTTAGGGAAGTGTGCAGATTTTATAGCTTCCTTCCATAATGACTTCATGAGTCTCCTGATTCTAATGCTCTTAACTCAGTGGAGGGTCTGAGCATTTTAAATGAGAGACATTCTTATCACTTTGAAAAACTGGCTCTTCAATTTTAATGGCTCTATCAAAAACTGATCAACTATGTTGGTTTTATTTGAGATCTTTTAAAAATTTATTTACTAACAAATGATTTTAAGAATACACTCATTTGGGTTTAAAAACAACATTTTAACTTAATCCCTGGAATAGCCATTCATTTATATATGGATGGCATCAGCTAAAAACAAATCTTAGCTGCACTTTCAAATCTAAGATCAGATTCCAATATTGAGATGGCTTTCATTAGTAAATCAAATAGTCAGTCATATCACAATATCATGTGTTACCTGTCATCCATTTTTGCAATTTTTTTTATGAAGTTCAAAGAAGAATATCTGAGTGAGAATATCTGCAATTTCAATATTTCTTACCTTTATTAAACAGTGCTTAAACATACTCTGATTTCAAAATGAATATGTAGGATATGGTATTTATTAAGCTGAAGACATTCTTTTCAGTTTATGCACACCCCACTTTCAGTTCAGCAGAATACACAAAAGTTAACAACTCCCATAAATATAAATGTCATCAAAAGTCTTTTATCTAAATATAGCAATTACTGTAGAGTAATAATTAATGTAAATATCACTAAATATTGTGGAACAGTTTCACAAAGCAAAATTTATGATCTATTATGTGATCAATGGTTCATATAAAGACACAGGATTTTTTTTTTTTGTTTTTTGTTTTTTGTTTTTTTGTTTTTTTTTGTTTTTTTAAGTCTGGAGAGATGGCTCGGTGGTTAAGAGGACTTTTGCTTTTCCTATAGACTTCCGGGGGAACTGTATTTTTTTTCTCATATTCATGTGGCAGCTCACAACTATATGTAACTTCAGTCAGAGACTCTATCGCCCTCTTCTGGTCTCCAAAACTATTGCATTCGTGAGGTACACATATATTAAGGCAAACACTCATGCACATGAAATAAAAATTAATAAAATATCAGAAAATTTAAATGATAGAGATGTATGAAGGAACTAATATCAAAATACTTAATTGCTGAAATCAAAACACTATCTATGTCTTTAAATATGGAATTAATATTTATAAAATCTATTGTTCTTCTTGCCAAATATTCTGTGATATTGAATATCATAGTTAATTGAACAATTAAGAAACAAAGACCAATCTATTTCAAACTTGAAACAAAATAGGACCAGACAAAGACATAGGAGTATGCTGGAGAAATGGCTCAGTCAGTAAGGTGCTTATGCAACAACAGACACATAAATAGAGTTCCCTAGTATTCACATAAAACCCAGGTGAGGAGATGCACATCTGCATATCCAGGACTGAGTACGTGGAAACAAAAAGAATCCAGGAGCTCAGTGGTCAGTCAAGGTAGCCAATCAGCGAGCTTCTGGTTCACTGAGAGCCTAAGACTTGAAATAATTAAGTAAATGACTAAAAAAAAAAAAAAAATGAGAGAAGTTGATTGAGGCCTTCACTTGCACATGTGCACCTGAACTTACATGTGCACATGCAAGAACACACACACAATACTACAGGAAAAGAATTCTGTAGAGTATTGTGTCTTAGGAACAATGATTGCCTTAGAAACAAAAATTATCAAATATAGTTTGTTGTCAAAATTATTACAGAAAATGATTGATTGTTATTTGTTTCTGGAACAGGAAAAGAGTTCAATATAGAAAAATCAGTCAAGGCAATATAGGCCATAGACAAGTGAAGAAAGAGCAGCACAGAAATTTTTCTGTTGTTTCTGATGAAGAATCTGAAGTAAACTCAAAATTGTATTATAAATCATCTCAATTAACTGGGAATCAAAGTTATAAAAGCCATGCATGGAAAGAACCAAGACAAAACAAAACACAGAAACCATCATGCTCAATGGTAAATAATTAGACTAGCAGACCAAACAATTAGGTAAGAAATGTTTAAGACTAGCCAAGTTTACTTGTGTTTGAATCTCCAGAAATCCTACTGGAGTTCTGAATGATACACCACGTTCTAGATGTGGCTTGATGAGGCCCAGACAGTTCAGTGCAAAGTTGAGGCCTGCCATTATAAATTACAGTTTTCTGTCAGCATCAAAGCTGCACCTCTGGAAAATAACTTTTAATGGTTAACGGGATTAATCCCTTATACTTATTTTATATAGAGACTTTAAACACATCCCTCACTTTTAGAGTTAAGGTTCTGAGTGTTTTTAGCTTTGGCTGCATGATATTTCATTTTGACATTTTGTGCTCATCCATTAAAGCTGTGGGGACATTTTTCAATCTTAGGTTGTGTCAGTCCCAGATTCACAGACTTAATAAGCTGTGTTACTTATGTCCTCTGTCAAGTAAGGGCTAAAATGCTGAAGAAGAAAAGGCCCAAGGACTGCAGAATTACCATATAATGCAATAAAGTGCCTTCAGATACTGTTTTGTATTCATCTGTAGCTCTGCGTCCTTCCTTCCGTCATTACCTACAGCACTTTGGAATCTGACCTTACAGGGAATTATTGCAGATGTCCTCTGTAGCTCCTTTGTCTCTTCTTTCCAATGGGTTCTTTGTCATCAGAATGTTTTCTAACGGAATCACAAGTTTCGCTTTAGAACCTATTTTTCCATGTGAGCCATCTTTATTTTTACACATATTTTATTCAAGAATTATCTTTAAATTTTTTGATGTGTGATTTTTCCTTTATATGCACTTAAAATCTAGTAATGTGCATTTCTCAAGTTCTTATTTTCTGTAATAAATGAGTGCACTGGATGCTGCAAGGCATATAGTTTTCCTCATGTGGTCTGGGTCTCAAAATGCTTACATATCAATAAAATATAAAAAGCCCAATACATATCATTACAGGGTGACTTTTGTGTTTGTTGTAAGTGAGGCAAGGTATTTATATTTGTTTTATAATTAAGCCTTGGTAATCTCAAACTGATAATCCTTCTGCCTCATACTTCTCCATGCTGAGGTCATAGGTATGTGCCAACATGTCCAAGGATAATGGAAAATTTAAAGTGAAATATATACCTAAGAATATATCACTGGTAGAGTACCAGCCAACATATACAAGGCCATTTCATCAAGGGAATATAGAATGCTAACATAATATGTTTTTCATTATGTGTCCATATAGATACATACTAATCTGGATAAAACATGTAGGGGGGTGAATCTGACTTCTACAGTTCCTACTCTTTCATGTTTTAACTTTGTTTTGAAATCTTTTGCAACAATCCCAGTGTACTTCTTGTGTTTTTCCATATTATCCAAACCTATATCAATTTTCAACAGAGTTGAACACCAAACTCCCAAACTTGGGTATATCTAACATTTTTTCTTTTTTTAAAAAATTCATTTGATTTTTAATTTTCCAAAAATTACACAACAGACACAGCCTCATATTCAAACACACTGGTCTATATATCTATATTAAAGTATTCTAGTTTATATATTTAAGTAGTTGTTTTACTCACCCACATGTAACATGTTAGAATGTATCTACAATATTTGTTTATATACCTATATGAGAGTTACAGATGTCTGTGAAAGAGCCACATAATGAAAAAGTATATTAGTCAATGAAAAGTGCTGTATTATTATTTGTTTTTGGAAGTGACTACATCTTGTTTTAAACAGGGTTTGGAAAAGGCAAAGTAATTAACTGTAACTCTTAAATGTGTTCTGAATTTTTGTTTTAGTAAAGCAATGGAATTACAGTCTGAAAATGTTGGCCCTTAAGATTTTTTGGAACTTCCCTGATGTACCATTAAACAGATTTTTCATAAAACTAAAAAAATGCAAAGATTCCCATGTAATATAGGCCCACTTTCTTCTTAACCTCTGTCTATTATAATTAATGTGAAAATGAGGTGTTCAAAACTTACTTGTACAATGAATAGTAGTAAGCAAGAGAAACATGCCCTTTCTATTCTTCACATTAAAAACTGATTTCTTTTCCATAAACATGTATATGTGTTACAATTTTGAAGAAAAGACATGCTTTGAAATTCTCCTTACATGTATTCCTCAAAATTAATATTACTATGTTTAGGGGGTTATAGCCAGGTTTCTTCATAAAATAATTTCTGATATGATATGGAGATGGTGATACTGTATGGGAAGATGGGAAGGGCAAAAAGGAAAAAGAGAAGATGACAAGTGATGGGGAGATGCAGAGGAAAAGAGACCTTCCATACTTTCCCAGGGATAAGACGACTTCAAACTTTAGAGCAAATACGTGATCTCAGAACTTTTAACTTGAAACAAATTCCATTTCTTTGTAACAAAATAGAAATAAATTTCAAGAAACCTTAGCTGATAACCTTTCAATTATGAAATCATATTTTTTTTCGAGACAGGGTTTTTCTGTGTAGTTTTGGTGCCTGTCCTGGATCTTGTTCTGTAGACCAAGCTGGCTTTGAACTCACAAAGATTCGCCTGGCTCTGCCTCCCAGGTGCTGGGATTAAAGGTGTGTGCCACCCCTGCCTGGCATGAAGCTATAATTTAAATCATTTAAAAACTGTTTGTTTATTTTGATTCCTGTAATTTGTTAAGCATTAGTCACATGAGTCAAAATCATTTATTATCTCTGTAGTCTTTGTACCTATTTTACATACATCTCTTTTTCTGTTTTAGAATTTGACTTTGGAGATTTCTTAAGATCATTTAAATCTCTGCACTCAATCTTTTTTTCTAATGTGAATTCAATCTGTTTAAATTTTGCTTGCCTTAATGGAAAAGTAACCAGTCTTACTACGTTTTGTGATTGCCGTGTATTCAGCTTGCTTCCTCAACTCAAAGTGAACTATTTTTCAAGTCAAAGTGAACTATCTTTCAACTCAAAGTTAGCTATCTTAAATTATTCACTATTCCATGCTCCTGACCCAGAATAATGCCTGATTGTGTGTGTGTGTGTGTGTGTGTGTGTGTGTGTGTGTAAGTGTGTGTGTGCTTGTCAATAAATATAGTGCAAAACTTTTTGTTAGAGAAAGATGGAAGACACCAGTAGAGAAATAGGGATTTCAAATTTGGGCTCATGCTTGCTTTGAACTACTCCAAGAGACAAATTTATTTTTTCTTTAATGTGGCATAAGCACAATCTAATACACAGAGGTTTTATAGTTAAAGTCCAATTCTGGAGATAGATAGTTTCTTCACTAAACCAATGGTTAATTTAATGCCTTTTTGTGTCTAGCATCCATTATTTTTGGACTCTCACGAAATTTAGTGAACGAATTAACCATGAAACCAATGCAGATCAGTTATCTCCTCTTGCTGTCCTCTGACCGCAAAGTCCTTCACCATGGCCAGTGGGTTACTAAGCAACAGCATCACTAAGTTACTCCAAGACTTGTTCGCAGGAAATTACAAGTACAGCAATACAATTTTTAGGTCACCAAGATTTATGTCTTATTGAACTGCTGAACTCTTGCTGATAGAGGGAAGGGATGATGAGTTGCGCTAATTTTCCATGTGACATTTACATAAGTGGCGAGCGCCCCAGTAGGGTACTAATTTATTTGTCATATGATCTTGGAATTGGGCTATTATTTGTAAACATTTTCCTACAGCAAATACTTTGTGCTGTTTTTATCCACTGACACAAGATTATTTCCATTTTTAATCAGTGTCTCTAATTTAATTTTAAAACTACCTAGGCTTAACAGTGTTCATGCCGAGAAACTATGTTTTAATAATAGTGTTTATGCAAATCTTTATGATCATTTTTGGCTGGAAAAACTAATTCACATGAAATAATTATCAAAGTTATTTTGTCTGTGGTTTGAATTATTTTAGGTTATTTTCATTTCTCTTATCTGACACATGGATTTGCTGTACTGATGACTGAATGAAGGCTATTTAGTGCATGCTGGCTCTAAACACAGAAACACATTTATTTTACCCTCTCATCAAGTGCTTGGATTATAAACATAGGCCATTACATCTGGATACACTGTTGGTACAATTAATCTTGTGTTTTGAATAGTCTACTAAAGATAATGGCTATATGAAAGCTATACTTTTATGATTTTTAAGTAAACAATTGAAAGACAGTGAACGGATGAGACTTGATTGCTCATGTTTTAAAAGTTGGCTTTGTGCAACATGTAGAACAAACACCAAGATAAGTAAATTCTTACTATTTAATTAAGATGATTATAGGTACCTTAGCAATTGGCATAGATAAATTAGCTCCACGTTAATTATAAGATAGATGTACTGTGTGCTGGGCTCATGAATATTCAAATTTTGTGAATTTAAGGGAAGTGGACAGTAAAGAGTATATCATTGTTGTCCTTATAGATTCCAAAGACCTCCTTGGTTGTTAATATGTTAAAGTTACATAATCTTAAGAAAGGAAAGAAAATTATTATGAGCTCTGCATGACACATTTTCATATCTATTATAACTTGAAATAATTAAACATTTGTATGTATTCATAACAGCAATGATTAAAGAGGAGACTGTGAATTTGGGAAGATAAGGGAGGCTATGTAAATACATTTTTATTAAATAAAAAAGTAAAGAAAAATAGTGTAAATGCAGAGTGACTAATGTAGTTTTACCCATTATTTCAGGGTAAATCTGGTTTTAGAATCTTACCATCACTAATAATGAGAACCAAGTCAGTTTGTACTTTCAGAGAACTGATGATCACTTAGTGATGATGTTTTAGGCTCTTAGTGATGATGTTTAAGTAAGTATGGATGCTCATCTTAGAAATAGGTATCCTATTAACTTCTAATGTGTTTCACAAGTTCTCTGAGTTCTTAGAGATTTTATCATTGTTCAAGAAAATTGTTATATGGGGAACCATATTTCTTGAGAATACATGAATATAATAGGTGTCAAATATTGTAAGACTGTGAGAAAGCCACAGCAACAGCAATTTAGTATTAAAACTGGGTATCAGAATTCATTATACAACATTTAATTTCAATGTACTCTCAAGGAATAAAGAAAAACTTTACATGATAATGTAGGAAAGTGACAGTATCATAATCACAAACTCAATTGCTTTCTTTTACTATTGCACTGATCTATGTATGTGAATGTTACTGTAGAATCTATGTGATCTTTGTATTATGACAGAAATGCCTGAGGCTACTGACTTAATATTAAAGAAAATATCCTTAAAAGTCACATTCTGGAGGTGAGAAGATGACTCAGCAGTGAAGAATACTTACTGCTCTTCTAGAGGACCTGGGTTTACTTTCTGGCACCCACATGAGGTGGTTAATAACTTTTCGTAATTCAATTTCCAAGGGATCTAACACCCTCCTACCTCCATGGGCACATGCACATGCACAGTGCACATAAAATATGTAATCCAATGTTGAGATTGGAAGATATATGTGTAAAATTGAGCCGTCATATCTTTAGGAAGGAAGGAAAGTGGGCGAGAGAGAGAGAGAGAGAGAGAGAGAGAGAGAGAGAGAGAGAGAGAGAGAGAGAGAGAGGGAGTTGGAGGGGAGACACCATCGGTATGTCCCAATAACTGAATGAATTCATTCCAGTCCCCATCTCTTGGTAGTTCTAGGCAGTTTCCAGGAGTACAAACCTGGGCACTTAAGCTTTAAAACATAGAACTCTGTAGGGCATACATCCAAACTAAACCACAACCTTTAGTGATCTAATGGACTCTTATTTACATCGTACTGTACACGGCATTTTGTAGAGGTAACTGGTCATCCATGACAGGCTTGATTCATTAGGTACTTACTGTGTGACCTTCCCCGAGGTTTGCTAGATTTTCTGTTTTTACTTTATAGAGCAGTCATAAAAGAACATGCAATCACCTAATGTGGTTCGTGGAGTGAATTTTGGAAACATGAGGTAACATTTATTTTATGATATGTGGCACATAGTAAATTCTTAATAAAATTTATTGCAAGAAAGAAAATGCATATCATACATAAATGGACCTTTATCTGAAGAACTGGAGTTTGGGTGAGGAGTATGACATTTCTGGTGTGGTACATGCTTTGAGAAAATAGAATCCTGTTGACCTTAGGTAATTCCTGGATAACAGTCTGGAGCATTTATATGTTGTAACTGTGAAATGGTATAAGATACAATGACAGACATCAAATGTCATTTTATTGTATACCATATCTTTACCGAAGAGGCAGAACCATGGTCAGGACTTCAGGAACAAAGTCAATCTATGCCCTAAGCATTTTATTTCTGGGACTTATGTATGCATTCACAAACATGTATGAAATGCATGGCCACAGAACTAAGAATATCATTTCTATGACAAAAATCCAGAAAGCCTGAGTACTTTTTGAACAGTTATATTTTTGTGAACTGATTTATTTACATTAATGAAATATTAGGTTGTCTATACAAAACAAAATGAATTAGTGTTCTCTAAGATATATTAAATGAAATGAGCAGGCAAAATTGGGTGCAGAAATGTCCTGTGTATATAAGAATCTACATACCCTGAAAGGAATTTTTAGCTTTGGAGGGAGTCTCACTTTTTTTTAAAAAAAATTCTTTTTAATTATTATTATTAAGAGATTTTTCTATTCATTTTACATACCAACCACAGATTCCCCTCTCCTCCCTCCTCCTGCTCCTAGCCTTCCCCCTGAAACCACCCCCATTCCCACCTCTTCCAAGGCAAGGTCTCCAATGAGGAGGGAGACTCACTTTTTAAGTTCCTTTAATTATTTTTTAATCAAACAAGCATATATGAATATAAAATTGGTTTAAAACATCCATGGAAACTAATAAATGAATAAACACAGTTGTTGGGATATAATTGGCTTGCAGTTATATATGTGAATCATCCTATCTATTATATAACTCCATAAAACTTCATATTTTATTATATTAATGTTAAAAGATATAGAATTCATTGAAAGATTCATAAACTATTAAAATAAACTTTATATACCTTTATGCAATTGTATAGTAAAACATGTTTTTATTTTGAGTTTTTCTGAAGATTTCAGTATTAAAATAGAAAATTTCAGTATTCAAAATCCTGCTCTACATGGGAATTGTTATTGATCTTGTATTTTTTGTAATCTGAGGAACAATAGTAATGCTATGACAGTCCATCAACAACATGTACATCCTCCCATTCACTAGTTTATATTAGAGAGTTTCAGTGTTTTCATAACTTTTCCCATTATGTCCATGAATGCACATAGGATATTGTAATCATATCCATCCCTGATTCCCTCCCCCCAACCTCTTTCCTATTATGTCATGATTTTATTTTTACATCTTCATGAGCTCATTTTGTAAACACGTGTCTACTTCATTTTGCCTATATGTCCAAGACTGTAAGATCATCTGCTGGATTCTGGCTAGCCTCTCAGGGGCTGAATTGCTGAAGAATACTGACTTTCTCTTACCCAGAAGTCATCATTGGCTAAAACTCCTCAGATAAGGGTGGGACTTCATAAGCCCCCCACTCTGTCCATTCTAAAATTATCTAGCTTAAATTTGGGATGGTCTTGTGCATGCAGACACACTGTGGGGGCCATTTCAGTACCGATTTTAAAACAGAGGAATCACTCTCTTAAGTTTAGATTTATATTTAGGCATGGTGAAACTTGTTTACAATTCCAGAACCAAGGAGGCTGAAGTGGGAGGATTGAGGTTTTACAACCAGCCTGGGTTATATAGCAGGGCCCTGACTCAAACAAATTCAAAACAGAAAACTTACAAATTATTCCATTCATCAAATCTTTAATATTGGCTTTATAAAAAGTGTCATATAAGTAAAGTTAAATCATATTTGTTTCATCTTATATTCATTATTTATTGTCATATTTTGAAAATAATCAGTGCTTATGCTTCTGTGGATATTCATTACAGTCTAAGTAAAATTAAATTCTTTTAGTAATTTTAAAGATATTTTAAAAATTAATAGCTCAGCTTTCAAAATGTTAGGTTGGAATATTAGCTGGAACTTTTATGACAGCTCTTAGATGAGAAAAATTTAAATGTTGCATCTCACACAGGGTGAGAGTCAAACCTCTAAAAAGAGAAGCAATTGTTGCACATCAGACACTTTAAAAATGCAAATATAAACTTTAACAATTCGATGTATGTTACACAATTATAAGTACCTTTTCTCCAGACATGCATATATTGCAATGTATTGATTTTTGCCTTGAAATAAAATACAGTTAATATAAACAAAGTCTGTTGTTCTTGAAGACCAGACAGGGCTATGTTAGATTTGTTCCTTGCT
The DNA here is from genome assembly GCF_949786415.1 of Peromyscus eremicus. Taxonomy (NCBI): domain Eukaryota; kingdom Metazoa; phylum Chordata; class Mammalia; order Rodentia; family Cricetidae; genus Peromyscus; species Peromyscus eremicus. The sequence goes on from NC_081430.1 coordinate 31,077,034, forward strand.
ATATCTAATGTTATGTGTGTGCATTTACCTGGGACATAGCAGGACCTAATTAAAGATGTGTGAGTTATACAACAAAATGAATTAATGCAAAGATAAAGAATATTATGTGGGATATAATCATTTAAGCTCCCTACAGTTTTGAGAGAATAACACACCTTCCAAAACTAAAGGCAGAGTGTTGACATATTTATTGGAATGAGAACATATTGCACATTTCCATTGGAAAGTTTTTTATGCAAATATATTTGAATTCTAATTAGTGAACATCCTAATATGAGTTGTGATTGAGCATGCAATTATCAGAAAAAAATTCCAGATACTTTAAAAGCATTTTTTGATGTCTTTTCTTTGTTCTGTTTGCCTCCTCTGAAGAGTCCCTGTATCCATTCAGCCAGGTGTTGAGGAGAGATGTAGTAGCTGACGGCCCTTCTCTCCGACACTATTCTCAGCACCAGCTTTGGAGATGCGTTCACCCTGTTGGTCTTCTGCAGTAGCCAGGCCGAGTGCTGACTCCTTCATGGTAGCAAGGAACTCTTCAGGCTCCAGAAGTAAGTTGCACAATTCAGTCTCACCATTGCCAGGAAGTTTAAAGACATGTTTGGGAGTGTAATTGGAAATTTTGCAAACTGACAGGCAAAATGAAGTCAGAATTATTCATTATTGATTGCAATTCTTTTCTGAATATGAAAAGTCTACTACTTTTTATGTTGATATCCAAATCATTATGAGACTTTCTGATTTGTTGTCATACTCACGATTTGCATGTATTGCAAAATATAGTTGCCTCCTTGTGTCTTAGACAATGTAAATGTTAAAATAATTTTGTGGCTATGTAAACAGATTCGGAATGACCACGTATTGCATCAAACTTGCTTGAGTGAGTTATGAAAACAAAAGGCTATAGGTAGAGGAATGGGTTGGTATTGTGAATAATATTTTGCCTGACTGACTGGATTATGGAATGCAATGGTGTCGATTTCTTTCAGAGTTTATGACAGCCTATAAAAACACACATTTGAAAAATGAAAAAAAAATGCCAATTACATGTAGGAAAATGAATTGCAAATAGAGTATTTGAACACTTGGTAAACTGTACAATGCAAAATCTGCACATACCATCCAAAGAAGTCTCCTGCTATAGGTTTGTCTACGATTTTCCTGAATTCTAGCAAGCCAAGTAAATAAGTTGTTTCCTTGTTTATGTTTTTAAGATGTAGAACTCAAGAATTTCTATTCCTGGAAAAATATATCTTTCCTAAACCATTGATTTGCTATTTTTCAAATTTTATGGTTTTATTTGAGATATTTTTCCTATTTTTCAAATCCTTTATGTATGTATATATGTATATATATGTATATATATGTATATATAACATATATATATGGTTTTCAAATATTATATATCTGTCTTTCAAATACTTTGTAATAAAATACATGTACCCAACCCACAAAAATATCTCTATTATTACTCTAAGGTATGTATCATACCAAATGTCCACACACAGAAAATAACTGAGTATATTTTTATAAAAAGTAAATTTTAGTGAAGCAATTACTTTTACTGTTCTTTTATTAAAACATACATATATGGTTTTCAAATATTATATATTTGTCTTTCAAATACTTTATAATAAAATACATATACACAACATACAACACATAAAAATATCTTTATTATTGCTTGAAGGCATGTATCATGCCAAATGTCCACACACAGAAAATAACTGTGAGTGTATTATTATAAAAAGTAAAGGTTTAGTGAAGCATTTGCTTTTATTCTTCTTTTATTAAATGAAACTCAAGAGTCAGATATTGAGGTATTTACCTGATAGATCCACAGAGCAACAGAGAAGAGATCAACTGAGCTTGCCTCTCCACCTCCCCGGATCGAAAAGGCCACCGATATCTCTAAGTCCCTTCTTGTTCCTTCCTGTGTCTCTCTATCCTAATCTGGATCTTCCAAAAACTCTAAGGTTAATTCTCTAAGGTTAATCAACTTAATGTTGATTCTGCCCTCTGATTCAAGGTTTAAAATTATTGGCAGTCTCTGGAGTGTCAGAATGTGATCAAAATATCCCACAACTGTTTGGCTTAACTTCAATTGGGAATTAGTTATTGTGTTTATCAAGCGAAATTATCTTGAAGGAAGTGGGGATGAGATGCCTCATAAGCATAGGTTAATTTACCAACACATCGCAATGCCAGGATTCCTTCAATAAAAATATCTATGCCGTTAGTGGAGAATGAAGATTGGTGTTAATAATTTCTGTCTTTATTATGCTACTAATTATGTAAGATTAAAGCAATCAGCAAGATGCCTGTTATTGCTTTTATTCCCAAAGTCATGTTAGAGGACTACATTTAAGATCTAAAAAGAACATTTTTTTTTATTGTAAAAAAAAGAATTTGTTATAACTGCAGTTTTAACATAAAATATGCAGTTGACAAATTAAAGTTTTTTTTTTCAGTGTAGCATTTCCCTGTGTATATTTTACTTATTTCTCTACCACTGATGCATGCTTTATTCATTTATTTTGAGGCTTGTATTTGCTTTGTGACTCCTGACCCTTTCATTGAATAGAGCATATTGAGAAAGACATCTTAAATTTTTCACCTTTAATAAGTTTTAAGAAAATGAAAGATTATATCTATACCAGAGGTAATATCACACATTTAAACAAAACAATTAAATAGTTAACTATTTTTTTAATTTCTGCTGCTAAGCTTCACTTTTTCTTAATGAAAGCACTTAACTTTAGAAAAGCTGTTAGCTAAGGAAATACATTTATGAGTGTGATTCCCTAGTATTAATCACAGGACATTGAAATCAAACACATTTTTATATACTGGCAGCTACAGGATACCAAAAGATCTATTTAATTAACGAGAGTGGAATGCTACATGGAAATGTTTTATATATTGAAAACAATCATTGTAAGATAGTACTTAATGCAGTTTTTCTTTGGTTTTGTTTTTAAGTTACAAGTTTATTATTTTTAGAAGTGGAAACTTTCCTTCATTTCTCCTTTCTTTCCTTCCTTCCTTCTTTCCTTCCTTTTTTCCTTCCTTCTTCCCTTGCTCCTTCTCTCCCTTTCTTCTTTCTTTCTCTCTTTATCCTCTCTTTATTTCTTTCTCTCTCTCTCTCTTTCTTTCTTTCTTTCTTTCTTTTTAAATAGGGAAAAATGTTAAGCTGAAAATCCTGCATTGAATTAATTACCTTGAAAAAAAGAGAAAGTATATACATTCCTAGTTAGGAGCTAATTTCAAATAGTTCCTTGCAAACTCATAGCATATCACTAGTATTTCTCCTTAAAACAAGTAGTATTGCTTGAACAGGAGCTCTAGAATGAAATAGAAAATGCAGACGCAAAAAGGAAAAGCAATGGTATACTTTTGCAATGGAATATACCTATTGTAACTCAGAGTAGTTGAGGTGACCACTATTGTTATAGTGATATTTTTCCCTGTCATTCTAATTTTTGGCCAGCAAAAGCATACTTTCTTCATTCCACCTCTTTCTAATTTACTTAAAAAAAGACTGTTGATGAAACTAAAAATTACACATAATCGTGTCTTAATGAAGGTGTTGTTATATACAAACTTGTGTGAGTACATGCATATCATGCATATGTAATAGTATATGTTAAGCTGTTTCTTGAATGCATAATAGCAATAACATCAATAAGCTATTATAACTTCTAAATATTAAGATTATTTTAATAATAATAGTTTACTTATTCTGCACAAACTCCATATTTAAGATTTACAGATTATACCCTACAATGATATTGATCCTTCCATGAATATGTGTGTCATATTGTGCTGAATATTGTGAGGCATATTGTCTCTGAATTTAGCAGAGCTATTCAATGATTAAAAGTATTACTTTGCAATGCCTAATACTAATTAGTAAGCAGTTAATTCATTTTATTCTTTTAACCATTTTTATGAGACTACAAGTACTGTGCTCAGTGAGATAGATGCAATTTTCACATATTACACATTGATATACATGAACTTAGAATACATGATCCACACAAATAAACAAAGTTAGGGTCATCAAGAGGACAACTTCAAACCCCTAAATTTGAAAGCTTACCTGCTTATATAAAGTAAGTATAAATTAGATTCTGTAATTCCCAAATCAAGAGAAGAGTAAGAACATGCTAAATTATGCAATTCTCAGTACAAAACAAATATTCTCAGAGAAAGCCAACCTAAAACAGACTCTACCAATGTTATGTTCACTACATATCTTTCCAGTTACTTTCAAAAAGATACAAGTAATTACCTAAGTGCTTTGCACTTAACATGTTTCAGAGGAATCTTAGTTACTTTTGAAATAGATCCTTTTCACTTCTTGAGCTGCTTCTGAAAGGCAATGACAGGGTCCTGTTATTAGGAAACAAGTTTGGGAGCATGGTGCTGATCTCCAAAGGGAAAAGGGAAGCAGATAAGGCTACGCACTAACATAAGCCATCAGCAATGAAGCAGGATCGAACTTGAATAGCAACAGAGAATTTCATTAGGCAAATCACGTAACTTCTTTGCATTTGACAAATGATACCTCTCACCTAATCTGGTCTGATTTATGTATAAAAACAAGACCCTGCCTTTGCTCTTCTGAAGCAGGTACAAAAGAATATAACTCAAAATTCTCATTAAACCACAATTACACACGGGATGAGGATAACCCAGCCCAGAGGCAGCTACCCCAGGGTAAATAGGAACTGAAAAGTAGAAATTGTCATGTGCCTTACGTGTGGGAAATAGCATCATCCAAGACAATGGAAATAGATTTATTGTAAATTGAATTTGTCTGGCTTGCAGAGATAGATTTCAACCCTAGACAGCTATTAATGGGCTGATGTGTTGTCCTTTCAAGATACAAATCCCAGAAGCTGGAGTGAGAATACACAGTCTTCCAAAAGCTCATAAGGGCTGAAAACAGAACTGAATGTGTCTTGGCTAGCAGGTCTTGATTCAGAGCGTCTCTGCTTTCCATGCCTCTGGTTTCTGTTGGCCCGCAGTGCTGCTGGTGCAGTATTTCCTACAGAGCAGTGCCCTGTGAAGAGGTCTGCACAGATGCTCTGGCTTTGCAGATAGTGATGACTTAACATTTAGGGCCAGGAGAATTTAATGCCCTGTGAGGAGTACTCTCAACACTGGGCTTTTAGTGAGTGGAAGCAATCTCCGTTGTAAGGTATTGGCTTTGAAATAAATGGAGACAAGCCAATTGATACTAATTCAACTGAAGGCTATCTTGATTACCCTGACAAGTACTTTATCCCTATAGTTAACTATCATCTATCAGTGTGGGCAACTGTGGAGCATATGTCAGATTTAGAATATTCTGGGTATATGAATGCATCTCTCATCAACATTAAACAGAGTGTGGGAGGCATTACATCAAGAAAAAACTTGGCAGTCTATCCAAAGACTACTTTTAGTGAAAATACATGACTTACCATGGGAAGAAATTCAGAATAAAAGGATCTGAATGCTGTATTGATTAAAACCTCCAACAACACTTCCAGTGATTTTTTGCCGTGAAGGGACTAAGTGATAGACTTAGAATTATCAACTGAAAACCTTAAGAATATAAGAAAAATTGAATACTTGATTTTGAAGTGTGAAATTAGATGGCATAGTTAACTTCAGTAACAGAGTTTTGATGCAAACATCCTTCTAGAATTGTTAAAGAGATGGTAATGAAAGATGGCAAAGAAAGCATGCAGTTGGGATTGCTGACATGTGGGCTCCCTTTGGGCTGTTGGCCAATGATCACCTCTTCCATCACTGCTGAAAAACCACACATACTGGATAAGCTGTGACATTGCATGGTGGTAATTTGATTCCATGTCTAATTAAAATCACTTTTGGACTTAGTAATCTTCAAGGAGTAATTGACTTGGCATAAAAATGAATCTCCATCGTAATTTTGACATCCCCAAGCCAGGAACATTTATTTCGGCTCTAGAGATGAGGACTCAGTGTTGCTTTCTACTCATCTACCTCTTACAAGGTGTTTATTTGTTTTCTTATTTTACTTCCTCCTGATGCCACAGAAGCTTAAATCTGTAATAAGAATCAAGCTTTCCTTTTTGAGAACTTGCATGCACATAAGGATTGCTATGATAAGTTTTGAAGCTTTAACAAGCTGTTTAATATCTGAAAAACAAATAACATTTTAACATCTACTTACTTATTTATGACTTGAGGATAGAATTCCATTAAAACAAATAAGCACCTCTCAAATAATTTCAATGCTTCCTACAGTAATGATTCCAACACAGAAATAATCCACAATTTAAAAACCTGACTTTATTATTTATGAAGTAAAATAAAGATAAATATTAATATAAAAATGATTTTCTTTGTCAAAAGAAGATTTGTAATGGAGAACTCACCACTGGAAATTTTAAAATGAAGTTTCTGTTTTATGCAGTTTACACTGCTAGACATTTCAAGTGTGTCTTATATTCATGTTTAAAATAAAACAGTAGATTCCCCAAAGTTTGGATCAGGTTTTTTAAAGACTGATTGTATGTGGCTTTCACAGTTATAATGAGAGCACATCTCTGGCATTGATGGATGATCTTTATGATGATCTTTATGATGATCTTTATGTAGTTAGATAAAAATCCTTCCTTGTGGAAAATAGCAACAAGAAAAAATCATCAGATACAGTGATTCCAAAGGAACCTTGACAGATACCTGAATTGCTGGGTAGGTTTGTGATTCTCTATCTATCATATCATGATTCTGTTCAAAGCATAGAGAGAATGTTCAGAATGCTTAGTGTGTTTTAGGAATGCTTTTAGACTGGACATCCTAGTTGCTGAATGTTTAGAGACAAAATTCAGAAAGGTTGGCAGTTAAGGGTACTGGTTTCCCAAATTTTATAAAACCTCAATACGGAAAGTGAAGATTGGTGATGAAAATGTTGAAGAAAATGTCATGGAAGAATCATCAAATATATATTATTCACTTTTAACCTGTCTTCATAGTATTGATGAATTGTAGGTGTCAGAGAAGTGGTAGGTATAATGAAGTAAATCTGAGGCCCGAGAGGAAAATCAGGAATTAGCAGATATTGATCATTAGGTACTGGAGTTAGATTACATAGAAGTAAAAAATTATAGTTTGTTACTACAAAGCATGGATACTGTACACAGCAGAAACTTATTATCATTTCAGAGCTGAGGGACCAAAATTTGAAAGTTTTAACCATGGAGAAACAACAAAATTTTATGGTAATAGATGAACACAAATTAAACAGAGTATTATGCAACGTCTTACCAGAAACATCCGAGGGAATCCCATTTATATGCACAGTTTTTTTTTTTTTACTTTTATGCATTAGTAAAAATAAATTGATAGGAGTTGTAAGATCACTCTACAGGTAAAATTACTCAGTGTTCAGACCTACTGACCTAAATTGTATCCCACATTGAAAGGAGAGAGTTGCCTAGAGGTGGCAGTACATGCCTTGCAGCCTAGTGCCTATGGTGAGACACTTTGCCAGCCTTGGTGCAGGGAGGAAGGGCTTGGACCTGCCTCAACAGAATGTACCAGAATCTGCTGACTCCCCATGGGAGACCTTGTCTTGGAGGAGGTGGGAATGGGGAGTGGTTGAGAAGGGAAGCCTTGGGGTCAGGAGGAGGGAGGACAGGGAAATCTGGGGTTGGTATGTAAAATGAATAGAAAATCTCTTAATAATAATAAAAAATTAAAAAAAAAACCCACAGCACTTGGGAGGCAGAGGTGAATCTCTATGAGTTTGAGTTCAAGGCCAGCCTAGTCTACAGAGTGAGTTTCTAGACAACCAGGGCTACACAGAGAAACCCTGTCTTGAAGAACAACAACAACAAAAAAAAAGAAAGACCCTCATTCTGAAGCTGTACTACTCTGAAACTTTAGTGTACTAGGGTGCCACAAGTCTGCACATATATAAACATATATCATTTCCACACATGCACATGCTAAGACACTAATAATAATAAATAAAATTATATTACAATGATTTTTATAAAGAAGAACAATTATGACAGAAGATTAAAGTGTAAATGATACATAAACGTAGTGCACTGTTTAAAAAGATAATATAATATCCCTGGAATCTTTATGAAGGATGAGAAAATCCAGAGATTCTCATCTTCCTAATATTAAATGTCTTGTTATATGCTCTGGGCATGCAAGTCTTTTCACCTTAATGTTAATTATAAATTAAGCATTTCTAAAATTCTGAATGAGTAGAAGCTTACTGAAAGTTGAACCAAGTGTGAATATAGAAATAAGCTTCACTAGGATTGTATGCTTATCACGTGAATGCAAATATCTAAATGACTACATTTTGTCATCCAAAAAGTGTAAACACTGGGGCTTATAGGAAGGCTTCATTCAAGTGAAACCCAAAGACCCTGCTCAATGCTCCCACTTTTCTATTGTTGCCACTTTCTTTGTTTCATATTTTAAATAAATTATTATATATTTGAATACTATTACATATATGTTTTTACTTTTTTCATTAGATTGAAAACTGTTTGCCATTCCTTTATTAATCATTTTATTGACTCTTAGTAAGACTGAAATTTGTGTGCGGATTTGTTTTTCTCTCAGAATTCATTCCTGGTGCAATCCTGAGCTAGTCCTAATTTTAGGTATCATATTTCCTACAACATCATGGGAACTTGTTGAAAAGGCATATTAAACTCTTTGTGGATTTGTTTGGTCCCACACATCCCTCTAAATCAGTAGCTATTGTTTTAATTTTAATAATGTGCTTTGTTATAAAGCACTGACATCTCATACTTGAGGATGATAATAAAATTCTCCATATCTAAATGACACAGGCTGATAAGGCACAGGTAACACACAAGACTGTTTCAGTGCTACCCACCAAAGATGAGGTGGGAAGAGGAGGACTATAGCTCTAACCTAACCCCATCCCACAGTGGTTCTCAATGACAACCTTCCTTGTTATAAAAAGCAATTTACTAATAGGACCCTAAGCTGCAGAAAAACAGCCGAGATTTTAGGAAATGTCCATGTAGTGAGGAAAAGGTGTTAACTGCCCTTTTTGTGTATTTTTTAGTGTTTGCATATTTGTATGAGTGTGTGCATGCTCCTCTGACATGCTTCCTTTTGTGAATTAATTGAACTATCCTTCTTTAACATGGAAGAAATATATTTTGCCACATAGTGACTATTTCAAACATTGCTTTCATCTATTGTGTAATATAGAAATAAAATTAGATTTAGAGTACAGCTCAGTTCTATTTCATTGTTTCTATCCTGGTAACTGATAGTCCCAATATTGTTTATTGAAGAATCTCTCCTTTTTTAATTAAGTTGAAATTCAAATTGTGACATGCACATCTTTCATATATGCATGAACATATCCTGATGTTATTTTATTTCATTGCTCTACTTATCACATCTACACAAATAACATGCAACAATACAATAATTCTATTTGTCATGTACGTTTCCATAGACTAGGAAATGAATTATCTGTACATTTTGTTCATTTTCAGCATTGTTCAACTAGTGCTAAATATTTAAACTTATTTTTCAATTTTCATAGTAGACAAGAAAGAGTGTTTAAATTTATATTGTAAATTTTACTGGAGCCATGTACATTATTACATGCTTACTTTAGTTTGGTAATGGGATATTTTATTATTTTTAAAATAATAAGTATCTCAATGATTTTCTTCAGGTTCTTTCAGTAAGCCTTATCTCCTGTTGTAGCTGGCATTCCTGTTGCATTTTGTCATGAGTGAAGTTGCTTGGTGCTGTGGGATGGTCTGTATGTCAAATGCTCTGATTGGTTAATAAATAAAACACTGATTGGCCAGTGGTCAGGCAGAAAGTATAGGAGGGACTAACAGAGAGGAGAATTGAGAGAACAGGAAGGTGGGAAGAGACACTGCTAGCCGGCGCCATGACAAGTAGCATGTGAAGATGTTGGTAAGCCAAAAGCCACGTGGCAAGGTATAGATTTATAGAAATGGATTAATTTAAGCTATAAGAACAGTTAGCAAGAAGCCTGCCATGGTCATACAGTTTGTAAGCAATATAAGTCTCTGTGTTTACTTGGTTGGGTCTGAGTGGCTGTGGGACTGGCGGGTGAGAGAGATTTGTCCTGACTGTGGGCCAGGCAGGAAAACTCTAGCTACAGCTTGGTGTTTCTGTGACTGGGCTTTTAAAAAGAGGCTTTGTTTTGAAACTGGCTGACAAGCTGCGCTGACCTTTGTTACCATGTCTTCTATAGAGCTCCACCCTGACATTAACAGTTCCAATAACTTCTAGTTTGTACACTGTGAAATCAATTATAATGAAACTTCATGCCTTCCGTTTTGTGTACAGTCATATGCGTTGTGTACCAGATGAAACGCATTTAAGTGAAGTGTAGTTGTATGTACAATGCGTATGATAACATTCTTCAATGGAATATCATTATTATCTATTGAGTAGAAGCTCTACTAAAATGGTAAACAAAAATAAGCCAAATAGTGATCAGGACCACTCATGTTTTCTATAACTTTTCTCTTTCTTGCTATTATTAATTAATTAATCAGTTTGAATTGAGGTTGTGTTATATAGCCTTAAATAGCCTTGAATTCACTATGAAGTTCAAGCAGGTCTAAAATATACTATAATTCTATATGTCTGTTTTAACTTTTCTCATTTTTTTTTTAAATAGATAGACTGAATCTATGGCCTCCCACATGTTAAGCAAGTGCTCTAACTCTGAGCTTTATCTCCAGGCCTTCTGTATCTTTAGATGGACTACTTTTGTGTTTTGACATCATCCATTGATTGTGTAAGCAATCTATTGCCAAGAACCAATGTTAATTGTACTGTAACCCACATTGTCCCATGAGTCATCTTTTACATAATGAATGTTGTTTGGTAACTATTTCAGTTGTCAGCTTTCACTTTTAATGGATCTCATGTTGGGATTCTACTACCCTAAATCTGTTTCTATGTCTGAAAAAGTTACTCCCAGCTTCATTGGAGCCAATGTTAAACTTGTATGATAGAAATTCTGAGGATCTATTCTTGGGAAGACGTGTTATTAACTAACTGATCAGTGTTTCAGGACATGATGGCATTTGTTTTAATAGACTTTTCCCCAAGTTCTGTCCTTACTCTCTTTTCTGATAATTAGATATGAAATTATAATAGCTGAAAATAACATCATCAGTTTCCTTTGTATTATAAATCTAGAAGGAAATAGACAATAATTAAATCAGTAATGACATACATAAATATACTTTTTAATTGAACAGAATTTCAGAAAAGTATACATTTTCCTTAGCAATTAGAGGATTGGGGGCTAAGAAAAGACTATTTCTATCACTTTTTCTAACTCATGTTGCTCTTTAATTGGAATTTATTTTTCTTCAGGGCTGTAACTTTCCCAAATTAACACTGCTTGGGACTGACCCTTTTATAGGTTAAATGTCTTGTCTTTATTTACTTGATCTTATTCCTCCCTACATTGGTGTCTGTTCTCATCAGCAGGCTCATATTGTTATGGTCTCATACCTTAGAGAAACTTTCAGTGTTATTATTTTATTACCACATATAATACAGAAAGATTTATGAAACTCATGTACATGTTAGAATCTACAATATGAACAGATATTCAGCACTACTCAGCAGACTATTGTCATGATGCCTTGCTCCTCAGTCTTCCTTATTATCCTTTGTCTAAAAAGCTAAATGTTTAATAATGGTCCCTGATAGAGATAACTCATTTTCTTTCAGGATTTTATTTTATAACACTACTTTTATAACTAATATGTATCTGTTTCATGCTGGTATGATAAATCATGTTTTTTCCAAATTCATACTAGCTTTGTATGCATGGAATGTATTCTACTTGGTGATATGATATAATTCTTTATATGCATTTGTTGTGTAACTTGCTAGTATCATAATGAGAATTTTGCATATATACTAAGGAGATCTGCCACTCTACATTTTTGTTTGTTCACTTTTGTTTGTTCTTATGAACTTAGTTAATATAGAGTTTTCTGCATCCTGGCCAAGTATATAACAGCAAAATGTGACTTGAGATCCTACATCTGGATTTAGGAATAGGGTAAGACTGCCATGTAGAATGATTTAAGAATTTTTCCTTTGATTTAATTTTTCTCCCATTCCTGATGGAAGTCTTACATTTGTTCTAAAACAATGTGTGTTTCCATGCTCTGGATGTCTTCAACGTTTTCTCTTTAACTTTGGTTCTCTTTAGTGTGCACATTGTTTTTTCCTAGGTAAGGTTTTATTGCCTTTCTCATTTGGCATTCTTGATTTGTGAGGACTGCTGAACTGACAACATCTGTCATTTGCTGTTTACTTTTAAATAAAAAACTCTGCCACATATTTCTTGTTCACTCTTTCCTGTTATAGTTCTATTTACAAAGTATTTACTTTTGATAGGCCCCCAACCCCATCCCTGGGCACCAGCCACTCCGGGGAAGACCTGCCCAACTTGGCCCCAGGTTCTGCTCACCAGGCAGGTTCCCTTTTAGCCCCACCGGGAAGGATCCCCTTCTCCAAGACCCCTGGCAGACCCTGCAGTCTCCACGCCCTGCCCCCATCCCCATCCGCCTGAGCCCCAAGCCTCTTCCTGAGACTTAGAGGCCGGCCCCCAGCTCCCAGCTCCCATCTTGCCCCGGACTTCCCTTCTGAAGCACAGGTGAGTCCCCTAACTTGCCCCCAACCCCATCCCTGGGCACCAGCCACTCCAGGGAAGACCTGCCCAACTTGGCCCCAGGTTCTGGTCACAGGGCAGGTTCCCTTCTAGCCCCACTAGGAAGGATCCCCTTCTCTAAGACCCCTGGCAGACCCTGCAGTCCCCACACCCTGCCCCCAGGCCCATCTGCCTGAGCCCCAAGCCTCTTCCTGAGACTTAGAGGCCAGGCCCCCAGCTTCCAGCTCCCATCTTGCCCCGGATTTCCCTTCTGAAGCACAGAGAGCTCCCATCTGGACAAGAGAGAGAGACTTCCTGAATCTGTCAGCTCTGTCTGAACCAAGTGTGCGGATAAGGCCAAGAACGAACCACAAGGAGATGGGCAGACGTCAAGGCAGAAACACATACAACAAAATGAATAGCAATACACCATCACCAGGGCCTAGCCCTCCTCCAACACCTAGACCTGAATATCAGAAATTGGAAGAAGCAGAAGAAAATAGCCTTATGAATGTCATTATGAAGAAGCTAGAGGCTCGTGTAGAGGAAAAGACAAAAAAATGTGAAGAACGCTGTAAACAACTAGAGGAAAGGGCAAACAAATTAGAAGAAATCAAAAAAGTCCTGGAAGAGAACAATAAAATACTGAAAGAAAATCAAGAAAAATCAATGAAACAAATGAAGGAAACAGTCCAGGACCTGAAAAGGGAAATAGAAAAAATGAAGAAGACACAAACAGAGGGAATGCTGGAAATAGAAAATCTGAGAAAACGATTGGGAACTTCAGATGCAAGTATAATCAACAGAATGCAAGAGATGGAAGAGAGAATCTCTAGCGTTGAAGATACAATAGAAGAAATAGATTCATCAGTCAAAGAAAACACTAAAGTCAACAAAGTCATGAACCAAAATGTCCAAGAAATTTGGGATACCATGAAAAGACCAAACCTACGAATAATAGGGGTAGAAGAAGGAGAAGAATACCAACTCAAGGGCACAGAAAATATATTCAACAATATCATAGAAGAAAACTTTCCCAACTTAAAGAAGGAAATGCCTATGAAGATACAGGAAGCCTATAGAACACCAAACAGACTGGACCCCCAAAAAAAGTCCCCTCGCCACATAGTAATTAAACAATTAAACGTACAGAATAAAGAAAAAATATTAAGAGCAGCAAAGGAAAAAGGCCAAGTGACATATAAAGACAAACCTATCAGAATAACACCTGATTTCTCAATGGAGACTTTGAAAGCCAGAAGGTCCTGGACAGATGTAATGCAGACACTAAGAGACCATGGATGTCAGCCTAGACTAATATACCCAGCAAAACTTTCAATCATCATAGATGGAGTGAACAAGACATTCCATGACAAAGCCAGATTTAAACAATATTTATCCACAAACCCAGCCCTACAGAAAGCACTAGAAGGAAAATTCCAACCTAAGGAAGCCAGATACACCCTCGAAAACGCAGGCAATAGATAAAGCCACAGCAGTAAACCCCAACGAAGAAAAGTACACACACATCACCACCAAAAAATAACAGGAATGAACAATCACTGGACATTAATATCCCTCAATATCAATGGACTTAATTCACCTACTTTTGATACTATTTCTCAGTTCTCATCTAAGCTGTTTGTTTTTTCATTATCTGAATCTTTAATTAAACATATTGTTTTTATTGTCCTATATTCATGTTTAATGATTATGCCTAGGACTATTTTCAGTTGATTTAATTAAAGGCATTCTTTCTAATTGTTTCTTAGAATTTTTAATTCTCTTCTTATCCATTTCTTCTGTTGTCTTCTCAATGATGTGGGGATCATAACACATTAGTTCCAGTTGAGTTTTCTCCATGATAATTTCAAAATCCTGAACTATACTATTTTCATTCTTGCTCTGTCGCGTAGATTCTTTCTCTTGCCTTTCTCATGTCTCATGTAGTTTTATTTAATATCAGACATTTTGTGTATGGTGATGAATTATGTTCAATTAGTTACATATAGGTTCTGTTTAAAATATTCTGTCATTTTACTAATGACTAATGAATCCGAGTGACTCTCTGCATGACTAGTTTTTTTGGATTGGTTGTTTTTGAATAGAATGTTCTTTAAAGCATTTGCCAAATTTTTCAAACAATTACTTTTTTTACTGATATATGAAAAATTTGAGTGTATTATATAGATGTTAAAAATGCCATATCTTTCTCAGGAGTGCTTTTTAAATTTTAGCAGATTTTTTTTTTTTTTTTTTTTCTGAGACAGGGATTCTCTATGTAGCTTTGCGCCTTTCCTGGAACTCACTTGGTAGCCCAGGCTGGCCTCGAACTCACAGAGATCTGCTTGGCTCTGCCTCCTGAGTGCTGGGATTAAAGGTGTGCGCCACCACTGCCAGGCGCTTTTTAAATTTTAAAATGGTGAGCTTTATTCAGCTGCAGTCCCTAGATTTTTCCAATGTCTGTGCATTTGTGAGTGTGTGTGTGTGTGTGTGTGTGTGTGTGTGTGTGTGTGTGTGTGTATTATATATGTGTCAACTGGAGAACCATATAAGGGTCATCAAGAGTAACATTGCCCACCTCTTTTGATACAGGATCAGTCTTTGGACTGAAACTCAGACAGCAGGTTAAAATGGCTGCCAATCAAGCCTCAGGAAAACTTCTGTCTCTGCTTCCCTAGGGCTTGGATTACTAGCACACCCTAGGACACAAGGGTTTTTACATGGGTATAAATCCATAAGGATGTATTTCTCAACCATTGTGTTTAAAAATACATATGCATTTTGAAATTATCTGTAGATATTCTTTTTAGCGTGCCTTTTCAATGTCCTTCTTATGTGAGGTCTGGAGATTCCTGTTATGATTTACAGTGCACATTATGATAGGTATAGGTAGTTTTTTTTCCTTTTTCCTTTTGTTGACATTATTTCTTTATCAGCATTATGAAGATAATAATTACGATGTGCCTTGGTTTATTTTTTACAGTTATTTCACTGACAGTTTATTAAATTTCAGTCTTGCATGTCTTGGTTTCTGAGTGTTTTAAAATTGTTTTCAGCTACTGAAGCCACCATTACTTCAATGTCGTCCTTGCTCCTTCCTTTTGTAGAGCTTTTTGTGACAAGTTAGGTTCTTTGACAGCTCCTCAACACACCGACAAGCACAGCTTAGTGCGTCTTTGTTTTTGCTCATTTAATCTCACTGTATTATTTTTTTCTGAGTGGCTCATTTTGCATCACGTACACTGCTGTTTTGCTGTTGTCTCAAAACATTTCTTCATTGTGTCTAATCGGCATTAAATTTCATCTTGGGTGCTAATTCATTCTGCATGTGCATTGTTCATACATGGAAGTTTCCTTTGGTAAGTTCTCTCCTCTTGGGAGTCATGCTTTCTCCTGTCATCCCATCATCTCTGCTTGCTAGTTCCACCATGGCTCTCATTTCTCTATTCTGGATTATTGAGATTCCCCACCTGCAGTGACAGTTTCCTACTTCCAGCAGTATTGGTAGTGTTTAGCTAGACACCATGCATAATGAATTAAATGAAGATTAAGATTAAATTCTGGGTTTTTTTTTTTCAGTACATCTACCTTCATGACGGCAAACATAGCCTAGTACCCCGAACTTCTGATTTTCTGTCTCTTGTGCAAAACTGCTGTGCTCTCTATCCTTCAAAACTACTGTTTCCCTTTGTGTCACCCTTCCTGTGTTGTGAATAAAGTGCAAACTTCCTCAGGCAGGAGAGGCAGTTTCAAAGAACATCTGTAACCTGTCTTTCTCTATCATTTGCAGATCTGTACTCCATTCTATCAATGTAGGAAAAGTGTTGTCTGGTTTTTTTTTTATCATATTGTCATATTATCTATTTTTTTCTAGCTGTTTAAAAAGCAAGAGAAGGAATCTTGGTTCCGTTAATGCCATCATAACTGGAAGCAAAAATCTCTATTTTTGCTTTAATGTTTTTAGTGAATTTTAAGGTCATGAGTATTTTACTTGCTCATTTCAACTTTTTGTTTTTGCTTTGAATACTTATAAAATTGTTTATTGTTCTTATTTAGATTTTGTCCACCCCACCCTACCTCCTCTGTGTGTGATTTTAAACAGACTATCTCTCAGTTGCCTAAACTTGTATTATGCTGCTATATTTATGCTTTGATCTCCATTGTACTGATATACTGATATGTGTGCCATCATATCTGTATGTCTCTTCCAAGATTATTTACGGAATCCCAACCCTAGGGTATATAGTGTTTAGAGAAGAAATCTTTGGATAGATGAAGTCATGAGGATGGGGCTTTGGGAATCAGATCAATGCCCTTATAATAAGAAAAAGAATCTCTCTCTCTCTCTCTCTTTCTCTCTCTCTCTCTCTCTCTCTCTCTCTCTCTCTCTCTCTCTCTGTCTCTGTCTCTCTCTCCCTCCCTCTCTCTCCCTCTCTCTCTCTCTCTCTCTCTCTCTCTCTCTCTCTCTCTCTCTCTCTCTGTGTGTGTGTGTGTCTCCCTCTGTCTCTGTCTCACTGTTTTTCTGCTTCTCCCTGTCTCTCTCCCTTTTGCTGTATCCTCACCCAATAAAGATGCAAAGAACAGGCAGTTAGCTACTTACAAGCATGGAGAAAAGCCTCCTCTCAAAAATAAATTGAAGTCAGGCGGTGATGGCACACGCCTTTAATCCCAACACTGGGAGGCAGAGCCAGGAAGATCTCTATGAGTTCGAGGCCAGCCTGGTCTACAAAGCGAGTTCCAGGAAAGGCACAAAGCTACACAGAGAAACCCTGTCCTGAAAAACCAAAAAAAAAAAAAAAAAAAAAAAAAAGAAAGAAAGAAAGAAAGAAAGAAAGAAAGAAAGAAAAAAAATTGAACCATTTGGAACTGTATCCTTTAGAACAACAGAAAATACTGTTATTTGGTTTAAGCTACATTGTCAATTGCATTTTACTATGGCATCCCTAGAAAAACTACATGTTAAAAAATTTAATGTGTTAGGGTTAAGAGATATACCCCTGAATATTGCTTTTCGTGCTATGTAGAAGACAGTTCTGAGAATCCAGATATATGGAGAATAATTCTGTGCATTATCTCTCTGAGTCATCTTACTTTCTGTGTAGTGTTTGATGGAGATGGTTTCTCGCAATTCTTGGAGACCATAGCATGGTGCTCCAAAATATCCCTTTTAAGAAAGTGACTACTTTGAGCTTATGGTGATTGGAAAGAAGTTAAGGTAAAGCCCCCTGCCTTCCCTTAATTTTTCTGAAAGCAGTATGCAAGTTTCCAAAGTAAAAACATTTTCAACTTCTCTGACATCAAGGGAAAATGAAACATAACTCCTAAAGAGAACTCTAGGTCCTTATTTCTATGTGGAGTTACAGTGATACAGAATTGTGCAGAGGAGTCTCCATCTGCACAATTCACCATCAGCCTTTTGTCTCCTTGTCTGGTTAATTCTCTAAATGTTTACTCATTGTCAAAGCCAGAGTTCAAAGCTATCTTTTTGAGAAACATGCATTCTTTGTGAGAACACACACACACACACACACACACACACACACACACATGCACACGCAATACACACAAACATGGGGACTTGAGAAGTGGGGAGAAGAGAGAGAATTTAATAAAAATGTACATGTAACTTTTTTATTTTTTATGTCTTATTTAGGCGTTTGTATTTGGTAGTGCAGGGTATAGAATTTAGGGCTTCATGGAAGTCAGGCAAGTGCTGTACCACTAAACGACCATCTCAGCCCTTGTCTCCTCTTTAAAATGTCTGTGTTAACCAAGATTATGTGAAAGCTGTAGGAAAAATTATTTTGTCATATTTTTAAATTTCTAACTTCTCTTTTGAAAACCTAAACTAATCCATTAGCTTTTAAATTGTAATTCACAGATTTGTGTTTTAAGTTTTTGAAAATTCTAAAGCAGGTTACTTAATTTGTGGCTGATATTTAAATTTGTGTTATTTTTCACGTGGAATAATGAATTTATATATCTAATACATTTTTATTGAAATAGAATTACGTAACTATTGTTCCACATTACCTTATATAGGATTATATAACCCTGCCTTTTCCTTTCCCCAAATCCTCCCATGTGTCTGCTCAAATTTATGGATTTTTTTTTACTATTATTGTTAGGTACACACATACACACACACACATATAGTATATGTTTTCACTAATATATAAAAAATACACCTTGCTGAGTCCACTTTTGTTGTTTGTGTGTATATGGATTCAGAGCTGACCATTTTGTATTGGATCACAAAAGGGAGCTTATCCCTGGGGGAGGTCAATTCTCATTCCAGCACTAATTAGTTGCTTATAGATGTTATCTAGGGTTGGTGCCCGTGACTATCTCCCCCTTCTACATTAATGTGTCTATTGATATTGCCATTGTTCCAGTCTTTCTTATGTAGCTAGCTGTTTCTAGAAAAGACTGTTTCACTGTCAACTTCCTGCTATGTTAGCTCTTATATTCCTCCCTCACCTCCATTGTGATCGTCTCTGAAAAAGACACAGGTGTAATGTAGATTTGTCCATTGTTACTCGGATCTCCACTACCCATTGATCTCTGCATTATGACCAGTTGTAATTTTCTGTAATGATCATCTGCTGTAGAGGAAAGCTTCTTTGATATAAGTAGGTATACTTACATCTGAAGATTCAGAACTAGAAACAGCAGAAAAGAGAAAAGATGTAGAGTTTGAATTTCTGGGTCTGCGTTACTTCACTAGATATAATCTTTTCTAATTCTGTGCATTTTCCTGCAGATAATTTCATGTTTCTTTACAGAGGAATAGAATTCCGTTGTGCACACGTATCACGTTTTCATTATTGATTCATTGGGTAAGGACTTTTGAGCTGTTTTCTTCTTCTAGCTGTTGTGAAAAGGCAGAAATGTACATATCCAAGAAAGTATCTGTGGAGTGGGAGGTCAAGCCCTTTGTCAATATGACAAGGGGTAGAATAAGTGCATCATAGAATAGATTTATTTTTACTTTTTAAATCATTCTTTATACCAATTTCCATCCTATTAAACTCTTAGTAATTCTTATTTAATTCATATTGTCTTTCCGTACTCGGGTAGAAACCTTTCAGCACCATTTTGAATTGAAAGATAATTTCATAAGTCCTGATCTATGACTAAAAAGAGGACTTTAGAAACACTAAGCCTTCTGACCTTTTCTAATTTTAGCTTCTAATATAATTTTAGTGGCATTAATATATGTCACTCATTATTTGCCTCTTAATCTGCTAAAATGGACATATGATTTGTAGTATCTAACTAGACAGACATTCTGATGGTAAACATTTATTGACTGCAATACACATGTTACCTTTTTTTTATACAAAATGTAATATTGACTTGCAAGCAATTTAACTTTATATTTATGCTTGATTTTTTGTAGTTTAATGTGTACCTATTCTTTAGGATATGGTGCCTTGTTTGTAGTATTGGAGAATTGTAAAACTCCACCTCTTTTCACATTGCAAAACTGTGTATGACTGAAATAAATTTGAAAACCTTGTCAGTAAAGGTATCTGAGCATGCAGTTTTCACTGTGAACGATCTGGGTTTATTCATATATTCTATAATTTTTGGTGCTTAGAGAACTAGGGTTTTCCATTTGTGTTCCAAAGGCTGATGCCTTTTTCTAGAAATTTTGATCATAAAGACAAATGTAATATCTATTCTCAATTAATTATGTGAGATACATATTTGTTCCCATGCTAATATTCATAATAGTTTTACTTTTTTTGTTTCTCATCTTTGAATTTCTGCTTACTCTTTTTGTCCCTCTTCTTTCTTGATATCACCTATGATTTATAAACAACTTTTACCTTTTAGAGGGAAAACTGCTGTCTTTGTTGACTTTTTATTTTGGTATTTATTTTTTCTATTCTATAATTTCAGCTTTTATAATTTTATTTCCTTCATCAATCTTCCACGATTTATTTGGTATAACTTCCTTGCACTACACTAGCTTGAATTTTTGGCACTGTCCAGATTTCTTTAATCATATCAAATACAATGTCAGCTTTGTTTCATCTAAAGACCAGACTAATTTCAACTTATTTTAATAGTATGTAATACTGAATAAGCCTTTATTTCAAGTGTTCACAATAGTGAATAAAATAACTTCCTATCAATTGATTGTTTAGAATCACTTCTTGTTTTACAACAGTTGATTGATTTAAAGCTTAGCTGATTTTGTAATCTTTATGAATCCTTTGAGTAGCTTATTAAGATTACTTTATAGACTATATGATAGTCAAAATATAACATATCCCATAAATATGCTTATACTTCACATGAATTTATTCAATTCAGCTGTAGATTATTTGATTTAAACCTACATTTGCTCCTATGTTCTTTCCTTAGATTCTTTTAACAGCAGAGAACTATGCATTAAACTTTTCAGATATTAATTTAGGTTTACCAGTTACTCTGTATATGAAACTATTCAATTTCATTTAAAGCTAGGCATTCTATAGGATTCTTAAAGTATGCTGACTTCCAAATGATTACCATTTGAGCTAACATCATATGTATAATGATTTGTGCCTTGATTTGATTATTTTTTTTCAAAACAAGTTTTAAGTCATTCTAACTCTGTTGAAATTCTAGCTCAGATTCTCAATGAAACATAAATTATGAAATAAATGCACTATTCATCTTATTGAAGTAAGGTGAGCTATGTATTTATCATACATAATTTCCTGTGACTGTAGATGACAATCAACAATAGCAGATTTAAGTTAAAAGTACATATGTCATGTGTTAATGGATTTGCTTGCTTGTTAGTCATATTCAGTAATTAACTGTGATCAGCTGGTAATGGGTCCTAACAACTGTAGCTTTTCTCATATTGCATAATTTGTCGGAATGACATTATTTAATTTTTCCAAAATATTACTCTGTTCCCATATATTGAGTCAAAACGCTTCATAACTAAATATGAGATTTTTTTTCTTTTCTTTTTTTTTTCCTGCAATTATCTCACTTTTGAAATGTTTCCTCTCCATGTCACAGAATAGCTTTCAGGTTAGTTGGTGATACTTCATTTCAATCAAGAAGTTTGTTTTACCATACTTCCAAGGTGGTATTTGTGAAACAGATGAGGATTTATCTGTGAAACTTCTTAACTCATCTGAGAGGCCATCCTGAAAACAGTAGAAGGGCTTTCTGACTGTCCCTCTTACATGTAATTCTTTTTCTTCAGCTGTCCAGAACTGTAGGAAAAGTCACATTCTTTGCTAGTAAATGATTGATGTGTGTGTTGTTCCAAATCATGTCCAGTCCATGATGGGTATGTTGTTCCAAATCATGTCGAGTCCATCAAGTGTTGGGTTTATGAACTTGTTACTCTTTAATGTTGACCATGGATTAAGTCACATAATTAGATAAAAAGCTCATAGTATTATGACTATTAGAATATAATTTTACTAGAAGAAAATGTATTCACTTCACAAATAGCATGGATTTTATTCTTTTAATGCTGATTTGGTCATAGAAGTAGATCCCAAATACTCATTATAATTCTTAGAAAATATGTATTTGCTTCATAAATGCTGTATATTTTATTGTCTTTTAATGATTACCAGTTCATTCAACAGCCCTAAGTGTCCTGTGGTTATGAATATGTCACTTTGGGCCATTAGCACTTGGTATGTTAGCAAATCTGACCAAGGTTGACCTCAGGTACTTCAGCAGTGGGAAAGCCAATCCACATTGCAATATGGTTAATTGGGGCTCAATCATATTCAACCATAAAATAAAGTCACTCTATTCCTAAGGAAAAGTATCAAATTAGATAACAATCTGTTACATCGTTACCACAGCTTTTTTATTTCTAATGTGAAAATTTATTTCAACTGATGAACCTTCCAAAAAGAACTTCATAATTTTGAGGAGTATTCAAGGAATTTTACTCCCATTTAAGATATACTTTTCTCTCTCCTTCTCTGTCTGCATTGATCAACCTCTGATGTTTTAATTAAATCCCCACTTCAGAGTTTTCCCATTTCCCTCTTCAGATCACCTATTTCCTGCTATTTCCCTGTCTATACTACCACCACGGTTCCTTTTTACATTCCTGGTTTCTGTGGAAACTCAGAATTAAATAGTCATGTTTGAATATTTGGAGCTAGGAACCACAGATAAGAGAGAACATACAGTATTTGTCTTCTGGGTCTTGATTACTTTACTCAACATAATATTTTCTAGTTCTATCCATTTACCCACAAACTTCATTTTTTTTTATGACATAATAGTGATACATTATATACATGTACCAGATTTTCAGTTTCTGTCATTTGAAGAACTTCTAGGTTGATATAATTGTCTAGGTTTTGTGAAAAGCCTGGCAATGAACATGGCAGATCAAGTATCTGTGGAGTAGGATATCAAGTCCTTAGGGGATATGCCAAGTAGTCAAGTAGTGATATAATTGGGTCATATGGTAGATTTATTTTTAGCTTTCTGAATGTTTTTCATTCTGAATTTCAGAGGAGCTGAACTACTTTAACTACTTTGTACTGTTATCCTCAGTAAATGAGGATTCTTTTTTCCATATCCTCACCATTATCTGTTGCCAGATGTAGTAAAAACCCTTACAGTAAAAGCAAAAAACAAACAAACAACCCAGGCCAAGATAGGTTACAACAGAATCCTACCAGTCTTTCAAAGAAGACCTACAGGTAATACTTATTAAATTATTCTTAGAAAGAAAGGGAGAGAGAGAGAGAGAGAGAGAGAGAGAGAGAGAGAACTCCCAAACAAGAACTATAAAGCTGGTATCAATCTAATATCAAAACCACTAAAGACTCAAAATCATCAGCAGCAACAATAAAATATGACAGAACAATATTCTTCATGAACATGGATGCAAAACTCCTCTATAAAATAGCAAACTGGATGCAGGCAGATATCAAGGTCATCCACCATAATCAAGTTGACATTAACCTGGAGATACATGAATAGCTCAACACATGTAAATCAAGTGTAATAAATAATATAAATGGATTTAACGTAGGAATCACATGATCACTTCTACAGATAGAGCAAAACTCAACATGCTTTCATGGTAAAAGTCATAGAGTGACTGTGATTGGAAGAAATGTACCTCATAAGGCTCATAAGAGTCATAGACAGTCTAACAAAACCTACTACTAGACATAAGAAACTCTATTTTCAAATGGCTGGTCAGAAAAATTTAAGTGATTCTCAAAACAATACAGGCTATTGCTGTTGTTTTTGGGTGCCTCTCAGGGACTTGGACCTGCCTCAGCTGAATATTCTGGGCTTTGCTGACTCCCCATGGGAGTCCATACCTTTTTGGAGGAGAGGATGGGGGGGCAAGCTGGGGGTGGAATTCTTGGGGGGAGTGGGAGGAGGGGATCTGTTTTCTGTATGTGGA
Organism: Peromyscus eremicus; assembly: GCF_949786415.1. NCBI lineage: Eukaryota > Metazoa > Chordata > Mammalia > Rodentia > Cricetidae > Peromyscus > Peromyscus eremicus. The sequence goes on from NC_081430.1 coordinate 31,101,162, forward strand.
GTGAATAAAAAATTTCTTAATAAAATATTAAAAAAGGAAAATTGCTTTGTATGAATACATGTACTTTGGGATGCTACTAGAGTAGTATGTTTTCATATATATTTCCCAAAGTTAGGACCTACATATATCTGCATATGAAATACAGAATACCCGTCTTTCACTAAAGTCATCTAAATCACGTAGAGTGAGTACACAATAAATAATCAAGATCCAATCAACAATAACAAACATCATGCAAAATCCTTGCTTTGTTCTCAGTTCTACAACCAACATTAATATTCATTACAATGTGGGAGTTTCAGTTGTTGCACCCACATACAAAGGGACACACTGAATTTGTCTTAAAAGATAGGAGTCTTTGATCAGTGTCCTGATACAACAGACAGGCAGTTCAGGGTGAAGCTTCTATGTTCCATCAGGATTCTTCTAGTTTTGCTGGTTCATTCTGTTTTCTTCTCTATAAAAAGAGTTCTTGTAGACCCCAAATCTTGAAGCATGTGCTCATTATTGCACATGTTAGGTTCATTTGAAGCATCATCTAGTGGGGATTCGTGATGGGCAATATGTTTTACCTGACCCAGCCAGCTTTGACTGGTTGATAGTGGCTGTATACAGTAGAATTTTCTCTGGTGAGAATGAGAACATTGTTTAAAACCCACAGAAAGAAAACAGTATTTGCTGTAGAGCGAGTGGGAGGATTAAGGCCATTAAAGTTCTTTACATTGAATGAATTTTCAGCTGCGATGAACATGTAAAAAAAATGAATGTGTTAAAGAGCATCATGTAAAACTTCACTAAGATGTGGAAAACAAATGGAGAATGGGTATATGTGAAGTGGGATCACTGTGTGGTAGAAGAAAAAGGAAAAAAAAATGAATGAAATTGTGAATAAGGGCTGGATAAATGGCTTATTAGGTAAAATTCTTATTGTACTGAGTTTAGATCCCAAGCACCTCATGAAAACAGGGCACTGTAATACATCTCTGTAACCCTAGCCCTGTGGGAGAGATCCTTGGGTGCTTCTGTCCTTGAAATTTGTTGTGCATCCAGTCTATCTTGAATAATAAGCTGTGCTGTGAGTAAGCAGCTTGCTCTGAAGTAAATAACCTGGAGATGGGAATCTGGACTCCACATGGACCTCCATGGGTGTTTGCAGAAATACACAGGCACACATGCATACATCACAAACACACAAAAACAGAAAGTTTGGACTAATCCATATTTTACTGATTCATTCACACAGCTGTCCAATCCATATAAATTATCTCTCAACATTGTCAAGTGCTGATAGCCACCTTAACCAGCACAATGGAAATCCAGTGCTGAATGGTAGTAGTAGTAAAAGTAGATTATAAGCAAAGAATGTTAAAAGAAAGGAAAAGATACCCAGTTATAGGACTAGGCCTAATCCAGTATGAATTGGAGGCTAGTAGGGATTTTTCAACCAAGCAAGTTGGCTTTAAGTGTTGGGGGTTGGGCTATAGAAGCATCAGTGGATGGAAGATGTGTGCTAAAATGACTTGGCATAATTCATATTGAACACAGGTTTGAGTGGCTTATGGGAAAGGGTAATTAGATGTTTGATCCACTATGTAGAATGAGCAGATGTTAATAGCAAGGGACTCTTGCCAAGATGACAAAGTAGATGTCTTTATAATTGCCTTAGTTAATGCTCTTTTGTTATGGAGAGATATCATGACCATGGCAACTCTTATAAAGGCAAGCATTGAACTGGAGCTTTCTTATAGTTTTAGAAAGTGTAGTCTATTTTCAGTGTGGCAGGAAGCAAGGCAGCATGTAGGCAGACATGGTGCTGGAGAAGTAGCTAACAGTTCTCCCTCTAGATCTGCTGGCAGAAGGAAGAGAAAGACACTGGGCCTGGCTTCAGCATCTGAAACCCCAGAGTGGCATCATGAGTGACACACAACTAAGTAACACATTCTCTAACAAGGCTACACTTCATAATCCCTGCCAAGTAGCACACTCCATAATGACTATGCATTCAAATATATGAGCCTATGGGTACCATTCACACCGCCACATGGTGATGGCTGGGAGTGGTGGGAGTTGGTCAACAGAAGCACCAGTGTTGGGGGATTTGGACTAAATCAACTTGACATTATTCTTGTTGAACACAGATTTGAGTGGCTTATGAGAAAGGGTAGTTAGACATATGGTCAACTATCTAGGGTGGACAGAGGTTGATAGCAAGGGACTCCTGCAAAACTGGCAAAGTAAGGTACTTCATAATGCTAAGCAATGAAAAAAGAACAAAAAAACTCCAAAGTCAATGTATATTTGGGAAAAGAATTCAGAAGAGTCTAGATAAAAATTGATCAAAGAGGGAGTCTTTGTTACCAGACTATTATTTAAGATGATGGCACCGTTTTTTTTTTCAGCTTCAAGATTTATGGCCCTTATATATTTTCAGAACTAAAACCTTTGCTTACAATTAAGTGATATCTACACTAAAATAAGGGATAAGATTATGGATTGGCAGCACTTTGACTTTTTTTGTCTGTCTTCTAGTCTTATTTTGAAATTAATGTTCACTTAGAGCCGATCGATGATGCACAGAGCATATGGATGGGGAAGATGTGTCAGAGAGGTTTGAAGGATTGATTACTTGGAAAAGAGATAGAGATAACAAAACAAAAGAGAATCGGTTTGACTGCTATTAAAGATATCTTTAACACAGTTTTTGTCATCACTCTGTAGTGTTTCTGTTTTTCTGGTTGCAAAAAAAAAGTCATTTAAGACACTTAAGGTTCTATTTTATAATGTTTCTTAGTGTTGATGTCAGGATAGCATCAAGCTATACAGTTTTAGCCTCCTAATTAATAATAATTAATTAATAATTAATAATCAACACAGTAAAAACAATAAGAGAATGAAATTAGTTGTATTCAAATGGTCTAAAATTCATTGTATTAAAAACCAGTCACCTTAAGAAATTATTTAAGACAAGTGAGTTATCTGAAGAACAAATTACACATTTATGCATTTGCCGTTTGTTTTGGCAGTCAATGGGAATGCATGTTTTGTTTTATATATAAAGTTTTTCAAACTTACATAAAACAGCAATCAGATTAAAATATAATCCCACACAAACAACACAGCAGATGAATACAAATACTTTTAATTATATTCCTGCTTTATGTGCCATTTTTACCAAGATATTTTTAGAAGACTACTAGAACATGGGAATTTTCGAAATATATTTGTTAAATAAATGAGTGAATTACTGTTTTAGTTTTTGTTTTTAATTTTTAATTATATTATAATGTTTTGAAACAGAAAATGATACTTGGCATAATAGCAACAACCCAGAGCAGAGCTGTGCTTTTCCTTTTTGAAATGTCAGATCATTAATTCTAAAACTCATCATTATATTAGCTATTATAGTAAATATCTTTAGGCCATTAGTTCTGCTAATGGTTACATTGCGGAAGGTGGAAAGAAGAGAAATCAATATGGGAACCATGAAGCAGTTGGAGGATAGCATTTCTAAAATTAGCTACGGAAGAAAAGTGCAATAAATAGCCTCTGTATTTAAATTTAAATAAAAATTAGATTACAGCATAGTTCTTTGCCTGCTTTGGCCCTGCAGGAGGGCGTGTGTGTTAGCAAATGTTTCATTATATATCTGTGTGTGTGTTTATATATGTATACACACATATATGTATATAAATATGTGTATACATGAATATATATTTATTATCGGAAGAAAAGCTGGTCTCTTATGTTACCATTATAAACAGAAAGGGAGCATGAAGAATACTACATTTTAACTTTTATATCATAAACACAGATTAAAATGTAGTAAGACAAGTGTATTGGTTCTGTATGTGTTGGGTAATTGAAAGCCCTGTGTGGCTCCCCATAGCAGGGTTCTGTGAACTTCATTTAAAAATAGTATGCACAGGCTAGGATGAAGAAGGTAGAAAAAAACAGGAGCTGGTATATGTCACACTAAGACATCTTGGGAAAATTTAGAAAAAAAAATGTGTGTGTGTGTGTGTGTGTGTGTGTGTGTGTGCGTATGTCTGTGCATATGTGTGCACATGTGTATGTGTGTGCATGTATGCTTGAATGCATGTGTCTGTGTGTGTATGCATGTGTATATTGATGTGTGTGCATGAATGTGTGTATACATGTGTATATAATTGTGTATTTACCTATGTGTGTGTGTGTACCTCTGTGTGTGTACCATGTGCATGTGTGGTGGTTTGAATGAGAATGGCCTCCATAGGCTCATATATTTAATAGCTTAGTTACCAGGTATTGGGACTGTTTGAGAAAGATGACAAGGCCTGGGCTTGTGGGAGGAAGAGTGTCACTTTGAAAAGTGGTTCTCAACGGATGGGTCATGACACCCTTTGGAGTTGCATATCAGATGTTTACATCACAATTCATAAAATAGCAAAATTACAATTATGAAGTAGCAACAAAATAATTTTATTGTTTGGGGAACGGCATTTAAGGGTCACAACATTATGAAGGTTGAGAACCACTGGATCTGAAGTTGTACTAGGCCCTATGTCTCTGTCTGCCTGCTGCCTTCAGATCAGGATGTAAAGCTCTCAGTTACTGCTACAGAACTGTCCATGTCTGCTTCCCACCAAGATGATCATGGAGTAGCCCCCTTAAACTCTAGCCATTACCCAATTTTATTCCATAAGTTGCCTTGGTAATGCGATCTCCTCGCACCAACACAACACTAAGACAGTGTACATGTACATTTGTGTGTGCACGTGAACGTGCAGATGTGTGTGCCTGTAGAGACCATGGCACATTGGGTGTCCTCCTTCATTGTTCTAATTTATTTTATTCAGGCAGACAGGGAACTCACTGAATATGGAGTTCCTTTCTTTATAGGTAGACTGTTGGCCATTTATCCCACAATAACTGCCTGTCTTCATGCCTATCGCAGAATAGGGTTACATATGTATGATCTATACATCTCTTTTTACACGTGCGTTGGGGTATGAACTTAAGTCCTCATGATTGCGCACCAAACATTTTACCCTCTGAGCAATTTCCAAGCCACCTTAATTACTTTTTTTAAAATTAATTAATTTTAATAAAAGGTTTTTTTTCCATTTTGCATACCAATCCCAGTTCCCCTTCATTCCCCTTCTCTGCTTCCCCCATTTCTTCCCATCCCACTCCCCAGCCACTGGAGGGAGGGATGGAGAGAGAGAACAGTGAAAGAGAAAACTTGGTAGAGGGAACCATTGGGAAATGCTAGGGAAATCCCCAGGAATCCACAAGGATGACACCAGCTAAGATTCCTAGCAATAATGGAAAGGATGCCTGAACTTACCTTCCCTATAATCACATTAGTGACTACCCCAATTGTCACCATAGAATCTACATGTAGTAACTGATGGAAGCAGATACAGCAATCTACAACTAAGTAATCTACAACTAAGCTGAGTTCCTAGACTTCAGTTGAAGAGAGCGAGAGGGATCACAGGAGCAAGTGAGGTCAAGATCATAATGGGGGGACTCACAGTGACAGCTGGCCCAAGTTGGTTGGAGCTCATGGACTCTGGCCTGTCAGCTGGGGAACATGCATGGGCCTGAACTAAGCCCACTAAATGTGGGTGACAGTTATGTGGCTAAATATGTTTGGGGAGCCCCTGGCAGTGGGACCAAGAATCATCCAGAGTACATGAAATGACTTTTTGGAACACATTCCCTAGGGTGGGCTACCTTGCTTAGCCTTGACACAGGGGGTAGGGGCTTGGTCCAGCCTCAACTTAGTATGCCAGACTTTGTTGACTCCCCAACGGGGGGCCTTATTTTTTAACTACTTTTTTAATGCATAGCATGGTGTTGTTTTCAGCACATGAATATCTTTGTAAATATATATATATATATATATATATAAAATATAATATGTCTTATATATAATACACTACTATATATATATGTGTGTATATATATATATATATATATATATATATATATATATATATATATATCACTGTATCACTGATCTTGCAGACAGGCATAATTATGTAATTATATAAGCCAGCCAGAAAAAACCCCAAGATCTACATCCTTAAAGAATGTAGACAGGCTCACTGCGTGCCACTAATGGATTGTGAACTTTAAACAATACATTAAGTCAATAGCTAGATCATTGTGGTTGTACTTTGATGTAAGAAATTCTTTTTCATTCATCCCAGAGATGAGTACCTGATCCTGGAGATCTAGAAGATAAGCCCAGGGAGCTAAAACATAGCCCACTGTGTTAATGCTTCTGGCTTATGCAGGTGCCCTCCTGCCATTCCAGGTAACAGGGAAATTCAGAATTGTACTATTTTCCTTGTCTTCAGCAAGCAGAAAACATATACACAAGAGCCTCCAGTCTGGCCAAAATTTACCGCTTTTCCACAGAAAAGGTGATGTATTACCTAGACTCCTTGCACATGATGGGAAAGTACATCTTCTATTTGTAGTACATAGTGCTGAAGCAGCCCATTGATCTCTGTAACAAAGCAACACACTTAATATAACAATTTCTCCATCCACCTATTTTTTTTATTTCTGGTTGAATAAAATTTAATTTTGTATATGGACCATATTTTACTCATCTATTCTTGTTTTGATTGACATAGCTAATTCTGTTTCTTTTCTATTGAGAATAAAGGCACAACAAACATGAGTATGCAAATATCCCTGTAGTAGTATATGCACTTCTTTGGATGTATCTCTATGGTAGCTTGTACAGACTACAGTTCTGCTTTTAATCTTTTTTGAAACATGTACACTGATTTCTCTGGTTCCTGTAGTAGTTTATACTCACACCAACAGTGAATAAGTGTTTCTGTCCAAATGCTAGCAGATTTTTAAAAGACAAAAAGTGTACCTAGTATGTCTGTTGAAAAAATTTATATTATCAAATAGATCAAAAGGAGAGTCAGTCCTAGTTTGGCTGTATATCTCTTCATATACACAGGATATTAGACAGATGGGAGACTTCGGGAACACAGACTCATAAGAGACAGGGAGAGGGAGAATGCAGAAAGTGTAGCTAGCATATACTCAAAGTACAAGATCTGTTTGCAAAAGATTGTCTTTATGAAACCCATGATTACATACAATGAATATATGTGAAAAATAACGTGTCTGCTAAAGAAACAACATAAAAAGTAATGAAATAGGAAAGATTTTGTAAGACAAATCAGTGACATTAACAGCAAAGAATCATTCACTGTTTTACACAAAAATAAGAAATGAAAGGAAATTGACATATTTGATATTCTAGCTAATAGACAAATAAAAGTTGGTTAGATTCATGAAGTTAAAATCATTTGAAAGTTTCAACAAAACAGGCTTGTAGATTTGTATCAAGTCAGAGATGCTTTAAATAAAAAAAATAGAAGTCACTCCATCTTTGTATCACATAGCCATGTTTGGGAGATAGCAAAAATAGCATTTGAGAACTAAAGTGATTTGAGAACTAAAGTATGCATATTTAATCATAGATAATTTTTAAGCAGCGTTAGTATTGGCCTAGAATCATTTACTGATTTTAAGAATATCGGGATCCAGAGATTAAATCCACTTCATGTTCCAGGAACTGGTAAGAGTAAATAAATTAGAACACATTGTGTCTCAAGAAGCTCCAAGAAAACTACATGTGAAGCTCAGTGTCTCACTGTATTGAGCAGCGTATACCACTGAGAGACTGTGAAGACAGACTGTATACTTTTTGTTTCAGTGCATGAGAGCAGGGACTGGGGTGATGAAATGAAGGCAAACAAAAAGTAATAAACTTATGCTATGAATCTTATCATGGGCTTGAATTAAGCATGAATGCAAATATTTGAAAAATATTTTACATTCTATAAAGATGAACTGTGGGCAGTTAGAAGAAATAACTATAAATTGTAATTTCCAGGGGTACCAAATCATCCCTAAAACCAATGTGTAGGGATTACACTTCAAGAGATGTGTTGTATCACAAAGCTATGGTTCTTGGTGACTACATATTCTAGATTATGATAAAATGTGGTCCATGAACCTATTATATGCTTTTAATTCATGTTTTAATATAAAACTTAACTGTCAGTTAGAGTGATTGGCTTTTCACTGTGCATTTCTCTAGGACTCCTGGAAGTCTAGTTTTGTGCTTATTGATTGATAATATACTACTTAAAGTTTATATACTCCTGGTTGCATACAAAGCCTGATTATTGTATGTATCTACATATAAAATAATAAGATAAAGCCTGTATCTTAAATTCTCACCTTTTTATGACTAAAGATATGGAGAATATGAAGATAATTGTAGAGGAAAAGTGAGAGAATTGAAAAGGAAGATGGCAAAGGGAGGTGGAGAGGAAGAGAGAGAGGTGGGAAGAAGAAAGGAATTGGTGACACTAGTTTCAAGAAAAATGGCACTAATTCTTCTGCCAGGCATGATCACCATCACTAAGCCGATTTTAAAATAGAAGTCAGAAGTCATTCTCTCTCTCTCTCTCTCTCTCTCTCTCTCTCTCTCTCTCTCTCTCTCTCTCTCTCTCTCTCTCTGTTTGTGAATTAGCCCTTGGAGTACAGTAATATACTTTGCTGCTAGGATCAGCTGAACTTGAGGTGACTCAAGTCTTTTAGCACAACTGTAACTGATTATTGAGTCACTGGAAATTCACCCCAGCTTCTTTCCAAATGAAGGTGCATGTAATTATTGAGTCACTGGAAATTCATCCCAGCTTCTTTCCAAAATGAACCACAGTGTGTCTGATTATTATATTTTATCTTAACGAATAGACTTCTGCCCCAGTTAGGTTTAACTGTCAGCTTGACATAGACTTGAGTCATCTGAGGAGGGAACTCCAGTTGCGAGTCTGATTGCCCATATCACACTGGTTTATTGGCTTGTCTCCTGTTAGAATTCCTGCCCTGGCTTTACTCAATGATGGACTTTGACCTGAAAGTAGAAGCCAAATAAATCTTTTCATCCCCAAAGTTACTGTGGTCAGTTGTTTGTCACAGAAACAGGAAAGAAACTTAGAATAGCATCTAAGACCCTGTATTTGATCATCTGTTCACTGAAATCTAAAATACTGAATTCATCTAGCATTGTAACTAGCACTATACTTTAGAACAGTGGCTCTCAACCTGTAGGTCATGACTCTTTTGGGGTCAAATAACCCTTTCATAGGAGTTGCTTAAGACCATCAGAAAAAAAATATTTAAATTACGATTCATAGCAGTAGCAAAATTGTAGTTATGAAGTAACAATGAAAATAATTTTATGGTTGGTGGTCACCACAACATGAGGAACTATATTAAAGGGTTGCAGTATTAGGAAGGTTCAGAACCACTGCTTTAGCAACATAAATATAATATATGATATTAAATTTTATTTATGAAAAACAGGAAGAAATTTTGTTTTCTCCAACTCTCTGGTAACTATGTAAATGATATTTTGGCAGACTCTTTGGTTTTATTTTATTTTAAGTCTGTGAGTGCTTTTCTTGCATTCAGTGCTGTCCGTATAGAGGTTAGCAAAGGGAACTAGATTCCCTGGAACTGGAGTTGCAGATGTTTGTGACACACAGTGTGTGCAGGGACTCAAATATGGGTTCATTGGAAAAGAAGCCAGTGCTCTTAACTTCTGAGCCATCTTGCCAGCCCTTGCCTCCATGTCGTATTTAAAACTTGTTTTCCTCATTCTTCTGTGTTTGAATTTCTTTGTATATTCTGGATATTAACTCTTCATCAGATATACATTCACGATAGATTGTCTTTCATTCTCTAGATTATGGCTGATTTTTTTCTCTTCATGTAAATAGTCTTTTATCTTCAGGAGTTCCCACTTGTCAATTTTTGTTCTTACCTGTGGATAATAGAGACCTATTCAGAAAATTATTTCCTGAACTTGTATCTCTTAGGGTATTGCTTTTTGTCTCCTAAATTTTTCTGTGTTTTAGGTTTAATAATGAGGTCTTTGATTCATCTGAAGTTGATTTTTGTTCAGGGTGATAAATATGGGTCTACTTTCATTTTTCTATCCTTGTACATATGATTTCCTAACACCCCTTTTTGAATTTTTTCATGTCTTCTAGTGTGTATTTTTGGTATCTTTGTCAAATATCAGATGGCTCTAATTAGATACAGTCATATTTTGGCGACCTATTGATCTACATGTCTGTTTTTGTACCAGCACCATGGTGTTTTTATTAATATGGTTCTAATATAGTTTGAAATCTGGTATCCCAATCCTTGCACAGTGATTTTGGGGCTCAGTATTACTTTGACTATCCAGTGGCTTCTACAGTAATTTTTTGGGTAGTTTTTCTTTATGTGAAGAATTGTGTGGTGATTCATATAGTGATTGCATTGAATCTGTAAATTGCTTTTAGTAGGATTATCATGGTTACATTATTAATTCTACCAATTCACAATAATGGAGGTCTTTTCATTTCTAGTGTTTTCCTCAATCTCTTTCTTCATAGATGTAAGGTTTTCATTATAGCTGTCTGTGCACTCCTTGGTTAGGTTTTTTCCTGGATAGTCTGTGAGGCTAATATGTATGGAGTGCTTTCATGATCTTATTTCAGGATCTGCATTAGGAATTTATAGAAAGGCCACTGATATTGATTTTTGTATCCTCCCACTTTGTTGTCAGTGATGATCATTTTTAGATATTATCTGATAGAATTTGAGTTATCAAAATGAATAATACTAACTCATCTATACATAGAAATATTTTGACATCTTTTCATATTTACATCCATTTAGTATCATTCTCTTAATGTTCTAGCTAGTGCATCAAACACTAACTAAATTGAAAAAGAATGAGGAAAATAGACATCCCCATTCCTAATTTCATGGAATTTATTTCCCATTTAGGATGATATTGGCTATGATTTTGCCATACATAGATTTTAGTATGTTGAAGTATGTGTATTCCCTTTAGTCTCCTTATCTGCAGAACTTTCATTATGTGGGATTTTGCCAAATGCTTTTTCTAGATATATTGGATTTTTAGATATGTTATGTCACTTTTGTTTTTAAGTTCATGTATATGATTTATTTCATTCATTAACCTATGTATGTTGAATAATTCCTGCGTCTCTGAGATAAAGCCACTTTGATTGTGGAGGGTGATCTTTTATATGTGATCAATTACAAGTATATTATTAAGAGCTTTTATGACTACGTTCATTAAGGATATTGGCCTGTAACCATCTTTTTTATTGTTATATTTATTCCTGATTTTGGTATGAGAATAATATTGGATTCAAAAAAGTTTAGAATGGTTTCTTTTTCTTTTTTCTTTTTCTTTTCTTTTTTTTTTTTTTTTTTTTTTTTTGAATTTTTGAGACAGGGTTTCTCTGTGTAGCTTTACACCTTTCCTGGAACTTGCTTTGTAGACCAGGCTGGCCTTGAACTCACAGAGATCTGCCTGCCTCTGCCTCCCAAGTGCTGGGATTAAAGGCGTGCACAACCACTGCCCAGCCCATGGTTTCATTTTTTTTTTTTTTTTTTTTTTTTGGTTTTTCGAGACAGGGTTTCTCTGTGTTGCTTTGCGCCTCTCCTGGAACTCACTTGGTAGCCCAGGCTGGCCTCGAACTCACAGAGATCCGCCTGGCTCTGCCTCCCGAGTCCTGGGATTAAAGGCGTGTGCCACCACCTCCCGGCTTCATTTTTTTTTTAAGGAAAATATTTTATATTGGTTGTAGTTCCATCTGGATGTGGGCTTGGATATATTTTAGTTAGAAAGCTTTATATTACTCTCTTCATCCTTACATTTTAAGGGTCTGTGTAAATTGTTGGTATCTTCTTAGATAGTTTTGTGTTTCAGATGAATCTAGATATCTATCCATTTTTGTTTAGGTATCCTATTTAATGGAATATACTTGTTTAAGTATCCCCTTACAATATTGTGAAGTTTATTCTGTCTGTTGTAAAGTTTCCCTTTTCATGTCTCATTCTGTTTCTGTTAGTGTGTTCTCTCATTTCATTTTTTCTTTTTTGCTAAGCTAAAATTTGTCTTTGTTATATCTTCAAAGAACCAGCTCATCTAATGGTTGACTCTTTGTATTATATTTTTTCTCTATTTCATTAATTTCTGTTCTTGGTTTTATAATTTCTGGCCATTTTCTGAATTTGGGATGAGTTTATTCTTATTTTTCTGTTCCTTCAGTTGCATCAAATTCTTTCTTTTTGCTTTTTTATGATTTTGTAAACGTAGGCACTTAGAGGTATGAATTTGCCTCTTAGGATTGCTTTTAATATGTCCCAGAGGTTTTATTATATTGTGTTTTTATTTTCATACTGATTCCAGTATGCTTTTTTATTTCTTTCTGGATGTCTTTGACTCATTCATCACTCACTAATGTATTGTTTCCTCTCCATGAGTATGTGTAATTGCTGGGGTTTTGGTTACTATTGAATTTAAGCTTTATTGCCTTGTGGTCAGATAGGAAATACAGAGCTATTTCAATTAAGATTTGTTTTGTGTCCCAGTATGTGTTCCATTTTAAAGATGCTTCCATGGGATACTGAATAGAATTTTATTCCTTTATGTTTGGGTGGAATAGTCATAGACATCTGTTAAGTATATTTTAATGTAAGACTCTCTTTAATTCTGATGCTTCTCTGTTTATTTTTTTTTTTTTTCAGTTGACCTGCCTATTGAAGAAACTGGGGTATTGAAAACTCCTATTGTTTTCAGCTGTAGTTAACATGTATCTTTAAATCTAGTCATGTACTTTTCGTTGTTGGTTTTTGTTGTTGTTGTTGTTTGTTTTATGAGACAGGATTTCTCTGTGTAGTTTTGGTGCCTGTCCTGGATCTCGCTCTGTAGACCAGGCTGGCCTCAGACTCACAGAGATCTGCCTGGCTCTGCCTCCGGAGTGCTGGGATTAAAGGCGTGTGCCACCACCGCCTGGCATCAGTCATGTGGTTTTTATGAAACTGTGTGCTCCAGAGTTTGGTAAATTGTTGGTATCTTCTTAGATAGTTTTGTGTTTCAGATGAATCTAGAAATCTATCCATTTTTGTTTAGGTATCCTATTTAATGGAATATACTTGTTTAAGTATCCCCTTACAATATAAACTATAATATAAACTATATGTTTATATTGTTGATGTAGACAGGTAAGCTTCTGCGCTAAAACACGCTGAGCTGAAGCACAACCTGTATAAGCCCAGTGCATTCTGGGAGTATAGGGCTATGTCACATAAATGAAGTATACTTTTTCATACGTTGTGGAGGTAGGACATTCTTATTCTCAGACACTGATAGATAAAAATATCTATCTGCAAGCACACAGGCACACAGGAACTTCAGTCGCATAGTTAAAGGAGAATATATATATATATATATATATATATATATATATATATATATCTCCACCATTAAAAAAAAGTCTCTATTCTTCTTCATTTGATACAAAATATTTTATTTTTAAACATTTTTTTTAAACAGAGTCTCACTATGTAGGTCATCCTGAGATGACCTGGAACTCACAGAGATCTCTACATACCTCTCTGCTTCTTAAGTCCTTGGAATAAAAATGTGCACTACCATGCCAGGCCAAAACATTTTTTTAGTGATTTATGCATTCATAAAGACAAATAAGAGATAGCATCAAAATACATTATTGCTCACCTCTTCCTCAATAGGTTACAATTCCTAAATAATCTGAAAGGTGCCACGTTTAAGTTACAGTTTCAAGATGATTCTCTGGTGTGAGGGTTCCCAGGGATGGATAGGCTTCAACACCTGGATAAACCGTACTTCACGTTCTCAGAGACGGCTGTTGCAGACAGTGTCAACATGCTATTGCATTCTGGGAACTTTAAATTTTTGAGGTTAAATGTGCTTTGCAAAAAAGCCTAATATAACTAAAACTAACAACTTAATTAGGAGCAAAACAAGCTTTTATAAAATAAATAAACAAATAAACAAATTATTACCAGAGAAGGAAACAGAATCAGTGAAAAACCATTCCTGTTCTCTTTAAGTTTAACAACAAGATCTATTAACAATGTGCCTGAGCTTAAATGGCCAAGGAGAGAAATATCTCAGACAAGACAGTGTAATTTACTCCTTAGTAAAAATCTTCTTGGATTTCCAGTGAGAATCATGTAATTATCAGCACACGGTTTTCAAACTTAAGACAGTGACAGATTTACTTGTCCTTCTAATGAGGGAATCAGCAAGATGATGAATGGATCCCAGTCTCTCTGTTTTGCTCATCAAAAAACGACACTCTCTATTTCTGTTTCCTGTGTCTCACCTGCAATAAAATTAGGTAACTCTGCACTTTCCATATTGTTCTGTTTAAGAGAATTTCATAATTGATATTTTCTTACTTCTTACAACAAACAAAGTGTTTATGGTATAAAGGTAGTCAACAAAGTTTGTTAAATAACGTGAATGTAATGAAAGTATACTTTAGATGACTACATTCAGAACCTTTCTCCATTTTGTACAGATCACCTAAACACTGAGAGATTAATGGGAAGTTTCATAAGCCAATGTACCCAATCTAGGAAGTAGAAGGGAGTTGAAAATAAATCCTTACAGTGGAAAGATGCAGGTATCCAGTACCTGTGGATTGAAAACTGGAGCTCAAACTTAATATTCAAAGCAAGAGAATAGATAAGAAATCCACTTGCTATCCCTAAAAGAGGCTGAATTCCTTGTACTAATATATAGATAGTTATTGAAAATGAGCCAGGAGGTTGTGGCACACTCTTTTAATTCCATCACTGTGGAGGCAGAGGCAGGTGGATCTCTATGAGTTTCAGGCCAGTCTGGTCTACAGAGTGAGTTCCACGGTAGACTCCAAAGCTACATAGAGAAAGTCTGTCTCGAAAAACCAAAACCAAGCAAACAAAAAGCTTGCATAGGTAGAAGCTACAGTTACTACATAGCATACTTAAATACGTCTTCAAAGCGCCTTTCAAAACATTATGTTAACAATTTCCTCCCTCTGAAATAAAAGGGAACTTACAGAACCAATACTGCAAGCATACTTTCTAATCATTTCTTACTGTGATTCCCTTCATCTGGTCCAGAAAAGGCTATTTTTTATGTTAAAGTCTTTCTACTGAAAATCAATTAAGCATTAATTGAGCATTAGTTTTAAATTAAATGGTGGAAAGATCAACACATGCTTTTCTCTAAAAGAAACTTTTGATGTAATTGGGGAGACAAGAAGTGCACATAGGGAAGCCTATACAAAGGTATTTATAGAACGTACTTAACTGCAAAACTCAGCTCTGTAAACTAAATGCACTTAAGGAAGTTGTCAGCGGGGAAATAGATCAATGGATTCTCAAGCACAACAGGAAAGGCAGTCTTGCTCTAAACCAAGTACTGTGAATCTTTCTTGACTGCTTACCAAAGTCAAACCCCTCACTGGCCTAGAAGCTGAATTTGTCCTGTCTCAGGATGATGCCATTAGCACACAAAAATCAATAATGCTCAAGTAGTTCAAGGCAGAAAAGTCTGACTAGACTTTCTGACTCTACATTTCAAAGTGCTATGTTTTAAATGTTTGTTTTCATAATTTATTGACTATGGAAAGTTAACTTTTATATTTGAAATTTGGACTAGGAATGAGCTTTTAAGAGAGAAGAAAAAGTATTGCCTGTGGAAAGTGTATAACCCAAATGTAAATTTTGGATTATGAGTCTTTTTTTTCTTACTAAAGATCAGTACTATAATCATCTATGCTATATGAATGCTTCCATATAATCAAGCAGGAAGGGTACATGGCAATTTCCATGATCAGGTTATTAGATTTTGGCCCAGGTTCAGCCATAAACATTGCCACACACTAGATTCTGAAGAGAGAAAAAACAGTTTGCTTCATAAGAGCATAATAAGACCCAAGGCAAACAAAGGGTCTGGGTTTAATCTCCTGCACCTCCATACTTTGTCCAGGACTCCCACATCAGAAGCTTGACTATTTGGTTCCACTCACTCCTGAATGGACAGAACCAAGGGCAGTTGACATCTGGCCTCAAACTCTGGATGAATGACATTGAACTTTTAACCCCAGTATCCTTTGTCTCCTGAATACTGGCATTTCAGGTGTGTACTACAACACCCAGGTGATACAGTGTTAGGAATCAAACCAAAGACTCCATGAGTGCTAGATATACACTCTAATAACAGAGCTACATCCTAACTTACCTTAGACAAACTTCAAAGGAAGTAGAGCTGTGTTTCAGTCTTCTAGACTCCCAGAACCAGATTAGTATTACTGAGACATACAGCCTCATGATCTGAACAACTACTGAATCCTCAGTCTCTCCAGTGTGACATAGCTTGTCTTGGGTTACTTGGACCACATCCTACAAACCAACTCTCTCTCTCTCGCTCTCTCTCTCTCTCTCTCTTTCTCTCTCTCTCTCTATATATATATAATGTATATATAATGTATGTATATATATTATATATGTATGTATGTATGTATGTATAGTGTGTGTGTGTGTGTGTGTGTGTGTGTGTGTGTGTGTGTGTGTACAAATATGTAGTTCCATTCTTTCAGTTTAAAGATATCTATGGGTGCCCAGAAAAAGAATCTTTCCAGCAGCCATAGAGTTCAAGTTGTCTGGAATCAAATACAAGAAACCAAGCACTAATAAGATAGGTTGATCTACAATGAAAATTCAAATCTCAGTTTGAAGAATGTCTATAATTCAAGAAAAGGAACTGGATGGAAAATCATGGGATTCTGTAACTTGGGAGGGAGGTATGTGGAGGGCTGTAACGAGCCTGAGGATTCTCACATTCTCAAGTTTATCTCACTCAAGGAAGAGTCTTCCAACATTTAGCAGAGGAAGGGTTCAGTACTAAATTAGACAGGATGACTTGTTCTGCAGAGAGTTAGTATCTTTCTTTAGCCATCTGTCAATGCAAAATGTGCTCATGAGCAAAGGGCCAATGGTAGCAGAGGAGGTTTTTCATAAACTCAACAACATGAACTGCCATTCACCAAAGCTAACTAGGGTATAGCTACTTCTTATTGACAAACCCTCCAATAGTAGAGACCAACGCTGAACTGTAAATACGACATCACACTTCTGGGTAAATGACTAGTGACTTTGTGGCAAGTATACTGCATTAAACTTCTTTCAGGGAAAGGGTTACACTTTGTCATTTCTAGAACAGATATGTATTTTGGTTGTGGAGTTGCCTTTTTTGCACATAATGCTTATGCCACCTGTGGAATTTCTTATCCACCCTTATGGTACTCCACACAGCACTGATTCTGACCAATTAACTCACATAACACTCTGTGAAGTGATGCAGTGGACCCAAGCTTATGGAAAACCCTGGTCTTACCATGGTCACCACAATCCCAAAGCATCTGGCCTGAGAAAACAATGGGAGAGTTTTCTTTTTCTTTTATTACTTAAATTTTCTCATTTGTTTCACATAAAGCTTCCCCTCCCTCTCTCCTCCGATTGTGTCCCCCCACCTCCCTTCTGACATCTCCCCCAATCCACCCATCCTCCACCTCCGTTCAGAAAGGGGCACATTTTCCTCTGGGGTCAATAAATCAGAGTATATCAAGTTGAGGTAGGACTAAACTCCTCTCCTTGTATTAAGATTGAGCAAGGCAACCCAGCTTTAGAAACATGTTCCTAAAAGCCAGCCAAGGTGTTAGGGACAGGCTCCACTGCTAGTGGGACAGCCTTTTATTTTTATTTTTATTTTATAATTAACTTGATTTCACATATCAGCCATGGATCCCCTTGTCCTCCCTCCTCCCACCCCCCAGACCTCCCCTCCAATCCATACCCCATTCCCACCTCTTCCAAGACAAGGTCTCCCCTGGGGAGTCAGCCCAGCCTGGTAGACTCAGCCAAGGCAGGTCCAGTCCCCCCATCAGTTATGTGGCTTTAGTATGTAGGGTTGGAGAAGCATTCTCCAGCATATGGTACATGCTTTGAATCAGTATTCAATACACTGATGCTCCTATTGTCAGGATTCATGGGTCTAGAAATCAAGGGGTAAAAGTTGTGATGATTCCATTATCATTTCTAGTGAACTACTAGCAAATTTCATGCTTCCTGATTCCATGACTTTATGCTGTGTTGGCCTAGAAGTTTTTTTTTTTTTTTTTTTGTTCTAGAGGTTGGGACACTCCTGCCAAGAGGAGGAAAAACCATTCTATTGAGCAGAACGTAAAGACTTGCCCATGGCCACTTTGGGATTCTGATGCTCTAAAGAAATAAGCTTAGAAATAATTGACAGTGTCAACAGGAGTGATTGATCTGTACTGCCTAGAGAGAACTGAATTGCTTCTTCAAAATAGAGCTAAGGAAGATTATGTTTGAAGTTTAGCAAATTCTTGTGGGCATGTCTTGTTACCATGTCCTGTCATTAAAATTAATAGGAAAAAGAAACAACACGATGTAGGCAGGATGACAAAGGGCCAAAACACAATGTGCTTGGGTTTGAACACTTGCTTCTTAGTTGGCAGCTCTATTTATGGAGGCTTAGCAGGTTCAACAGTGCTGAAATAAGTACGTCACTGGGGATATGATTAAGATTATATAGCCTGATCCTATTTCCAGTTTTTTTTTTTTTCCCTCTGATTCTTGTTTGCGTTTGAGGGTGTGAGCTCTCAGATTTCTGCTTCTGCCAGCATGCCTCATGCTTGCTTACTGCTGTGCCTCCTTGCTTTGATGGACACTATCTCTCTGAAACAGTAGGCCCAAATACACTCTTAATTCTGTTAGTTGCTTCTGGGCTTGGTGTTTTATCACAGAAAGAGAAAAGCAACTAATACAGGTGGAGAATTAAATAAATGAAGCACTGTGGTCCTCAGCATGGCACTTTTTGAAGATGATGAAAATCTTTAGCTGGTCTGTGTCCTTGGGGGTCTTGGTCATTGGTGACATTGGCTCTAACAGGGGATTGTGGGAAATGGGACTGTTGCTCTTTATTCTTTCAACCTGATGTCGTGTCGGTGGCCTTCTAAGCCACAGACTCCTATGGTAACGCTTTGTGCTATTGTATAGGCCCACACCAATAGCCAGAAGATCATGGACTGAATCCTCCACGTTTGCAAGACAAGGTTTGCTCTGCATAAGAAGATCACCTCAGGTAACCTTCACTATAGCAGGAAACTAGATGGCAGCATGAAACTCTCTACTTATGTCCTATTTTTTGTTTGAGCTGTGGCTTTCAGTGTTTTGTATGATTCTGTTTACTTTATTGACGGTTATAATTTTGCCATTAGTGAAATCTATTTTTAGATCAGTCATGAGCAACACAGTAACAAAATAATTCTCATTCTCCTGTCTTGTTTCTTGTGTCATTTCTCTTAATATAAGCACAAGCTGGTAAAGCACATTTTTCTGTAGTAATTTTGAATTAAATTATATTTTAGAAAAATTAAAAATGAAGAACCATGAGAGACTTTTAGTATTACTTTCTCAATAGTGCTCATTCCCTTTGGAGGCCCATGTTTCTGATTTTTATCTTTTCTTTTCCTATAAATTCTTTTGTTTCAGATTTTTCAAGGCAAGTCTGCTGGCAACCAAATAACTCAACTTTTTAATCTGATAACCAAAACCAAAACGTTCATTCTTCTTCACATTTAAAAGGTAATTTTCCGCAGGGACAGGTGAGGTCTGGTTCCATATTTGACAAGATGTATTTCTATGTCGGTGGCTTTCTTATTTCTTCTCAGACTTTCATTTAATTCTCTCGTCTCTCTCCTTACTGGCAGCAAATTTTAGAAATCAGATATAATTCTTGAATTTCCTCTTCTAAAATTGTAGGTTTCTGCCATGCTTCCTTCAGAATGGTTTCTTCATCTTTGGTTTTCTGCATATTTAAATCGGTAGGCCTAGGTGTACTTTCCTCTTATCTGTTCCTTTTGGTGTTTTCGGAGATTTCCCAAATAGGTGATTTTGTATCTTGTAGTAACTTAGGAAATATTTCTGTGAACATCATTTCAAATATTTGTAGCTTAATCCTTTCTCCATTTACCTCTCTCTCACATTTCCATTTTACATACCTTTTAGGATACATGTTTTACCCACAGTTTTTAATTTTTTTCCTGTGTTGCTGCTGTCAGTATTTATTTTGTTTGAGTTTCATTTTTGAAAGACATTTATTGGAATATCTTTAAGTACAGAAACTTTGTCTCATCTTTGCCTATTCTCCTACTTAACCTATTACAGCCATTCTTCTTTTAAGTAAAGGTGCTTTAACGTTTTGGGCCTTTAACCTTTATTCGTGCTGTTTGATTTTGTATCTCTCTGCTGATGTTGCCCAGCAGTTCTTTCATGGTTTCTGCTTTGTCTACTAGAGATTTTTAACATCTTAGAGTGTTTTTTTTATTTGAATCTAATTCTAATCCTCACTTTGCTTTCTTCCATCTTGTAATTTGTTGTTTTCTTCCTTTTCTGCATCTTTGAAATTCCTGCTTGACAGCTAGTCATAATGCATTTGGTGAATGCGTATGCTATGGGGACATCTACCAGACATTCAGCAACAGGGCACTCCATCTGGGGAAGTAGAATCTCTCTCTAATCTTGTGAATATTCATCAGCATATACTGATCCCAAAACTCTCAGCTGTGAATTGCAAATACAATCCTTAGTCCCCCGAGACTGCAGGTAGGCTCCAAGAGTACTTCATAGCTGTGCATTTTGCTTCTCTTGGGTCAATTTGTCTGAAAAAAAATTCAAGAAGTTAGGGTTTGGTTAAAATCTTGTTAGAAAGAATAGAATGAGCCTAATTCATTGTAAAATGATTATATTTCTCTTGTTATTCCTGGCAGTATGAGGACGTGTGTGTGTGTGTGTGTGTGTGTGTGTGTGTGTGTGTATTATAAAATTAACTATGAGGCAAAAAAAAAAACCCACCTTTTTCTCTCAGTCAATGGGTTATCTCAAGTGATAACAGAACACTGGCTAAGAAACATTAGTGTTTTTCCATTACCTTCATCTTTTATCCTTCATTTGTATGTGTGTGTATGTGTGTGTGTGTGTGCGCGCGCGCGCGCGCGCGTGCGTGTGTGTGTGTGTGTGTGTGTGTGTGTGTGTATGTGTGTGTGTGTGTTTCTGTTGCTCAGTAAAACAAGGTTAAAAAAATTAAATTATAAAGATTCCCAATGAATAAGTCTCTTAGAACCTTGAATCCTTTAGTTGATCTGAACTGAGAATCCAACAATGAACTCCCCAGTTACAGCTTACTTGACTCTAGTTAGATACACATGCTCTTTGAATTTTGTGCTCTATATTCTACTAAGTTAGGGTTCTCTGCATGCACATTTTTCTCGTTGCTACTTGACTCAACTTCTGGATAACCTAAGAATTGATGTTGACATTTGTGTTTTAGGTTTTTACTTGTTCAGATGAAGTAACAACTGAGAAGCTTTTCTATGTTAGATGGAAATTCAAAGTTCAATATCATTTTGATTTTGCAATCAAATATTGTGTTGTCACTAAATCATCTTCAGTACATTCTTGCACGGTAGCATAAACTTTGTTTATCTTCTTCTTTCTTGAAATCATTTATTCTTATAATTTCCTCTTCTCTGTTTCTTCTATTCTTTATATCATTATGCCATATTACCTACTGGATAGTACTTTGACTGTCTTGTCCTCTTGCTGATAACTGCTTCATTGCTGTTCGGTTGTATGATTTTATTTGATGATCAACTTTATTCTTGCGTCTCTTTTTCACATATTTTAGTTTTAAATATATTATTTTGTTTCTAATTTCTTTTGCATATCAATTTCAAACATGGTTAATGAATCTATATATGCAGATGGATAGTGAAGGAAGTATTTATCTACCTCTATGTTGGGTCTGGGGAAAGACTTTGTAAGGCTCAGTTTATGTTTAAGGAACTAATAACTGAAACTTTCATTTTATGATTCTTTGACTTTTCAATTGATATGTGCCAACATATTTGATATATTCCTTAATCTCTGGGTACACTCATTAGTTATATTCTTCTATATTTTTTGGTCAATTGTGACAACTTCTGTTATTCAATCAATAACTGATATGTGAAATATTTGGACTTTTATGGATTTTCTTCAAATTAATGCTGTGGTTTTTGGTTAATTCCATTTTTCATATGTTGATGTGAGGTAAGATATAAAGAGAAGAAATTTTTTTTAGAATTAATCTTAACCAAACCGTAGCTTATATTGCTTCTGAGCTTTCTTGCAGCACTAAAAATTATGCATTGATCTCAAAAAATCACTCCTTCACATCTAAACTAATGTGGCTCCATATTCTCAAATGTATGTTATCATTCAAACTGACTTCATTAATTTTTAAAACTTGATTCATGGGTATGTTTGCATCCTGTTATTTTAGTATGAAATGCTCTTGTGTCATCTCTTAGCCATGGATACTTTTTCTTCCTCATATCAAATCTTAACTTTAATTCCATTAGAGAAGTCTTTCACAATCAATACTCTGATACATCATCCCCTATAGTGAACATTTAGATAAAGCTCAATTTGGCTCTCCAGAGGTTCATTGTATACCCACCATAAAAAAAATAAGTATTTGCTGTGTTATTGACTATATATATATATATATACATATATATATATATCTATATATCTATATATATATATATATATATAATTTCAGTGTGTTTACTGATGTTATGCAAGTCAGAAAATCCTATGGAGTGGTAATTATATACATTAAATTGAGGGTGAGATTTCTGTGTTTATATCTTGGCTTAAATAATGCATAGTCATATCAGCTTGCACATATCTTGTAACTAAGTGTTCTGTTCTCTACATTCATAACTATGGAAACCATAATATGTAGCTACTGGTGTTGGTAACAATTAAATTAGTAAATATATTTATGACACCAATATATAACATATTAACAGAGCTGTGTTAATTTTAAAAAATGATGTTTGATTCACACTGAGTCTATATAGATCTAATCCAACTTTGAAGAGATAAATTTCTACCATCTTACAAATAGTTATGAAAACACCAATTAACCTAACCTAATATGTAATTGTTAAATTAAAATAAAAAAAGTCAGAACACAGTGATGCCCATGTAAAACACAGGGATTAATTAACAGTACTGTAAAGTTTATTGCTGTCACATAGGAGTTTGTTTCTTGTCTACTTTGTGAGGATCAGGCTCATTTTGAAGCTTTCATTTTAGGTTGTCATACTGGTACTTCCTATAACAGAACGGATGTTAAGACATTAGCACATAAGAGCAATTTGGTTTTTCTGCCTCCCAAAAGGAATATCCACATTTATTTCTGATTTTTAAAAAGTAAATTATAGGTAATATAAAAATATAAATTGAAATGCATAAGACTTAAGATAGAACATCTTTTCCAAAATTATTGCCTCTATGATTTGGAAGCACATGTATCTAGTGAGCATATATTTACACAAGGCAGAAAATATCCAGCTAGATATCTTATAAAAAAGGCAGTAGTAAAATGTATCAGCAAATGTGTCTGAAGAAAATAAACAGCAAATAGAAATATGACTGGAACATTCATTGAATGTTCTCTGATAGCCCAAGCATAATCTGCTTCTGCATTTCCTTCAGAAAAATTTCTAAAACCGTAGTTGCAACACATTTATTTGACATAACAAAACTTCACTGAGTATACTTTAGTGAGACCACGTTATTCTTCATCTCAAAATTTAGAACCCTGTCCTTTGACAATATTTATTTGCTCATAATTATTTTCAGACACATCAACACATTTTTTATTATTTTTATGTTTCTAAGTTTAGGACCTAGTTCTATTTTTCGTCTTCATTTTCCCCTACTTTCTTTTAACAGAAAAAGGAAACATAAGTCCTGATCTTGCTTGCAGGCCATATATTCTTTCATCCAAAGTTTCAACTCTTGCCCTTCAGACTTGCCCTGGCTTCAAGGTTGTGCTTCATGTTGAGAATTGGCTCATGCCACAAGGGGTCTATATCTGTTCACAGGAAGAAGGAATGAGTGCTGTTTTATCATGAACAAAAAGTAAGTCAAAGGGAAATATGTAGGTCAGCCTCCTCAGCCACAAACTTTTTGTCAGACAAGATGGCAGATTTTAGATATAGAAAATTAGTTTAGACTGAGAAATGAAATTTTGCTGGCTTACTTTTGTCAACTTTGCATGTTCTGCTCTGCATTCTTCTGTTATTCTAGAGTATAAATCCATTGAGCTGTGTTTCTTTAAATAAATTGTTATTACAGCTCATGACTTGAATTTTCAAAGAATCTTGTTTTTATAGGTACCTGAGATGGAGTTAATGATAAAGGAATCAAAGTTTTTTTCATTCTCCATAATTTGTGCCTCAAAGTAGCAGATCAGGTAGTGGGTATGGAATGCTACGTTCTGGGTACTGGATGCATATTCATTTTGTCAAACAAAGTAGAAACAATGCTTACATTTCAAACTTCATATCACTTATTCCCTATTTCTTCACTAGATAATGATATGGTAAGACATAAGCCTGAGTCTTCATGATCGTATTTCTGTTTGAGCTTGACCAATTGTTTTGCCCCAAATATCATTTGAACAGTCACAGAGTGAGAAACACTTACATTCACTCTCCTTCCTTGATCTGGCTTCTTACTTAGTGAGTTCAATGATTTCTTACCGAGCACACTCAAAACTAACATGCCCCCTTCAGAACTTAGGGTTTTTAATTTAAAACCTCCTCCTTCTCTCTCCTTGATGTTTCTCATGTCAGAAACCCAGAGTAACTCCTCATGTGTCTGTATCCATTTGGGTTTACAGTCAGTGGACTATATTGGTGCTTTTTCATAATTAATTCTAAAATTGATCTATTTCAGACTTCATTTTCACTCCCACAAGCAGTGATACTAGCATTTCTCACTGTGTTAAGTTATACCACAACTTTATTTGAAGTTAAATTAATGGTAGGATCATTTTTCTTTTTTTTACTTCAAGATTTTTTTTTCATTTTATGTACCAACCACTGTTCCCCGCTCCCCTTTTCCAGCTGCCCCCCCACTCCCAATCCCACCTCCATCCACAACTCATAGTGAATAAGGCCTCCCTTGGGTATTCACACAGGCTGGCTTATCAAGTTGGGGCAGCACCCCCCCACCCGCGCCCCTGCATCAAGGCTGAGTAAGGTATAGTACCATAGAGAATGGGCTCTAAAGAAGTCAGTTCATGGGCTACAGAACTAAACAGAGAATTCTCAACAGAGGAAACTCAAATGGCTGAAAGACATTTAAGGAATTGCTCAACATCCCTAATCATCAGGGAAATGCAAATCAAAACAACTCTGAGATACCACCTTACGCCTGTCAAAAAGGCTAAGATCAAAAACACTGAAGACACCTTATGCTGGAGAGGATGTGGAGCTAGGGGAACTCTCCTTCACTGCTGGTGGGAATGCAAGCTTGTACAACCACTTTGGAAATCAATATGGCACTTTCTTAGAAAATTGGGAATCCATCTCCCCCAAGATCCAGCTATACCACTCTTGGGCATATACCCAAGGAATGCTCAACCACACTACAAGAGCACTTGTTCAGCTATGTTCATATCAGCATTGTTTGTAATAGCCAGAACATGGAAACAACCTAGATGCCCTTCTACTGAAGAATGGATAAACAAAATGTGGTATATATACACAATGGAATACTACTCAGCAGAGAAAAACAATGACATCATGAGGTTTGCAGAGAAATGGATGGATCTAGAAAAAATCATCCTGAGTGAGGTATCCCAGACTCAGAAAGACAAACATGGTATGTACTCACTCATAGCAAGATACTAGATGTGGAACAAGGATGACTGGACTGCTACTCACATCACCAGGCAGGCTACCTGGAAAAAAGGACCCCAAGAAAGACACAGGGATCGCCCAATGACAGAGAAATGGAATGAGATCTACATGAACAGCCTGGACATGAGTGGGGGTAGTGAAGGGCAAGGGTCGAGGGAAAGAGAGCTTGGGTGAGTGGGAGATCCCAGCTGGATCAACAACAGAGAGGGAGAACAAGGAATAGGAGACCATGGTAAATGAAGACCACATGAGACTAGGAAGAAGCAAAGTGCTAGAGAGGCCCACAGAAATCCACAAAGATACCCCCACAACAGACTGCTGGCAATGGTCGAGAGACAGTCCGAACTGACCTACTCTGGTGATGGGATGGCCAAACACCCTAATTGTCGTGCTAGAAACCTCATCCAACTACTGAGGGATCTGGATGAAGAGATCCATGACTAGGCCCCAGGTGGATCTCTGGGAGTCCAATTAGCGAGAATGAGGAGGGTTTATATGAGCGAGAATTGTTGAAACCAAGGTACGATAAAGCACAGAGACAAATAGCCAAACAAACGGAAACACATGAACTATGAAGCAATGGCTGAGGGGTCACCAACTGGATCAGGCCCTCTGAGTGGGTGAGACAGTTGATTGGCCTGATCTGTTTGGGAGGCATCCAGGCAGTGGGACTGGGTCCTGTGCTCATTGCATGAGTCAGCTGTTTGAAACTTGGGGCCTATGCAGGGTCCCTTGGCTTGGCCTGGGAGGAGGGGACTGGACCTACCTGGACTGAGTCCACCAGGTTGACCTCAGTCTGTGGGGAAGGCTTTGCCCTGGAGGAGATTGGAATGGGGGGCGGCCTGGGGGGAAGGTGAGGGGGGCGGGAGGGGGGAGAACAAGGGAATCTGTGGCTGATATGTAGAACTGAATTGTATTGCAAAATAAAAATTAAAAAAAAAAAGAAGTCAGTTCATGCACTTGACATGAGTCTTGGTCTCATTGCCAGGGGACCCACAAACACATCAAGCTGCACAACTGTCATCCTCATTCAGAGGGCCTAGTACGGTCCCATGCAGGCTCCCCAGCTGTCAGTCCAGTGTCCATGGGGTCTTACTAGCTTGGGTCCACTTGATCTGTGGTTTTTCACATTATGATCTTGACTCCCCTTGCTCCTATAATCCCTCCTCCCTCTCTTCAGCTGAACTTCAAGAGCTTGGCCAAGTGCTTGACTGTGGATCTCTGCATGTGCTTCCATCAGTCATTGGATGTTAGTTCTATGATGGCAATTAGGGTAGTCACCTATCTGAGTACAGGGAAAGGTTAGTTCAAGCGTTCTCTCCACCATTGCTATAAGTCTTAGCTGGGGACATCCTTGTTCCTTAGCACCAGATTTCTCCTTAACTCCATAATAGCTCACTCTGTCAAGATGTCTCTTTCATTGCTCTCCCTTTCTGTTCCTTCCCAGAACTCAGCCATCTCAAACCCTCACATTGCTCCACCTCATCTCCTCCTCTCTACTCCCCCCTCCCAGTTTACCCAAATGAAATTAACTCTTTCTCCTTCCTGGGGTGATAAATGCTTGTTCCTTTTAGGGTCTTTCTGTTTACCTAGCTTCTTTGGGGCTGTGGTTTGTAGCCTGTTGCTTTGCCTCTAAAATTCATTTATGAGAGAGTACATACTGTGTTGTTATTTCTGGGTCTGGGTTAACCTCACTCAGGATGATTTTTTTTCTAGTTCCATCCATTTGCCTATAAATTTCATGATGGCATTTTTTTAACCACTGCATAATACTCCATTGTGTAAATGTACCACATTTTCTTTATCCATTTTTCCCTTGGGAGGCGTCTATGTTGTTTGCAGGTTCTGGATATTACAAATAGTGCTGAAATTGAAATAGCTGAGCAAATGTTCTTGTGGTGTGGTTGAGCATCTTTTGAGTATATGTTCAAGAGGGGTATTGTTAGGTCTTGAGGTAGGTTGATTCCTAGTTTTCTGAGATACCATCATACGGATTTCCAGACTGCCTGTACAAGACTGCACTCTCACCAGCAGTGGAGTATTCCCCTTTCTCCACATACTCTCCAACATAAGCTGTCATCAGTGTTTTTGATCTTAACCATGCTGACAGGTATAAGAAGGTATCTCAGAGTCATTCTGATTTGCATTTCCCTGATAGTTAAGGATGTTGAACACTTTCTTACATGTCTTTCAGACATTTGAGATTCTTCTGTTGAGAATTCTGTGTTTAAATCTGCATCCCATTTTTTAATTGGATTATTTGGTATTTTGAGGTCTAGTTTTTTGAGTTATTTATATATTTTGGTAACCAGCCCTCTGTATGATGTGGGGTTGGTAGAAAACTGTTCCCATTCTGTAGGCTGTCATTTTGTCTTATTGACTGTGCCCTTTGCCTTATAGAAGCTTCTCAGTTTCAGGAGGTCCCATTTATTAATTATTGCTCTGTGTTATATTCAGGAAGTGGTCTCCTGTGCCAATGCATTCAAGGCTACTTCTCACTTCTCTTCTATCAGATTGATGTAGCTTGATTTATGTTGAGGTATTTGATCCATTTGGACTTGAGTTTTGTGCATGGCAATAGATAATGATCTATTTGCATTCTTCTACATGTAGACATCCAGTTATGCCAACATCATTTGTTGAAGATGCTTTCTTTGTTCCATTGTACAGTTTTGGCTTTTTTGTCAAAAATCAGGTGTTCATAGGTGTGTGGATTAATGTCAGGGACTTCATTTGCATTCCATTGGTCCACCAAGCTGTTTTTATTACTATAGCTCTATAGTAGAGCTTGAAGTCAGTAATGCCTCCAGAAGTTCCTTTTTGTACAGTATTTTTTTTATTGTCCTGGGCTTTTTTCTTTTTCCATATAAAGTTGAATATTGTTCTTCTGAGTTCTGTGAAGAATTGCATTGGAATTTTGATGGGAATTGCATTGCATCTCCAGATTGTTTTTGGTAAGTTTAACATTTTTAATTTGTTGATCCTACCTATCCAAGAACATGGGATATCTTTCCATTTTCTGGTATTTTCTTCAATTTCTTTCTTCAAAGACTTAAAGTTCTTGCCATACAGGTCTTTTTGCTTGTTTGGTTAGAGTCACCCCAAGGTATTTTATATTATTTGTAGCTATTGTAAAGGGTGATGTTTCCCTAATTTCTTTCTCAGCCCATTTATTATTTGTATATAGTAGAGATACCGATTTTTTTAGTTAATCTTATATCCTGCCATATTACTGAAGGTGTTTATCAGCAGTAAGAGTTCCCTGGAAGAATTTTGGGGAAAACTTATGTATACTATCAAATCATCTGCAAATAGCAAAAGTTTGACTACTTCCTTTCTGATTTGTATCCCCTTGATCTCCTTTTGTTGTCTTATTGCTCTAGCTAGAACTTTGAGTACTATCTTGAGTAGGTATGGAGAGAGTGGACATCCTTGTCTTGTTCTGATTTTAGTTGATTGCTTTGAATTTCTGCCCATTTAGTTTGATGTCAGCTGTTGGCTTGCTGTATATTGCCTTATTATGTTTAGGTATGTTTCTTGTATCCTTGAGCTCTCAAAGACCTTTATCATGAAGGAGTGTTGAATTTTGTGGAAGGCTTTTTCAGTATCTAATGAGATGATCATGTGATTTTTTTTCTTTCAGTTTGTTTATATGGTGGATTACACTGACAGATTTTTATTCCTGCATCTCTGGGATGAAGTGTACTTGTTCATGGTGGATGATTTTTTGATGTGTCCTTGGTTTCTGTTTGCCAGTATTTTATTGAGTATTTTTGCATCAATGTTCATGAGGGAGACTGGCCTGTAATTCTCTTTCCTTGTTGCGTCTTTGTGCAGTTAGGGTATCAGGATAATTGTAGCCTCATAAAAAGAGTTGGTAATGTTCTTTCTGTTTTTATTGTTTGGAACAATTTCAGGAGGATTGGCATTAGCTCTTCTTTGAAATTTTGGTAGAATTCTGCACTGAAACCATCTGGCATTGGCCTGTTGTTGTTGTTGTTGTTGGGAGACTTTTAATAACTGCTTCTATGTTCTCATGGGTCATAGGTCTATTTAAATTGTTTATCTGATCTTGATTTAATTTGGTATGTGGTACCTATACAGAAAATTGTCCATTTATTTTACATTTTCTAATTTTGTGGAGTATAGATTTTCAAAGTATGACCTAATGATTCCCTGGATTTCCTCAGTGTCTGTTATTATATCCCTTTTTCATTTCTGATTTTGTTAATTTGGATATTCTCTGTCTGCTTTTTGGTTAGTTTGGATAAGGGTTTGTCTATCTTGTTGATTTTCTCAATGAACCAACTCTTTGTTTCATTGATTCTTTTTATTAGTCTCTGTGCCTCTATATTAATGATTTCAGTGTCCAGTTTGATTATTACCTGTCATCTACTCCTCTTGAGTGAGTTTGCTTCTTTTTGTTCTAGAGCTTTCAGGTATGCTTTTGGCCAGTAGTGTGAGATTTCTCCACTTTCTTTATGTAGGCATTTAGTGCTATGAACTTTCCTCTTAACACTGCTTTCATGGTGTCACAAAGGTTGGAGTATATTGTGCATTCATTTTTGTTGAATTCTAGGCAATCTTTAATTTCTTTATTTTTTTCCTTGACCTAGTGATGATTCAGTTGAGCATTGCTCAGTTTCCATGAGTTTGTAGGCTTCCTGCAGTTTGTGTTGTTGTTGAATTCTAACCATAAGCCATGGTAGTCCAATAAGATGCAGGTTGTTATTCTAATTTTGTTTTGTAACTGTTGAGTTTTGCTTTGTTACCAATTATGTGGTCAGTTTTGGAGAAGGTTCCATGAGGTGCTGAGAAGAAGGTATATTTTTTGGGTTTGGGTGAAATGTTCTGTAGATTTCTATTAAGTCCATTTGAGTCATAACATCTGTTAGTTCCCTTATTTCTGTGTTAAGTTTCTCTGTCTGGTGGACCTGTTTAGTGGTAAGAGTTGGGTGTTGAAGTCTCCCACTATTATTGTGTAGGGTTTGATGTGTGATTTAAGCTTTAGTAAAATTTCTTTTACAAATGTAGGCACCCTTGTGTTTGGGGCGTAATTGTTCAGAATTGAGACTTCATCTTGATGTATTTTTCTTATGACGAATATGGCATGTCCTTTTCCATCTCTTTTGATTAATTTTAGTTTGAAGTCTATTTAGATATTAGGACAGCTATACCAGCTTGTTTCTTAGATCCATTTGATTGGAAAATTTTTCCCAACCCTTTATTCTGAGATAATGTCTGTTTTTAGGTTAATGTATGTTTCTTGTATGCAGCAGAAGGATGGATCCTATTTCCGTGCCCATTCTGTTAGCCTGTGTCTTTTTATAAGTGAATTGAGTCTATTGAAAAAAGATATTAATGATCAGTGATTGTTAATTCCTGTTATTTTTGGTTTTGTTGTTTTGTGGTAGTGTGTGTGTGTGTGTGTGTGTGTGTGTGTGTGTGTGTGTGTGTGTATGTGTGTGTTTCCCTTTGTTGGGCTTTGCTGGTGTGAGGTTATCTATTGCCTATGTTTTGGTGTGTGCAGCCAACTTCCTTGGGTTGGAATTTTCCTTCTAGTATTTTCTGTAGGACTGAATTTGTGAATATTTAATGTTTAAATTTCGTTTTGTCACAGAACATCTTGTTTTCTCTATCTATAGTGATTGAAAGCTTTGCTTGGTATGGTAGTCTGAGCTGGCATCTGTGGACTCTTAATGTATGCATTATCTATCCAGGACTTTCTGGTTTTCAGAGTTTCCATTGAGAAGTCAGGTGTAATTCTGATAGGTCTGCCTTTATATGTTACTTGACCTTTTTCCTTTGCTCTTCTTAGTGTTCTTTCTTTATTCTGTAAGCTTCTTGTGCCTTCATAGGCATGTCTTTCTTTAGGTTGGGAAAAGTTTATTCTATGGTTTTGTTGAAAATATTTTCTATGCCTTTGAGCTGGAATTCTCCTTCTTCTATCCCTATTATTCTTAGGTTTGGTCTTTACATGGTGTCCCAAATTTCCTGGATGTTTTGTGTTAAATATTTGCTGGATTTAACATTTTCTTTGACTGATGAATCTATTTCCTCTGTGGTATCCTCAACACCTGAGATCTTTCTTTCATCTCTTGTATTCTGTTGATTATGCTTGCCTCTGTTGTTCCTGTTTATTTACTTAGATTTTTCTTTACCTGAATTCCTTTGGTTTATGTTTTCTTTATTGCCTCTATTTCAATTTTCAAGTCTTGAACTGTTTTCTTCACTTGTTTGATTTTTTTTGGGGGGGGGTTTGGCTTTCTTTTATTGATTTCTTTGATTTTTTTGTCTTTCCCTCCATTTCTTTAAAGAATTTTTTTTATTTCTTCTTTAAGGGCTTCTATTATCTTCATAAAATTATTTTGGGGGATGGGATTTTTCTTCTGGATCATCTGCATTGGGATGTTCAGGTCTTACTGTTCTGGGGTCACTAGTTCTGTGGTGTCATGTTGTTCTTTATGTTGTTGAATGTGTTTTTACTGTGCTGTCTGCCCATTTCTTCCTTCAATCCCTATAGGTGGAGCTCAGTGGAGGAGGCTGCTGCCCAGTCTCTGAGGCTGCTATGGCTGAATGGGAGAGGCACAGGATGTGCCCCCTGGGGCCTTCCCAGTCATGCAAGAGCAGTCTGTGGCTCCAATGGTCTCTGGTGCCTTAGGGGATGGTTGGTGAGGGGACAGGGGAGGAGGCTGCTGCCCGGTCATTGCAGCTGCTATGGCTGAGTGGGCAGCATGGAATATGCCTCTGGGGCCTAGGGGGTAGAGAACTGAGCTGTCCAGTCAGGTGGGGAGATGGTTGGTGAGGTGACAGGGGAGGAGGCTGCTAGAATCATTTTTCTTAAGATTCATTTTATCTACTACCAAAATCATTTATGACTTCTCTAGAAGAAATTCATCTTAATGCATTCTGCAGTTTTTCTCTTGTATTAATCATTTGTATAATTACATAGTAATATTTACTACCATTATTTACTGTTTATTACTATTATATATTTACTGCTAATTATTATTTCTGTATATTATATCCCATGATGGCAGAAATTGGTTTTGTGACCCTAATCTCCCTTTGTCATAATTCCTTTTGAATTCTTATAAGAACTACACAACAACAAATTCAATCTTGCCGGGCGGTGGTGGCGCACGCCTTTAATCCCAGCACTCGGGAGGCAGAGCCAGGTGGATCTCTGTGAGTTCGAGGCCAGCCTGGACTACCAAGTGAGTTTCAGGAAAGGCGCAAAGCTACACAGAGAAACCCTGTCTCAAAAAAAAAAAAAAAAAAAAAAAACAGAAAAAAAAATTCAATCTTATGAAGAAAAACAATTTCAATAGTAACTGAAGAAATGCATACAACATGATTATTGACAAAGTGGTCATATAATTTTGTTCAATCATAAAGCTATATTTCATGTTATATAACTGATTTCATTCTCAAAGGAAATACTTAAATATTAATTAAGAAATATAATATCCTCACTCTTTATTTTCTGTACCTTGTTTGTTCAATGTTAAAATTCTTTAAATAGTTTTCTCCAGTTTCTTCAATCTTACTCATTCATCCCTAAATCAAAATTTTGCTTCTTTCTGTGTTAAGTTAAATAGAACTATATAGTATTATTAAACAAGCCTACTTATATTTGGTGTTACCTTAAATTTCCATTAGCCTTTGACATTATTGAGTTTCTCTTCCTTTTGCAAACAATGATGCCACATACATTGTCCTTCCAGTAGGTTTCAATGAAAATTGGATGGATAAAAGTCCTCGATTCCTTACCTCATTCTACACACATTCCTTTCTGATCTCTTTGAGATTTTAATTATTATCTTCACAATAACCAGTAAGTATTAATTTTCTTTGGCTCAAAATTCTCCATTGCATATTGGACACAATTTTTTAAGTGTTACTTATTTTTCTACCTGACTTTTCAAAGGCAGTTGCATGTCAGTCTATCCAATATTTTACCCATGTACTAACCCATCCCTGCTCTGACAAACAGAGTTCTTGTTTTTCTTAAACCTTCAACCTCTTAAAAGAGGTCCACTACTCTTGCATTGTGTTTCAGTGAGTTATCACTTAATACTGTGTTCCAAATAACCTGTCTGAAATAATATCACTCCATTGTCACTCACAGCTGTCTACACATACAATTTAAGAAGCCAGTTTTGACAACTTCCTTTCCCCTTCATTTTCACATCAAACCTAATTGAAAATTTGATCAATCCTAACCATAAAAAACGTATCCAGTTAAATTCTTTTCTCCATCTCATCGTGATTTTTTGAGGAGACAATTGTAAACTTTTTCTTACTGACCTCCACTATGTCTATCCCAAATGTCAGCAGTCTTTTATATTGCAGATGAAGTAACTATCTGCCAGGGCAATTGCAATATAGTATCCCTCACTAAACTAATGAGCTGCCTTTTCATGAGTTTAAATACTATCAGCACTGTCTACCTCAATAGCCTCCTGGGGAATCTTCTTTCCACACATAAGGACTTTGAAAAATGTTTCTATAGCATTTTTAGCTATAGTAAGAAGCCACTTCCTTAGACAAGCTATTTTAACTTATTAATTATGTTTCTTTAATTTTTATTCATGTATACATATTTGATTTATAAACTTGATGTTAAGAAATTGAATCTTTTGACTCCCTGTAGAACCATATGGCCTATAATACTTTTGCATTTTGATTCCTTGAGCTCTGGACCCATGTGCTCAGTGGCCATATTATATTCCATGTAAAATTATTTAGATGATAAATAACTATATATTTGTTTAAGTTTTTAGAATTATAATGTGTATAAACTTTTGAAAAAAGAAAGCCCTCCACGTTAAATAAAATAAATCATAAAGGATATTTCAACTAATTTTTGGTACTGCTTGACTTTTTCTATCTATACATTTTTAATTAATGGAGTAGGTATTATTTTTAAGTAAGAATAAATTTTAGTAATGATTTGAAATATGGTAAACTTTTCACTTTACAAGCTACCTGAAGCGTTTATATTGCTCTATTTAAAACCTTTTTTATGTGTGTTTAAATTCTATTCTTTTTAGTATAATTTGTTTACTTATGCTTTAATTTCTATAAAGGTTTTTTTTGTTTGTTTGTTTATTGTGTGTTTGCTTTTTAACAAGCAGGGTGGACCCTGTCTCCTTACTTGGCACAGGCTAGCCTGAACTCACTAAGTGTCCCAGGATGGCTTCTACATCATTATTCTCCTTTTTCTGCCTCTCAAAGCCAGCCTTGTTCATTAAATATTTTCCTGTCTTATAAATACTTTCTGTGAGTCTTTAAAATTATATTTATTAGAAAGTTTAATTTATTTATATTTCAACATTTTTTATTCAACTCTTTTTAGTTCTGTATAGTCTCTAACTGCATCTTTCACTACATAAGTTTTGTCTATGTGTATGTGTGTATGTCTGTGTCTTTATATGTTTATATGTTCACATGAGACTATTCATGCACTTGTGTGCACATGTATATAGATATGAGAGTTCACCTTCAGGGGTTGTTTCTCTGGTGCAGTTCATATTGGTTGTTGAAACAGAATCTCCCAATAATTTGGGGCTCACTTTAAGCAAGGCTGGCTAGCTGATAAATATGATGGATCTCTCTCTCTCTCTCTCTCTCTCTCTCTCTCTCTCTCTCTTTCTTTAGTACTGGGATTACAAGAACTTTTATTTAAAATTTTCTAACATTTTCTCATCATTTCTTCCTTTGTATTTTTGCTTAATACATACATTTACTTTTCAATACTCAATATATAGATTCTTATGAAAGTTCA
Organism: Peromyscus eremicus; assembly: GCF_949786415.1. Classification (NCBI taxonomy): domain Eukaryota; kingdom Metazoa; phylum Chordata; class Mammalia; order Rodentia; family Cricetidae; genus Peromyscus; species Peromyscus eremicus. The sequence goes on from NC_081430.1 coordinate 31,136,736, forward strand.
CTTGTAGCTAAAGTTTTCCTGCCTGACCCACAGTCAGAACAAATCTCTCTCACCTGCCAGTCCCACAGCCGCTCAGACCTGACCAAGTAAACACAGAGACTTATATTGGTTACAAACTGTATGGCCGTGGCAGGCTTCTTGCTAACTGTTCTTACAGCTTAAATTAATCAATTTCTATAAATCTATACCTTGCCACGTGGTTCGTGGCTTACCATCATCTTCACATGCTGTTTGTCATCATGGCGGCTGGCAGTGTCTCTCTGACTCAGCCTTCCACTTCCCAGCTTTATTCTCCTCCTTGTCCCGCCTATACTTCCTGCCTAGCCAATGGCCAATCAGTGATTTATTTATTGACCAATCAGCAACACTTTTGACATACAGACCATCCCACAGCATTCACTTTTTACTGATTTTCTTAAACTAAGAAACACAGCCATTCTGTCATTTATTATTTGATGAGGAAAGCAGAGCTGCTTTCTTTATTGAGAAATAAAGGACATATTAATGGAGAGGAGATGCAGGGCGAGCAGTGGGAAGTCAAAAAAAAAAAAATCTATCTGCAGTCATGTTGTTTCAGTACTGGTAAGTAAGCCTGAACTTCCGGAGGGCCATGGAGAAGGTCTTCCAGGAGAAGTCAGAAATGTTAATAACCCCTGGAAGAAGGCTGTTGCTACTCTATTTGGTGTTGGTATATTGAACAGCAGCACCATAAGTTGTAAAGAAGGACTGGACATAACCTAAATTCAGTACAAAGTGATTTTTGCTAGCACCACTGAGTTCATTTTCCCTTCCCCATCTGTGAAAATATTCACCCTTATTTTCAAATATAAGTATAACTCTCTCCAAACTCACTTCTGAATATTATTAAGTCAGACATGAGTCTTTAACATATGAATTTGGATGAGGAGCAAAATGAAGCTCACATCAATGTTTAAGAGAGTGTTGGGGCCATGCTTAGTTAGTTACCCATCACTTAAATGTGATTCCTTTTCCTGTAATTTCTGTCCCATGGCTACTTTTTTCTGTTTGGGATTGCAGCAGTTTTCCATTGGCTCATCATAGAACAGAAAAGAGAAGTATGCCAGAGTTTGCCTCCATTCTTGAAATGAGCCTTTTAAGTCCATGCCGTACTGCTATTTCACTGTCCCTGGATGATGAGGATAATCAGCCTTTTGTGTGCATGCTGGTTCTCATGCGTGCTGGTTCAAAGTGACCAGGAGGCACTTTCATTTTCCACTTTAATGAAATCATCACTGTGTCCTGAGGTGGAAATTGTCTTCCTTCTCAAGCCAAGATTCTTGGAATAGCAGACTCAGTGCTTCAGTAATGAGAAGCAGAGTTTCCACTGGAGGATCATTAGGTGCGGTAATGGAAGGAGCACTTCACCTTTGCTCGAAATGACTCCTGGATCTGTTAATGCTGTTTATGTGAGGAACAGCTCTGTGCCTTCTCCACTCTTCAGAACTTTCTCAGTCCTGCCCTATTCCAGAAGACATTGCCCTAGACCCACGATGTATTACCATGCCGGTAATATTGTAATTAGGTCTTCAAAATGCCATTTCATTTTCCCCTGTCTCCACTGATTCAAAGGGCTGGCAGCCATAATAATACAAGCAAATCCCAAAGTGGAGAAGTTTTGCTGTCAAGTCTATGATTGTAATTTCTTTTTGAAGTAATTCATATTTTTAAATGAGCTTACAAAATAACATGTTTCTTTATAGCACTTCCATGTGTATTTAGTATTGATGAATTACTCAATCCCCAAACCTCACACACCTCTTGCTCCTACCCTTTACCCCTCTTTGAAAGTCTCATTTCTCCAATCTCAAGGGCCCCTTTCTAGTTTTCAGACCCCAAGACAAACTTTAGGTTTTATTTCTAAGCAAGTGTCATGAACATGGATGCCCAACCAATATCCAGAAGGAATTGTTACTCCTATAATATCAATATGTTGCTGCTTCTGTTTCAAAGGTAGATTATTACAGTGAGCCCAGGCAACAAGCTCTTCTCATTCACATAGTCACACTGTGTTCCTCCTGGCTTTTTGTAGTTATTTTTAAGGCTAATTTTATTTTTTTTCACCATGCGTGTGAAAAGGGCAGTGCTTTAGAAAGATCAGCTATTATTTTATCCTCATACTATAATCTATATGTAGTTTATATTGCATATTTTCCCTTTTCACTGAATTTTTTATTAAAAGTAGACATTTTTTTATACAATATATTCCATTTATGGTTCCCCTCTGCCAGCTATTCCATCTCCTCCCTAGCTTCCGACCTACCAAATCCACACCTTTTCTTGCTCTCTCTCATAAGAAAATAAACAGGCATTTAAAAAGAGAAAAAGAAAAGAAAAGAAAAGGAGACAAAGGAAAATACAAAAAAACCCACATATAGACACAGAGACACACATTCACATACACAGGAATCCTATAACAACATAAAATCAGAAACCATAATATATAAGCAAAAACAAAAGTAAAAAACTGCACTGACACACCATTATTAGACAATACAAAACCTTCCACAGTACCCCTGAGTTTGTTTTGTGTGGGCATCTATTGCTGGGCATAGGATGTGGCTTTAAGTATGGTTCGTATACCCACTGAGAATTCATTGGAGAAAACTGATTTTTCCTTTGAGGATGGTTGTCAAGTACAGATAGCATCTGACTTTAGAGATGGGGATTTGTGTTCACTTCTCATCTCAGCACTGGAAATGCCATCTGGCTTAGACCTGTGCAGATCCTGAGAGTACTTTCTTTTTCTGTAAGTTCATAAGTCATCAGTCCTGGTCCTGCTGTGGCTGGAAGTCCTTGTTTCCTTGGTGTCCTCCATGCCCTCTTGCTCTAACAGTCTTTCTGCTTCCTCTTCCACAAAGCTCCTTGATCCCCAAGAGGAAGGATTTGATGGGGACAGCTCATTCAGGACTGAGTGTTCTAAGGTCTCTCACTGTCTGTACTTTGTCCAGTTGTGGGTCTTTGTTTTTGTTCACATCTACTGAAGGAGTAAGCTTCTCTGAAAATGACTGAACAAGACACTAATCAATGAGTATAGCAGTATGTTATTAGGAGTCACTTTATTCCATGTTCCTTTAACAGAACAGTGGTATTTGGTTTTCCTCTAGGTGCACGGCCTATCTAATTTCAGGTTCATGTGTGTGTGTGTGTGTGTGTGTGTGTGTGTGTGTGTGTGTGAGAGAGAGAGAGAGAGAGAGAGAGAGAGAGAGAGAGAGAGAGAGAGAGAGAGAGAGAGAGAGAGTCCAGATGCCTGCAGAGTCCAGAAGTCTAGAGATAGAGTTACAGAGTTACAGGTAGTTCTGGTCTGGATATCAAACTTGAAAAGAAGTATGTACTATTAACTGCTGAAGCACCTCTCCATACTCTTTGCTGCTTTCATTTTGAACACTTAATAGTGACATAACCTTCAGGTGGGAAGTTAGTATTGATGAAATCATTCATGCACCTTTATAGGCACCAATAAAAAAGTGGGGCGCTGGAATTACAGATGGTCACTACCTCTCCTGGTTAAATGTTCACCTGATTTCTGGGATCCTTTGCAGAGATTGGTGTGCATGGAAAACTCAGTGGTGACACATATGCATGTGCCCTCTGAACACATTCAGAGAAACACAGTCATACACTACTCTTGCTTGGTATATTGTCACCAATTTATCTATGCAGCCAGTATGTCAGCCAAACTTTTGAATGAGAGAAAATAATTTTCTCTATTTTCTTTAAAGAAAATCTATAGCTAGATATACTACTCAAAGTCCTGACAACTATGAAAATTTCCCTTGAACATGTCATCATTGTAATTCAAATATTTCACTGTCTTTACATTAATTAATTAATTCATTCATTTTTTTGGAGAGATATTCTCTAAAGAAAATCATAATGACCTCAAGCTTGTCTTACCCTCTTAAATTCTGTAATCACAGGCATTGGCTACCATTCTCAAGTTCTTTAGAAGTGATATCTGAACACTATTTAATGTTTAAGTATTTCTATGATTACATATCACATTCAACAAGAGCAGACAAACTCTGATATACCTCTTAGAGTTCACACATACTGAAATTGTTGCTAGTCTCTTTCTTTGAAATTATTAACTGTACAGTAGAACAGTGTAAAGTTGTACCAGCATATTGTTACCTTTGGGAATATGGAAATTGTAATTTTTTTCAGTCAGTGTCACAACTATTATACAAGACAAAAGTAACAATGTTGTGTTACTAGCAAGCTCTCCTCATGTCATAAACCACACTTGTTTCTAAATCCACAGTGTGAGCTGAGGTATCAGTGGAGATGTGCTCCCCTTTATAATAAAAATGTTTTAATGTAATGCAGTATCTGAAAATGTCATACAGTTGTACAATGTATGTTCATCATATCCACCTTCCAAATCTTCTCAGAACTCACTCAACACAATTTCTTTGCAACTTCACGACATAATGTATGTGTGTGTGTATGTATTTATGTATGTATATATTTACTCACCAACTTGTATTAGTGTTGCCAATATGGATATAGGCATGTGTCATCTACTGGGGAATGGGCAACCTTCCAATCATCCAATGGCTCTAACATGAATATTAAATGGTCTTATTAAGAAAGAAAAGCCCAGGACCAAATATTAGGGTGAAAGATGAAAGATCAGAAGCAGAGCAGGCCACAGCTTACCTCACCTCCACAACTCCTTAGCCGGTCTTGATTTCTCAGACTGAAAGCCTCTGTGTCCTCACTCAAAAGAGTCACAGCTGAACTGCCTTTTTCCTATTTCCTCATGCCTTATATACTTTTCTCTATCTGGACATGTCACTTCCTGGGATTAAAGGGATGTGTGCTTTCCAGTTCTTGGATTAAAGGTGTGTGCCACCACTGCATGGCTCTGTTTCCAGTGTGGCCTTGAACTCACTGAAATCCAGACAGATCTCTGCCTCCCATGTGATAGGATTAAAGGTGTGTGCTACCACTGTCTGGCCTCTATGTCTATTCTAGTGGCTGACTCTGTGCTCTAGTCCTCAGGAAAGCTTTATTGGAGTACACAATATAGCTCCACAAATGGCCACAATTCTAAAGAAAAAAATACAATAATTTATTTTTTCACTAAAGGACCCTCATTATATTTAGTTCTCTGGTAATCCATTGAATAATAAGTAGCTAATTTAAATACATTTTGCAAAATTTTCTATGACTTTGGAAGTTTTTTTTTTTTTATTCATACACATTGGTTTCTTCAGCTATTTATTTACCATAATTTTTCAATTGCTTTAATAGTTCAGTTCTTAAAGACTTAAAACTTAAGGGTTCAAAATAGCATATTAAGTGAGATCTATATTTGCTTTTGAATCTACATAAAATTATAACATGCAATTCTGTTAACCTTGACCCATCTTCATAGTTAGCCAAGATTCTCTGTAGGGCAATTATGTGTCACACTGAACTTACATTATTATGTCACCTTAACATTTGATGAGTACATCCTCTAAATCTTCTTCTAAGTATTTGTTAAACATTTTCAGTAGAATAAAGGTCTGGTATCTGAAAGTTTTGTCTTCAGTGTATTTTGAAAAAATACTTTAAAAATTTATACAAAAAGGAATCATTGAAAGAACATTATCTATGTTTATGTGTGTGCATATACATACATAATACACACACATATACACACACACATATATATGTATGTATATATATATATATATATATATGTATATGTATATGAATGTGTAGAAAAATTGTTTCACTTCTCCAATGTCCCAATGAGGAAGAACAGAAACTGGGGTGTAATTGTTATATAAATCGGTCACTATTTTTTTGAACCAGGATGGATGGTGCTGGTAAATTAATAATCATTGCTATACTTTATTATTTCTCCATCCTTTAGCTGTAGGCAATCATACAGAACATTCTCTATTTTACCTAAAGATACAACACAGAATGGTATGTAGGAATCAAATAACCCTCAGGTCTGGACATTTTAAGCAGTTGCTTCCTTTGGAAATAGAACACCTGTCAAGTGACTTGAAGTCAAACAGTCCTCATGACTTTAAGTAGGGTTAAAAGTAGTCAAGGGAGTGTTCATGTCTAATCGTGAATAAATGCGATGGAGAGAAAAAGATCTGGGAAATGTAGATGAAAATCTTTGGAGCTCATATTAAAGTAATAATTCTAGATGAAAGCAATGATTCATTCACACAGCATGCAGCACAAAAAAATCATTTTAATCCAGTGAAGAAGGATTTTCAGCCTGAAATTGTGGCTTTTATTTGTCCTTAGAATTCACTGTAATGAAAATACAATATGTCTAGCTTGTAAGAAGAGTGAGCTCAAGACAGATGAAATGAGAAATTAGATAACGTTCTTCCTTTAAAAAGTCGCAAGGTCTAGAAAAGGTACCTATGGGGGGGGGACTCTTCTCATTGATAACAAAGGGCAAGGAGATGTGAGTACAGTCTGACTAACTGTATTTTTGATTCTTCCTATGTGTTTGCTGTAAATCATAAAACATTGTGTTCTATTGTAACTAGTTTTCTCTGGTCCTACCCAGCCCCATGGACCCCGCAGCCGCTTTTACCAGACCTGATGTGTCTTAACCGGGAACAAATCCATAGCCCCTTGCTTCCTGTGGAAACAAAAGCAGAGCCCCCTTTCCAAAGCAACATATCCTTAGATCCAAACCTGAAGTCACGATAGCTTTAAAATATACATATTGGCTTAACTGAGTAGCCTTTACAATGAAATGTCTTTCTGCAGTTAAAAATATCAAAGACAATACAATCTAGATTCTCTGCTTAATATCCATCTTATGTGGCTTACTTTTTATACTACCTTTACTGTCTCTTTACAGACTTTATTTTTTTAAACTATTTCTTTATATTACTGTTTATATTTATTTTCTTCTCTCTTCCAAGCCTATGTACATTTTTTTGTGTGTGTTTTATCCAGAAAATATTAGGTAAAATCCATAAAACAGACAAACAAAATAAATCTAAAAACTTAGGCATCCTAAACATGACATTTTTTAACTCCTTTGATAAAATTTCATTCAGGATTATAAACTTTTTTTTTTCAGGATATCTGTACACTCTCATATAAAAATGTATTTTAACAAGAAACATTCTACATTGAACAAGAATCTATCAGCTTGCACATCTGACTATGTTTCTCATTCATTACCATTTTAAGATGATGTTTTTATCATTCTGACCATTTTTAAGCCAGAGTCTCACTGTGTGCTTAATAATTTTCCATCCACTGATCTTTCAAATGTTCTTTGGCTATATTCCCGAGAACCTATTTGTGTACTCTATTTTAACCTGGTAGATTTAGCTTTTGCTAGTACAGACAGAAAAAAACAAGACAATGTTGAATTGTCTTTTCCTACCATGATGGAATACTTTACTATGGATAGTTTAATGAGAGTATCAAATAACTTAAAAAAAACACTCAAATGCTCAATAATTGAGACATATAGACACCCATGCACACACAAATTCATATTATTGTTTTAAATATGATAGGGGACTGGACCTGCCTCAACTGAATCTACCAGGCTGAGCTGAATCTCCAGGGGAGTCCTTGCCCTGGAAGAGGTGGGAGTGGGGGTGGATTGGGGAGAGGGCATGGGGGGAGGAGTGAGGACAGGAGAATCCATAGCTGATATGTAAAATTAAATTAATTATAATTTTTTTAAAAAGGAGAAAAAATAAATGAATAACATAGCATTAATTCTGGGGTTATTGAAGTCATCTCATATGTCAATCTGCCTTCTGCATTCAAAACAAAAATTTTATTGTATTTTTCAGCAGGCATGAAAGTTTTTGGTTTTTTTGTTTTGTTTTGTTTTGTTTTGTTTTGTTTTACCAAAATATGTCTAAACAGATAAGTTAGAAAGTTAGATGCAAAGTGTTATAGGAGTATTTTATTCAGTGCCTATGAACATTTTTACGCACACTGTAAACCATGGAGAGGTTTATTTAATCTGAATCTGACTTATTGTTAATCTATTGTTTTAAACTGCAGAATTACTAGGACTGAAATGGCAGCTTTGGCTGCTGGCTCCACCCACCTCAGTTTTCCAACATGGAGGTGGTACATTAACAGTCAGCTCTGGGAATCAAGCTCACCTCTGACTCTTAGAAGCAGTGGGTCTATGCTTCTATCTAACAGTGTGTGAGGATCTTTCCTTTTTTTTTTTTTTTTTTCTGTCTGTACTAGCAAAAGCTAAATCTACCAGGAAGCATAATGTGTGGCTTAGAGACACCTCATTCCCGCCATGCTGCAGGTCAAGTCAGAATGCCAGGAACCGACCATAGAGTAGCTCAAGCCCGCATGTTGTAGCAACTCGCCTCTTGCTCTTGTGTGAGACATGAAGCAGGAACCTATTTTCGGCTCTGTTTAGAATTGGTTATTAAGTATTCTCAGGTTTCAGGTGGAGCTGTTGGGCACCATTTGTAGCTACAGTTTTCCTGTGTCCCGCCTAGTCCACAGCTGCTCAGACCCAAGTAAACACATAGAGGCTTATATTAATTAAAACTGCTTGCCGGGCGGTGGTGGCGCACGCCTTTAATCCCAGCACTCAGGAGGCAGAGCCAGGCGGATCTCTGTGAGTTCGAGGCCAGCCTGGACTACCAAGTGAGTCCCAGGAAAGGCGCAAAGCTACACAGAGAAACCCTGTCTCGAAAAACCAAAAAAAAAAAAAAACCAAAAAAAAACTGCTAAGCCATTAGCTCTGGCCTACCACTGACTAGCTCTTACACTTAAACTCAGCCCATTTCTGTTAATCTATATGTTGTCACATGTTCAGTGGCTTTACCTGTGTGCCATTACATGCTACTCCCTGGATGGTAGGCTGGAGTCTCCTGACTCAGCCTTCCTCTTCCCAGAATTCTCCTTGTCTGTTTATCCCACCTATACTTCCTGCCTGGCTACTGGTCAATCAGTATTTTATTAAACCAATGTACAAAAGCATTATCCCACAGTACTCCATCATTCTGAGGACCCAGATGTCTCTGGACAAACAGCAACATTGTTTGGCAATGCTTTCTAATATACACTGTTGGTTCAGAGATACTTTTCCTTTGGAAATATTAGCTTATAAAGTTTACATAAACATGGCAACAAGCACATATATTTAGAAAAATGAGAAAGAAACACATTGTTGATAAACATATGCATACATACATATTTGCATTATATATTAATTCTTTGCATACAATGTATGCATTAGTGGTTGTTTACTGTGTACATGGACATATTTGCTATAACTTATGCATGGACATATTTATTATAGCATATTAAAATAAACTTTTTTGATAATAAACCATAAAGGAATTTTTTTAAAAAACAATTCTTTAGTTTTATCATTTATCAATTATGAAAGCAATCTGTGGCTGATGAGTCCATGGACCTTAGAAGATAACCCGTCATTTCACTAAACCAGTATAATTTCTTTACATTTTTTCTTTTATTGAAAATAGATTTTTTTGTCACACAATATATCCTGATTATGATTTCCCCTTCCTCTACTCCTCCCAGTACCCCTCCACCTCCTCTCCCATCCAGATCCACTCCCTTTCTGTCTCTAATTAGAACAAAACAGTCATCTAAGGGGTAATAATAAAATAAAATATAATATAATAAGATAAAACTCACACATTAGACTTAGACAAAACAAACAAACAAAAGGAATGGTGCCCAAAAGAAGTTACAAAAATCAGAAAATCACTTGCTAACAAACACAGGAATCCCACAAAAACACTAAACTAGAAGGCAGAATATTTACACAGAGGAACTGGTACAGAACCACGAAGGTGCTGTGCATGATGCCTTAGTCTCTGTGAGTTCATATAAGTTTGACGGTATTGATTTAGAGAATTCTTGGAGTCCTCCAACTCCTTGGGCTCTCACACTCTTCTTCCTGGTGCTGTAAGCCCTGAACAGAGGATTTGTTGGAAACATCTCATCTAGGGCTCAGTGTCCTAAGTTCTCGCATCCTCTGCATATTGTTTGGCTGTGGGTCTCTGTATTTGTTCCCACATGCTGAAGGAGGAAATTTCTCTGATGATGGCTAGGCACTGTTCTATGAATATAGCAGAATGTCATTAGGAGTCATTAAAAGAAATGTTTTGATTTTATTTGACTTGAAGTTTAAGCCTAAAGATGAGAAAAAAGTTAAAACTATACTTGCCATGTGAAATAATCCAATAGTAACCATGATGAAATCTTTCCCAGTTCTTGGTAAAAGACAGAATATTTGGCCATTTGCTTATTTTGCCCAAAGTTTCTTTTACTTGAGTTGAATGAATTTTTGTACCAAAACAGATCTTTTTCATAAAGTAAGAAATTATTAAAAGATGGATATTATTGTTCTCTCTTTTTGAATAGTCCTTTAGCTTATGTTCAGATTGCTGTATAGTCAATCATTTTTCTGTTTACCTAGTGTCTTCATGAGGAGGACCATAGCAACATCAAAGGACAATAATGGAAGTATGTTGTCTCCTAAGTAACAGGGCTAGAATCAGAGAGTATTCTTTTAGGCTCATAATCACTGGAGAGAGTGACTAGGCTTCAGTGATATTGTCAATTTCTCCCTTCCTACCAAGAAATACTGTTGTGGAAAAAAGAAACCCAAGCAAGAATCTCTGGAGAGTTGAGTGGTGGAAGAGTAGAAAGCAATTGGTTTTCCAAATTAGAGAACTGGGAAGTTGGACTTCCTAAAAGGACACAGGAATTCTCAATCTGCAAAAGCCCTGAAAGCTTGTTAACAGCCGTAGCATTCACATTCAAGTCAGCATGGTCTAACACCCAAGGCCTACAGTTCAGTCAGTCTGACCTTTTTCTAACATACTGTTCTGCTCCCATGATGCTACTAGGACTTAGAAGGGCACCATAGGGAAGGATACAAGGAATCTACTCACACCTGCATTGCACCATTTTGATCTGCTCCAAGCTGGTGGCTTGAGAAAAAAAGAATGAATTGGAAAGGAAAGTGAGGTATTAAACCAGAAGGTCTGTATTATATAAACAAAAATCACCTTGAAACTTGGGCAATCTGTGGATAGGAGCAGTATATAGGCTTATGCAGAGTAGTACATAAACACACACACACACACACACAGTGAATGATAGCTGCTGTGTATTGGAGAAGCACACCCAAGAAGGGAGACTAGGGAAATTTTCATTTATTATGCAAGGAACAACTGTTATGTCAGTCTTATTCTGTTTTACAAGCTGTGCAAGAACACTGCTTGGGAGATCCAGAAGGAAGTCTAGGAGTTCAAGTTGAGGGCCATGCTCAGCTGCAAAGTGGGTGAGGCCTGACTGGGCAAGGTGGATCTCTGTCTCAAAAACAAAGCCTTAACTCTGTAACTGTGAATCTGGAAAACGGTATTAAAACCTGAAACTGACAATGCAACGTAAGGAACTGCTAGAGTGATGTAAAACAAGATTTGTGGCGGGTGAATACTCTTTTCTAAAAAGTTTACTCATTTCTGTAAATTCAGGAATTCTTTGAATGTGTGCGCCAATGCCTTATGCATATATACAAAACCCACTGTACACATATCACATTAAATGTAACATTTCAACAATAATCACATCTCTTTAAAAGAATGTATACCAAATTGGTGTTCTGTATTTTTTTTATTTTTAACATTTGAATCACACAAATGTTTGAAACTGGAATTAGACTAAGGTGTACAATTATCATTATAAAACTACTAATGTGATAATATATTTTAAAAATTATACAAAGTACCAAAATGGATAATGATTGTGTATCATGTGTGATTTATTACCATTGTAAACTGCAAGGAAATCTTGATTTGTAAACATCTTCCCCCTTGGATGACTGCTCATAAAGTGTATCTAACATTGTGAGATCTTGACAGGATGAGATGCATTTTGTTTTTACTTTGGACATTTTGTGATCCCAATCATTACCCATTCTCAAAGATGTTCTTGGCAGAGAAGTTCTGGGGAATAATTGGGTAAGAGAACCTTCTGAGGTTGTTTTTAACCTTTGCATTAGAATTATAAATAACGAACCTTAAGTTGAAATATAAAAATTAAGAGCTAAAGTACTGATGGCATCTGTGCAGGATGTTTTGTGTCTTTCCCTGTTCTTCTCTGTGGACTTCCAAAAGAAATTCAGTGGGAATGGAGGGATTGAAGAAATAAAGATAATATATTAAGTCAAGTTAAATGATTTCTTTCTTTTTTTTTTTTTTTTTTTTTTTGGTTTTTCCAAACAGTTTCTCTCTGTAGCTTTGTGCCTTTCGTGGAACTCACTCTGTAGCCCAGGTTGGCCTTGAACTCACAGAGATCCACTTGCCTCTGCCTCCCGAGTGCTGGGATTAAAGGCAGAGGGATAGCTCAGCTGTTAAAGGCTAGGCTCACAACCAAAAATATAAGTTAAATGATTTCTAGTGAAATGCAACATTGTTTTGACAAAAGTATTTAAATAATGTGTGCTTTATACAAGCAAATGTGCAACATATTTATGAAGAAAGAAAAATGAGCATGTCTTGGATTGAGTGGGCAATGATGACTTCTTTGGACAGTATTAAAAACAGTGGCTGACATGAATGTGTGGGCCTATATTTGGCTTATTTTTACTCCACATATGGCAAGATGCCATTTGTAACTTGAAAGACAACAAAACAGAAATCAATCTTCCATATATTGTATCCTCTTACTTTTCCTACAGCAGGCTGCTACCATAAAATACTATTTTGTTGCTGTTTGTTTTAAATTTTCTCTCTTGCCTCTGTATTTCTGTGTGCCAATGTTGAATAGCATTCATTTTTTTCTGAATGTTCTTGGAGGCCCCAGTGGGTTTTCTAAGCACTGTTTAATAGAGTTTCAATTTCATAAATTTGTCACAGTGTCAATCACTTGTAAAATTTCAATTATCTCAGACAATTGTTATACCAAATGCAACTTTCATCCCTCTTTCATGTGTTAAACAAAACATCCTTTCACATGGAAACCTATGTGATTAAGTTTAGTATTTAATAATTGTAATATGGAATGCATTGTTTGTGATAAACATACTTTTGATGTCAAGGATAGACATTTTGGAAAGAATGGATATTTTATGAAGGTAAAGTTTTCTAATATAATTTTTAGCTATACATTATGTGTATCTGACTCACAAGATTCACAATAACTTCAGTAGCATGATCTCTGTGATCTGTCTGTCTCTTTCCATATATATTGCTCAATGATTCCATTTTCTTAGTCACCTGTTAAGGTTATCACCAGTCATTGTGACAAATGACAGCCAGCTCCTTATAGCTGGTAATTGTGAACTACACTTTTTTTATATAAGCAACTTTAAGTGTATCCCACAGTATACATATTCTGAAAAGGAATATAGTTTCTGAAAAAAAATAAAGTCATTATTTACCTTCATAAGAACAGCTGTAAATTTTACCAAAACTGTTGAACTCACTAATGCTCTTTCTCTAGAGGGCCCTTGACAATCATCAGCTTTGTTCTTGTTGATCTAAAGGCCTTGTGAAAATACTTCTCTACCATTGCAGATGAAGCTTTTCTATTGAACTCCCCTGGCATCAGCTCATTCGATTCCTAACCAGCAGGCATTGCTAAAGCATGCTGTGTGTTCATATTCCTAGCTTTGATAATGCAGAGGAGAACAGGCAAAGAATCTCCAGGTCCAGACAGACATGCTGTTATTACCATAAATAGTACTAATATCCTGGTTTGCTGTTTTATTCTTAACTTCCTTTCTTTTTTATTTACCGACATAATCTCAATCTTTAATTCAATTTCATGACTGAACTGAGAGGGTAAGATGGGCAGATGGATTAACTAGGAAAAGTAATTTGGAAAGTCATTTAATTGTAAAACATTAGTTTTACCAAATAGAATTATACAGTAGCTTATTAAATGATGTACTACTATCAGGAAAGTCATATTCTAAATTTGATCAAAGTGGCAGAAAGGAGTTATAAAATGCCTACATGATTTCTTTCTTATGTATTTAAAATTATTGCTGTTACTATGGAATTCATGTAACATGTCTATAAATTATTGTATAGCCCTAATTATCACTCTTCTCTTATAAAGTATGAATTAAATCAGTGTTAATAGATTGTGATGAAGATGGTGGTAGAATAAGATTCCCAGTAATCAGTTCACCAAAGGAAAAATAAAATGAAAAGCTATTTACTTACCAAACTACTTTCAGAAGTGCCCAAATAACCAGGAGGGAGACTATATCACCTGGCATTAGTATAACAATGTCAAAAGACACATTCAGGATGGCAGGAGAGAAAGAGTTATTTGCTTCCCTTTCCCTCCACAGCAACCAATGCTGCATGAAGAGTCAGGAATGGAAGAAACATGGGGTTTTGCTCATCCTTACTCCTGTGAGATTGAGATCTGAGCAGCATAGCAGCAGCCTAAATAATCAGAAGATTAACTCCATTATCCTGCTCCTAGTCAAAGACCACAATAAGGAGTAAGACTTCTCAACTGCTAGGGAAGGGAAGGAAAAGGACCCTTTCCTGCTTCTCAGTGAGGGCTGAGCAAACCTAAAATAGGGAAGATCTTGATGGCTCTGACTTCAGGCTGGGCCAATAAATGGATCTTGAAGATACACACTGGGGCCAAGTGGAGAAATGCAGTTACAACTAGCTCAGCCAACATGGGTGGCTATTCCCAAGAGTCTTGGCCACAGTTCCCACTTCACGCAAAAGATACACACAGAAGTATGGGGTTTTGTACACTCCAGTGCTATGTTGGTTTACGCAGCATGCATTTCCTAACTACAACACAGTTTTTCCCAACCCATTCATTCCTCATTCTAGCCCAACACAAGAGTGAAAAAGTAAAGTAAAGGGAGCTAGTTACCAAGCACTTGCTTGGAACAGAGGTCTGGACCTTCCATGGCAAAACTCTCATACCATTGGAATTCTGTGGTGCCCTAGCCCAAGGTGGTGACTGCTGTGGAATATTAGTTGAAGAGGTGTTACATTTGGTTACACTGTGGGACATTTGTTTAAAGATGTGTCACATTATTTTATGTTGCATTGGTTTCACTCTGTGAAGATGTGTTACTTTTCCTGTCTAAAACACCTGATTAGTCTAATAAAGAGCTGAAGTGCCAGTTGGTAGGCAGAAGAGAGGACAGGCAGGGCTGGCAGGCAGAGAGAATAGTTAGGAGGAGAAATCTGGAGGGAGAAGTTCAAGGAATGAGAAAAGGAGGAGGAGAGGAGGACATCAGTGGCCAGCCATCCAGCTACACAGCAAACCACAGAGTAGGAAGTAAAGAAAGGTATATAGACTAGAGAAAGATAAAAGCCCAGAGGCAAAAGCTAGATGAAATGATTTTAAGTTAAAAAAAAAAAAACCTGGCTAGAAATAAGCCAAGCTAAGGCACATGAAAACAATTTTTTAAATATCAAAACAAGATGAAGGCCTAAGGACAAATACATAATATTTTATTATTAATTGGTATGATTTGAATGTAAATGCTCTCTACAGTCCTGTGTTAAAACCCTTGGTCTTCAGCAAGTGGTCATGTTTTGAGAAGTTCAGTAACCTCTGGCATGGGAGGATGACTTGTGAAGGAGGATTCCTGAAGACAGGTCTTTCATTGTTACAGCCTCCCTACTGTACTTCTTGTTAGTGCTCCCAACCTCCTGATCTGCCAAGATTAAAAAAAAAAAAAAGGAAAAGAAAATCCTGAAGTCCTATCTGCCATGTGATGACCTGTTTCTGCTACCACACATTCCTCAGAACAAACAACTATCCAAATGTCCATAGTTTACGACAAACTCACTTATAACCTAAGCAGTTGAGACTGAAAATAAAAGCATGAAATAAAACATACCACACAAATGATACAGAGAAGAAGATAGGAATTATGACATTATGCCACATCAAAAAGCTTTAAGTCAAAAAATTAAATAACAGGCAGTAAGGAAAACCATTTTATCATGACACAGGCATACATTCAGTAAGACAATGCAACTACCACCATTACAGGAAGGCTTACATAAACAAGCATGATGGGAATTGAAGAGAGCTCATGCTGCAATAATAACAAGTGAACTGTCACTTACCCTTTGTCGATGAACTGGTATCCAAAAAGAATCTAACAAAGAAACTGAGGGTTGTTCTAAGTTCATTGGCATCCTAAATCATGTTACAAACATTGAAGGACTAACGGAAATTCTTCATGAAGTATTTTGAAAAAGCAAATAAGAGGAGATTTTCACCATATGAAAAATATGGTGAAAAGTTTTTCACTGGTAACAATATTAAACTGGGACAAAAATGTAGGTGGAAAATATTTTAGAATTAAAAGCAAATATTCTTGATACAGATGGATACAAAATTCCCCAGTACATTATTCAAAGAAAAATCAACTAGCAAATTACAAAGGTAATTAGTTAAGATTCGACTCAAAGGTGAAATGATGGTTCCTATGCAGATGTAAAGATATTATATATCTACAGGTTGAAGTGCAAATAACATATCATCTGATTTGATGACATTTAACATCCCATCATGGTAAAATTCTCTGAGTGAAAAAAATCCAGAAGGAATTTACCTCAACCTAATATATTTCATGTACATTAATATAACATCTGATGTTAAAATTAATGGAGAAAAGAGGAACTGTCCTTCTCTAGCGTCTCTACCAAGACCAGAAAGCTCTATTTCACGCAATTGTTCAGTAAAGTACTGGAATGTGGACAGCAATAGGAAGAGCAAAAGGACATCCTAGAGAGAAAGGCAGAGATCCAACAGTCACTGGTTGTAGATGACATGATCTCACATATACAGTGTCCAAAAGACTCCGTTACCAACGATAAAGTCATATTTGATGAAGCTAAGAGCACAAAATGAAGAAGAGACAATAATTTTCAATAAATAATGATAGACACATTGATAGGTACAGGAAGAAGAAATTCCATACTATATGAAAGGTAACTCGAAATAGATTAAATGTTTTAAAGTAAGAACTGAACTTATGAAAACAGTAGAGGAAAATATAAAAAATATTTTAGGAAGACTTTTTTTAAAATACATCTAAAATCTAGGACATAATACAAACAAAGATAAATGAAATTATAGAAAAGTAAAAATGTTTCTGCAAATAAAGGAAAAATAATTGATGAAGTACGAAGTCTGATTATGGAGTGGAAGATCATGCATGTAAAACTATGTGTTTGATAAGAGGTTGATTATCTAGAAAGTTCAAGAAACTCAACTATGGCAAAAAAAATCTAAAATATCTGATAAAATATGCAATTTTACTAGACATTTCTCAAAGGTAAATGTTCAGAACTTTATTAGGTACTGTTTAAAATATTTATGTTCATTAATTATTCTGAAAATGAAAATCAAAACTGCAAGGAACCATTACCTCACTTCAAGTACAGTTGTGAAAAAATATAAAGGATATATTTATATTTGACAAGCATATGAAGAAAAAGACATTGTTCAACTCTGAACTTTTACAACTGTGCGTGATAATGTGAATTAATATAACCATTTGAGAAATACAAAGGTTTATTAAAAAGTAAAAATATAATACTAGATTATATATTAGTCAATGAGTACATATAAATATATATATATGTATATATATAGACATACTTGTATATATATTTAGGATATAAATGTAAAAATCTCTAGTAGTTAAACTTATTTTATGATCACACACATATATATCTCTATATATCTCTATATAGTCATTCTCACTGCTTAGTATTACCAAAGAAAATGAACTCAGTGCATTGAATGAAATCTGCCTTCCCAATTTTATTGCAGCACTATGACTGCATAATGCAAATGATGTATGCATCTGTCAGCTAATGAACAGGTTGAGACAAAATGGAATGCACATTCAATAGAATCTAGTTAGTCATTATAAAAGTGTCAAAATCCTATCATTTGCATTGAGGTACATGGAATTGGATAGCATTTTACTAAGGAAATATACCAGGCTCAGAAAGACAAACAGTGCATGATCTCAGTCATGTGGTTTCTAACAAAGTTCATGTCATAAAGGTTGATTGTAGAATGATAGATCAGGGGCTAGGAAGGGAATAGTGCAGTGAGGTATCTGAAGAGCTCAATTAACAGGTACTAAATTATAGTTTTATGAGAGAAAAGTATTCTGGTATATGCTTTGCATATCAAGGAGATGAAAGGTAATAAAAACATTATATGTGCATACCATTTATACATTATATAATCAACATAAGGAAGTGATACATACATAGATATAATATATACACATTATATATTAACTAAATAAATGTTTATGGGAGATAAACACATTTATTCTGATTTGAACATCACCGATGTTCATATGTATCAAAACACAGTAATTTTCCTCATTACATTATAAATTTTAATAAGTCAATTAAAAATGTTAGGAAAGAAATATAAAAATCCCAAGTAGTTAAATTTATTTTATGATTATTTTCAGATATGCTATTCCTAAATGACATTTGGCACAGGAGCCATGAAATGACTTCTGTTATTATTTAATCATATCTCTTAAATATTTCAGTATAGCATGCACAAAATCTCAAAATTAAAGATGTAGAATGTAAAATCTTTTACTGAGGCTTAAGTGCAATTTAAAATAGCCCTTAACAATTATAAGACCTCTGGTAGAGCACTCCCGGGCATAAATATTTTCTGTGCTCATCAATAATGAATAGTGTTTTCCATCCTCATTCCCTAAGTAGCAGAAGTTGTAACACTGCCATTGCGTTATCGTATGCTCCAGCTGAGAGAGCCAAAAGAGCCATTCCTTGGGCTGGAAGGCAAATAAAATATTTCTTAGTGGAAAATACTGTTCTTTTATTTTACACAATTAGCTCTTATTGATATTAAATGTTGTAATACTGTGGGGTTTATTTGATATACTAAGCCTGAGGTAAAATGATTTAGAATTCAATTAAAAGATGAATCCACTCAACGATGGGAAGCATTTTTGAATTGTAATACGAACTGGAGAAAATGTTCAGTGTACTTATTTAGTATTAAAGTTCATATTTTATTTAAAAAAATGTTGTGCCTTATAATATTTAAATAGGTTGTCAACATGGTGCGGAGATGACCTAAAGAATAGAACATAGTACCACACTGTACTTAAACAACAGGTTCATGTCTAAAACACATAAGAAATAACAAAAATGCAATAGAAACAATAAACAAATTAAAAAATGGTCGAATTTTTAAATGAGCAATAGGGAGATTTCTAAATAGAAATACATTTTGGACTATCCTTTAGAGCCACTAAACTGTAATATACAAATTCATCAATATGGAAAGAAAAACATTTTCCTTCACAATAACAAACATGTAAATACTTAAATTATACATAACATACAGCAAAGAATAAGTAAAGGAACAAAAATACATAAGTCTATTCCTGAAATCTGATATTTTTATTAGATGCTAGAGAAAGCATACAACAATGCTCTATCATAGTATCCTATTGAAAACCTTATCTGAAAAATTTATCCCTGGAAAGATAGTTACACATTACATAAATGCCATGGTCACTGATGGAAGCAGTTCAGTCTATTGTTAAGGCTCTAGAGAGACATGACTTTGTTTCTCCTTTCTAGATTCTTCCATAAATCTTACTGCTTTGCGTGTATGTGTGTGTGTGTGTGTGTGTGCATGCACACACACACGCATGTGCTTTGCACACTTGCATATGATGTTAAAGGGTTTGAACACTTACATGTGTGGTTTCTTCCAGTCATGGAATATTTTAAGGATTTACTCATATTTTCAACACACCAATAATTCATTTTTCATAGTTGCATTAATACACCTAGTACTAATACATATTATTTAATCATGTAAATATAGCACAACTTACAAACCATTCCTCTTGATGATATTGAACATCTTTACTCAACTGGCCTTTAAATAGTCTTGTACTTTTCCTTTTAGAGACTGTAAAGTCTTCTGTGATGGGATTTGAAAGAGTAAATTTTCTCATTATGAAATAGATATGTGAGTTGGAGCGATCTTAAATAATCAACCTAAGCTATTTCTATATTTTGTGTGTGTGTTGTCATTTTGTGCAAAGGTATTTTTTAAAAGTCAAATTGTATAGATGTACTCTTAACAATAACAAATCAACCAAAATAAGTCCTAACAGCCATTATCTTTTCCTTTATTTTCTGCAATGGTATAGTTACTAGTATTTATATTGAAACAATAGAAATGTCACATAAAAATGTGCCGTGTGGGCTAGAAAGAAGCCTAAGCATTTAGGAGTACCTGTTAACCCTAGTTCAGCTCCTAGAAGCCATGTCAGGCAGCCCACAGTCATCTGTAACTCCAGCTCCGGGGGGTTGGAAAGCTCTGCCCTTCAAGACATTTCTTCTCAGGTGCACATACCCGCTACTAGATGCATATATCTACACATAATCAAAACAATAATTTTAAATGTGCTATTGGAATTTATTTCAAGACTGTTTTCACTATATGTAACAATTAATGAAGTCACCCTTGTTACATTTTTTTAATCACCTATTTTATAAATGTTGACAAACATAAATCCTCTATTAATTAGTGTTTTCATTTGACCAGACTAAAATAAAAATATATTATATTACAGATTAAAATCAAATGTATAGCATATTGTATATGATGAAACAGAATTATCACTAAAATCTGGGCAAATGTCTTCCAAATCGAAAGCCTGTTTTGTGAGTCAGGGCACACGCTGTTCAGATCATTGAAGAGTGATGTACAACCTCATTTCATTTTTGTCTCAATGGTTAATGAGGGTAGAAATATCAACAGGTAGTTACTTCACAACTCCCATACTTCTTGATTAATTTCAACCAAAGTTGGCCAAATTATACTGGTTATTTTTTTTTCATGTGGTTTTACAATTTTTTAAAATTTTATTTCCCAACCTCAAATTTCCCTCCCTCCTCTCCTCCTATTACTTCCCCCCACCTTTCCCGAGGTGTCCCTAACCCACTCCTCCTCTGTTTCTGTTCAGAAAAGGGCGGGCTTCCCATGGGTGTCAAGAAAGCATGACATATCAAGTTCCAGTAAGATTAAGCACCTCCCCTTATATTTTTTTATAATGAATTAGTTATATATAATTTTATGATAAATAGAATTATGTGTTTTATGTTGACATTTGGGAATATGTATTTATATGTATAATTTTATTTCTCAGAGAGATTCTGTAAAATATTTTGAAAAATGTATGCAACTTTAAACAGTAATACACCAGTGGCTTTCATGTCAAAATGGATAACAGAAGGACTTTTGTTTACTTCTTGATTTCTTTGGTGACACGCTTATCATTAAACTGTGTTGTTTAATCTCCATAAGCTTGTATATTTTTGTGTGTTTTCTATTGCTATTGGTACATAGTGATTTTCCATTGCTGTAAGTTTAGATACAAGAAGTTATGCCAATTTCCTTGTATTTTTTGATAGTTGCTTTGTATTCTAAAGTGTCATCAACTTTGGAGACTGTTCCATGGGCTAATGAGATGGATATATCCTTTGGTTTTTGGAAAGAATGTTCTGTAGATATTTATTAGGTTTATTTGATTTGTGATGTCATTTAACTCCAACTTTCTGTTTAGTTTTTGTCTAGAAGACCTGCTTATTGGTTAACATGGATTACTGAAGCCATTACCTATAACTATGTTGGGGTTAATTGTGATTTTACATGGAATAATATTTGTTTTGTAAACGGCGATGCACCTGTGCTTGATGTATGCACTTTAAGATTGTAATATCCTCTTGGTTTATTATTTCCTTGATAAATATGCAGTATTTATCACCTTCCCTGACTTTTTTAAATTGAAGTCTATTTTTTCATATAGCAGGTTATTTCTTAGTAATCTGCTTAGAATCCTCTTTCTCATTAATCTACCTTAAAATAGTTTCTATCATTGGTGGTGAGATGTGTTAACATTGGTGGTGAGATGTATTTCTTGGATGAAGCAAAAAGTTGAATTCTTTTCCTAATCCAATCCTCTGGTCTATGTCTCTTTATTGAAAAATTGAGACTGTTAATCTTTGAAATTATTATTGAAAGTTGTATCTCATTTCCTGCTATTTTGTTGATTCTGTGGCATATTTTAGAACTGTTTCAATGAACTCTTATAATATTATCAGTCCTTTATGAACCTTATAGTATATTTATACTTCTCTTCAGCTAAAAACATACCTCCCCCTATCCTCTGTATAGCACAAATTGTTTAATCAGCTCTTATTGTGGAAAATTTTTGTTTCCCCTTTTCTCTTTTGTTTTAAACAATAGTTATTATTTGTTTAATGCTCTTTCAGGTTCCAGAAAATTTTCTGGGCATTATACATTTTAATTTTTAGAATTTTGTAAGAGACAAATTGTTTACAATTTATGTATGAAGCAACCAGAAGTTCTGGGATTTAATTTATGCTATCTGATACTTTGGTCTGTTTTTTTTTCCCTTTTACATACCAACCCCTGTTTCACCTCCCTCCCCTTCTCCTGCTCTCTCACCCCTATTCCACCTCCATCCTCTCCTCATAGAAGCTAAGGCCTCCCTTGGGTAGTCAACACAGGCTGGCATACCAAATTGGGGTCGAACCTAGCCCCTCTTCCTTGCATCAAGGTTGAGTAAGGCATGGTAACCCAGAGAATGGGCTCTAAAAAGCCAGTTCCTGTACCCAGAATAAGTCCTGGTCCCATTGACAGGGGACCCACAAACACATCAAGCCACGCAACTTTTACCCACTTTCAGAGGGCCTAGTTTAAAATATTTCATAGAAAAATAAGGTAGTAATTTAATGGACCTCCCTATATATTTGTGTTCATCTTTCTGTTTTGTACCTTCCAATGCCCCGTTTTTTCTGTGGTTTTGGTGTTTTAATTATACTATGCTAAGTAATTTCTTTTTTTGTCCTAGCCATTTGTTGTGCGGTATGATTCTTGGATATGGGTAGACACCTCTTTCTCTTAATTTGGGAAATTTTCTATGTAATTTTATCACTAATATCTTTGTGCCTATGGTATTCTTCTCTTTCTTCTATGCATATAATTCAAAGTTCAGGTCGTTTTTCGGTTTTCCAAAGTTGTAAGTTTAAATTTCAGGTGTTTTGCTTTATTTTGTGCTAGTGTTATTGGTGGTGGTTTGTTTATTACTTTTTGTTTGGTTATTGGTTTTTGTTGTTTCAAATTTATCATTAAGCCTTATGAGTGATCTAATATTATGTTGCTCACCAGATTTCACGGTCTGTTTTCCAGACGATCCTTTGGTGAGGCTTTTCTTGATGGTTTGATTTAGGCTTATTGAGTTATCATTTCTATCCCCTTTTTACAGTTATTTTATCTCCTCATGGAATTCTATTTTCACATCTTAGATTAACTTGCTCATGTCATTCAACTCTTTATGTTCTATGGGCATACATTACATCTTTTTGAGTTGTTTGAACATAGTTATAATCATTCTTTTGAGTTATCTGGAAATTTTTCTGGGTCATCCTCATTGAAGACCAGTTTCATGAAATCAGTAATTTTTGGGAAACCTGTTGTTACATTTTTCATGTTACTATTGTTTCTGCTATGAACTTACACATGTGGAGAAGTTTCCAAGTTCAGATTTCCTTTTGTTCAATCCATGTTTCTTTCAGTTGAGATGTGTACAGTACAGGGATGGCTAGTCTGGAAGAGGATTGAGATCTTGTTTTCCACTGTGGGACTGGTACTGGGGACTTCAGGCTCTGTTCCTACTCTTCTTTTGAGAGTCTAGTACTGCCTGTGCTAACAGTTACTATCTAAAGATCAGCACCCCTGTCTAGCTCTCCAACCATGATCAACTCTTGCATGACTTTTATTTTCCCAACATCCTATGACTTTTGTGGGACTTTGTGAGCCTGGAAATCTTACCACGTTCCTTGGATTTTCAGTTTCTGCCAGGTGTTTTGTAACAATTAGATCTATAGCCTGTGCACTTTTATTTTCCCAACATCCTATGACTTTTGTGGGACTTTGTGAGCCTGGAAATCTTACCACGTTCCTTGGATTTTCAGTTTCTGCCAGGTGTTTTGTAACAATTAGATCTATATCCTGTGCACTGCTGCTTGGAGTCAACTCTAGACTTTTCCCTGGATCTGGGGCTTTCCTGCCTAATTGTCAATCTTGCCCTCTTTGCATTGTTTCTCTAGATTGGTACTTACCTCCTTGCTGGAATCTAGCTTTTTATATTCCACATGTGAGTGTGATCTTTCAATATTTCTCTGTACCTGGCTTTTTTTTTTTTCTTAATGTAGTGGTCGCAAATTCTGCCAATGCTGGTTTCAATTTTGATCAATAGCATTACATTTTGTATTTTGACATGTCTTGTTCATTTTTAAATTAATGGCACCTTCACTTACTTTTATCTGCTGGCTAAGGGTCTACCATTAAAGCAAAAGTGAAGATGTCCCTTCAAACTGAGTTCATTTCCTGAAGATCCTAAGAGTGGATTGTCCAATAGTTGTACTCTTAGGTTGATGAGGAACATGCATACTGTATTCTGTAATAATTATATTAATTTTTTGTCAAACATTTGATTAACAATATTCTGTTTTTCTTCCGGTTAACTGCTTTATTTGTTATTTTTATATTTTTTATTTTATTACATTTATTTATCATGTTTATATATTTGTGTGCAGGAATATGGTACACAATGCATATGTGGGCTACATGGTGCATGTGCACAGGTCAGAGGACAACATATAAGATTAGGTTCTTTCCTTCCATCATGTAAGTCTCAATCAAACTCAGGTCATCAGTTTGGAGACAGGTGCTTTTACCTGCTGAAACATCTTTGCAAGATCTTATTGTCTTTAACATTTAACTATAGTCATTTAGTACAAACTGTGTTATGTGGTAAGATTCTAATTTTTCTGATGATAGGTACTGTTTTTATTTTTCCACAATAATTTAGTCATTTATATGCCTTCATTTGAAGTGTTTTGCTTATGTTTATTGAGCATTTCAAGTGGACTATGTTTATTTTATTTATTTATTTGTTTATTTATTTGTTTGTATTACGTGTATGAGTGTTTTTCATGCACGTACATGTTTTTTCCTGGTATCAGATGAGGCCAGAAGAGCACCATGGGATTGGAATTACAGGTAGTTGTAAGCTACCATATGGATTTAGGGAGTTAAACTCAGGTCCTCTGAATGGGCAGGCAGTGGTCATAACTGCTGAGCCATCTCTTCAGCCTCAATTTTATAATTTTTATTGGGTTATTTTGCTATTGAATTTGGTTTAGTGTGGTGTGCATATGTGTATATGTGTGGATGTATTTGTATGTGCCCTTCTGTATGTGCAGTAAGTATACATGTTTATCTGTGAGTAGAAATTTAGGTCAACTGTTCCTATAACTGTGTTTTTCCTCTAAGTCAGAGTCTCTTGTTGAACATGGAACTAACATTTTTCCCACTAAGTTAAGAGCACATGAGTACCACTAATCCTGTCTCTGTCCTACTCAGTGCTGGGGTTCCAAGCATGTATGCGATGATGCTTGGCTTTGTGTGAGTGGTGGGATTCAAACTCTAGGCCTGATGCCTCTACGTCAAAAACTCTTAATCCCTGAGCCATCTTTCAAGCTCACTATTCCATTTGTGAGTTCATTATAGATATGAAAGCCATCCCCTTGTCAGATGTGTGTTTGGAAGTATTTCTTCCCTTGTGCAGCATATTTCTTTGTGCTGTGTCATTTGCTGTGCCAACGGCTCTTTGTTTAAGATGCTCCCAATTTTCTATTTTTACATCAGTATCTTATATGTTGGAGATGTTGTCAAAGAACACATTCATTTCTAATTCTGGAAATTATACTTGGTTTCTTTTTAGAATATGGTCCAACATTAAATATTATCATTTATTTTCAGTTTGTTTTCAATCTAGTGAGAGACGGGTGTCTAATTTTCCTCTGATACTTGTAGACACCAATTTTCCCATCACTGTTTACTAAACACTCCGTGTTTTGTTCGCGGTGTACTCTTGGCCCTTGAGTTGAAATGCAGTTTTGGTTGATCCACTTGCTACTTCTCAGCAATAGGCAATACTTAGCAACAGGGTACTTCTTCATTCTGTGTTTTTTTTTTCATTTATGCATTTGAATTTCTACCAACCCTACACTGTGGGATTGCTACAATTTGTCAGTAAGTCTTCAGGTCAAACACTTTGATGCCTGCAACTTTGCTTTTAGCTGTTAGTTGTTATTTTTTATTTCTACTCAATTTAAATTTTAGGCTGGTTTTAATTTCTTCAAGTCCCTTGGATATTGTAGATGTGATTTCATTTTTAGAGTATATATATATATTCAAGTTTATAGCATGCTACAATTTCTAATGATGTATTTGTTAGGCCAAAATTTTAATTTCAACACAATTTGACTCATCAACTATTTATCTCACAAATAGTTAACTTTTGCATCTTGTTTGTATCATTGTGTATGTTTCTGTCATAAGAAACATCTCTGGGTTGCTCTGCAGCAGTTCTGCAGAGTCAATCAATGCTTCACTTTATATCACTGTTTATGTATGTTAGCAGAAAGAGTGGAGATTCACATTTGAAAGTATTAATACCCTGTTGCTAAGTATTGCCTATTGCAAAGACCTGCAATTCTGCTGTATTAGGAGTTGTTTAACTTTCTTTCTTTATTCACTTACGTCCTCTCTATGATCCTCTCAACTTCCCTTTATTATCCAATGCTACCATTTGGTGTTGGACAAAGCACAGTTCAGACTTTTACACTATTTAAGAAAATTAATTTGAATGGATAAAATTGACTAATCATAAAATACAATCCTACTTTCCATATAGAAATCTTTATATATGATTATCTTTTGAATTTGGATTTTGTATACTTAAATTATTAAATTATAAAGAATAAAGTTGCTGGGCAGTGGTGGTGCATGCCTTTAATCCCAGCACTTGGAATTCAGAGGCAGGCGAATCTCTGTGAATTCGAGGCTAGCCTGGTCTACAAAGGGAGTTCCAGGAAAGGCGCAAAGCTACACAGAGAAACTCTGTTTCGAAAAACCAAAAAAAACAAACAACAACAACAAAAAAGAAGAAAGTCAAAGACAAACTCACATATAATCATAAAATGAAACAATGTGTATAAAATCAGATATAGAAATATAGTCAGTAAATGTGGTAAATTAAGAGAAATCTCAGCACGCCTCATGATATAAATAGCATGTTTTAAAGTACAAAAACAAAGAGGCCCCTCTGTAGAGCAATGTGGTGAATAAATATTTCATAAGGGAGAACAGATGATAATCTCAAGAAAATGTTTCATTCATTCTCACAATTAGGAAAAGTGCTGATTACGAGTGTCACAACTCATCCCTCAAATTAGTGAATATTTTACAATATATAATTCAAAATGACTTTAATCTCCTGATTATGTTAAATATCATTGTACATATTTAAAGATATTTAGCAATATCGACATACTATCATTTATTCATAAACTATGTGACCACTAATTAGACATAACCATAGGCCACTAATGTGACTCTGAAAAAGAAAGTAAAGCCCAAAATTTAACATTTGCAAATAATTATAATACAAGTAATGTCATCATGAGCAGCTCAAAGCTACTAATAACTAAATAACTCACATATTAAATTTCACTCATGTCCCTTGCAGACTAATAGAAGCCAGAATAAGAGTCTATTTACATGTTAACCTATTTTGTTTTACTTTACATTTTAAAATATAGTAAATACTTAAAGGATAAAATCTGAACTTTAAAACAAAATTAATTACATTTGAAAAGAAATAAGGCTAGATATGTTTTTTCTTCACACTTAGAATGTAAAATTGAAAGACTGAAAATAAAATGGTGTTACACAGATTTTATGTACTGTTATCAGTTTGTTAAAAAATATATAACATAAATATATAACAATAATTATTATAATTAAGTTATGGTTAGTTTTTTGTATACATATACATATATATATATATATATATATATATATATATATATATATAGAGAGAGAGAGAGAGAGAGAGAGAGAGAGAGAAGGATGAGAGAGAAAGTGATATGGTTATTATGATTAGTATGTTTTCCTAAATTCTGGACTTGTAACTTTTGTGATTTTTTTATTTAAATAATGGATATACATATACAATTTATTAATGCTTGCAAAAATCAATGTACTCAGTTTCCCTTATTTTCAGCCACTTTGAAATTACTGTTAAGTAATGAGTAATATAATATCTATAAGTTTAAAAATTAAAAGCATTTGAATCTCAGGGATATTGCATTTGTAGCAGTTCTGATTTTGGAAGATAACATATTTGGAAGCTGATTCAGCATTCCTTCTATAATTAATATGCTAACAAATTTTAAGGATGGACATATGTTTGATCTGCATGGTTCACTGGCTTTGCCACTCCAAACCATACCTACATACTTCCAAATAGTGGACAAACTGATATACAAATACTACAAGACTGCTTTTACTATTAACAAAAGTTGAGTGTGTCTATATGCACATTTAAACATATAAAAGCAAATATACACTCATAACCACTCATCAATAAAATTCATAAATTCAATCATGTTTTATATCTATCTATCTATCTATATATTGTCAACAAAGAAAAGTATAAAGATGAGTAAAATGATACAATTTGAAATCACCAAAGGCTGCTCAAGAAGAATGGAATATTTAAATAAACCATGTAATAGAAATATATTGCAATATTGCATAATAATACAAATTAAACATTAATGCCCTTGACAAAAACTT
This sequence comes from Peromyscus eremicus, assembly GCF_949786415.1. Lineage (NCBI taxonomy): Eukaryota > Metazoa > Chordata > Mammalia > Rodentia > Cricetidae > Peromyscus > Peromyscus eremicus. The sequence goes on from NC_081430.1 coordinate 31,165,536, forward strand.
GAGAAAAAGCAGTCAAACACAAAAAAATATTAACTTATGCCATAAATATAAATTCAAAAATTGATTATAAGAATTATTCTAAAGATTAAGTTAGTAGGTACAACTGAATGAGATGATACCCACAGTTTGATCAGTATGCAGGCAACACCTGTTCTCTATGTGAAAATGTAAGAAGTAGTAAAATTAGCTTCACTACATTTCTCCTTATAGATTATTCTGTAGGTGATTAAATCATTTTCTTTTCAATATTTTGGGTTTTTTTTTTTAGTAGGCTCAGGAAAGAATTAATCTTCCTGTTCATTTGGAGAGTTGACAAAAATCCCTGTCTTAAAGTTGTAGGACTAAGGCCCTCATTATTTTTTTTTCTGGATGTCAAGTGAATGCTGCTTTAGCTCCTGGGCCAACGATTGTTCTTTCTTTATGATCCTCTACTTCCATCTTTAAATTCAGAGTGTTTGTGATATCTCATGCTTCAAAGCTGTCCTGGTACTTCTTCCAGTGTCACAACTGTCTCTGGTCTATCATCCTGTCTTTCTTTTAGAATTTTAGGAACATGAGATTCTATTAATCTCATGTAAACTGTCAAGGATTATCTATTTTAAAGTCTGTATTTTAATTCCACCTCCAGTTTCCTTTTATCTTATAAAGTAATAAGTTTATGAATTTCAACAACTAGGCTACGCCATTTTTAGGGTTATCATTATTCTGTTTATTGTTATATTAATCTTTAAATTAAAACGTTTCCATGAAATGTTTAAAAAGCACATCCATCCAGAGTAATGCAAAAGAAGTTACTTTTCCTTACAGCATTTCCTAGCACCATACATTTTCCTTCTTACACACTGGAAAGAATAAACTACCTAAGGCTGTTCACAATTTCCATTAAAAGTATTCCAGGGATTACCTAAGAAAATACTGAATGTAGTTTAAGATACCCTGTTTCCTTCCAAGGCATTAAAATTTCATACTAACACTGAAAGGCTCTGAGACACTTCCCAGTAATAAAATTTACATAATTCGATTACTTGCCCTAGCCCTGTGTTTCCTAAATATGACAGAACATGAAAGTTAAAGAAACCAGTATCTTGTAAAATCTGTTAACATCATTCGTTAATGATTTTTCTTGGTATAAACATTAAATGTAGCATATCTCAAGTTGTTTCCTATAATATTCTTTTGTTACTGCCTTACTTTCTTCTGTTTTATTGAAAAATATTGTTGGGGGAAAATAGTTAAACACAGTTGGGGGCTCAAGAGTCAAACACAATGGCTACTTTTGTCTAGGATCCAAGTTCAATTCTCAACACTGAAATGGTAGCTCAAACCTTCTGTAATTCTGCTTTTAGGGGTCTGATGCACTTTTATACATTCACATACATCAAGCACACATGGGATACACAGACAAACATATAGGCAAAACATCTATGCATATAAAATATTTTTAAAAACTAATAAAAATATTGTTAGCAGTTTTATTAGGGTTTTCTAGAGGTATAGAAACAATAGAATGACACATAGATGTAATATTTATATGTATCATAGTTACATATAATTTAGAATATATATTCAAGGATTTATTGAACCTGATTGTGTAATATATCCTGTTATGAAAAAATGACATTTAAAATCAGCCTCCAAAATTTAGCCCTTGCTAAACTTGAAACACAAACATATCACTTTAATAACTGTAACCTCCCACCAATCTGATACTAATTTCATAATGTAAAATATAGTCCAAGTTTAAAAGGTTCAACTTTCCCCTGGAGATCTGGATTAATCAGCACTCACAATATAGCAGTGAACATAGCTTTCCAGGAGTTCTCCATGTCTGTACCAGACTTGACTCAGGGTTGGTACCTTCTGATTGCAGGTTTGATACTCAGTTTCACTTTCATAAGTAGAAATCACGTCACCTATCATAAGTAAAAATCCATGTTATTGAGCCATACACATATACCCTATATCTCTGTCATCATGGTCACTTTTTTCATTGTCCTAGTAGATGGTGAAAGGAATGACTGAGGAAAGAGGTTAAATAACAAATGGGTCATTCTATCTACTTGGTTACTGAACACCTTTGCTGAATTGACCTTTTGATTAACAGTTTCATGAGACACAAGTATCTTCATATCCCTTGAGCATTTGGACAGATCTCTCCACATATCTTTCCAAATGTCTTTCTCACTAATTTTCCAATCATGTTCCTTCCAATTCCCTGGCCATCCACACAAATCATTGGCTATAACATATGAACTAGTATATAACCTCACATCTGGCCATTTATACTTACAAGCAAAATGTGTGGATATGAGCACTGCCAAAATTCCTAAAAAATGGCTGTAATGCAGTTGTCCTCTAGCTGGTGCCTAAATACTTCAGAAACATCTGTAAATCAGGCCTTAATCTTCTCTTCTTCAATCAGCCAATCATATGGCACACTCCTTGAGAACACAGATGGATATTTAGAGACAGAGTTATTGTAAAAGAAGTAATAACTATAGGAATTTTGGGCAAATTCTTTTGTGTCTTACCTGCTAGGGACCAACCATGTATAGACCATCTTAACTTTATGCTGGTTTGCTCCTATGCACATCCAATTTTAGGGGATGGTACTTCAGATAACACCCACTAATGATGGGCAGCTAAGGTCTCATGGTAACTGAGCAGCCCTAGCCCATCATCAAACATTCAGTTTCTACTAAAGTCCAATTGCATGATAATAACTTTGTTGTGGAATAATCTTTTTGTATACTGTAATGATGTGTCTCTGCCAAGGCACCTTCTGAATGATTTAATAAAGAGCTGAATGGTAAATAGCTAGGCAGGGGAGGACAGATGGGACTTCCGGGAAGAGATGGGAACTCTGAGAAGAAGAGAGGCAAGATTCACCAGACAAACACAGAGGAAGGAAGTGGGATGCATGATACTAAGCAGAGGTAATGAGCCATGTAGCAGAATGTAAATTAATGTAAATGGGTTAATTTAAGTTCTAAGAGTTAGTTGGGAACAAGCCTAAGCTAAGACCAAGCTTTCATACATAGTAAGTTGTCATGTCATTGGGAGATGGTGGTAAAAAGAAAGATCAGCTACACAGCTGTCTCTCAAAGGGAGACTAATTATCTGTAGAAGGTAGGACCATGTTTAGAAGTGTAAAGGACTTACATTATGATTTATATATGGAGCCCTGCCACAGATTCCAAACAACATCCCACATGCAACTGACACCTTGAATATGAAGAAGTCTGCTGAATCATTTGGCCCAAGTTGTAGAATAGGCTGGATAGCAGCCTGAAAGTATTAATGAGCTTTATTCTATTCCAGGCCCCTCTTACAGCTATTATTGTTTTGAATTATTTGGGGGTATGAACCAGATCCAAAGTAAGGAATATGCTTCCTCCAAAATCCAAGTAGGCCCAATGAACATTGAGATTATTTCCTCATGGTGGTTGGGCTAGGAACAAAAAATGTACTTTGAATGTTAAAAGAAATATTTCTACATGTCTTACTCCACTGGACTCCTAGGAAGGTCACTGAGCTAGAAGGTCATTTAATTTTCCTTGAGTTTATTTTCTATTCTGGGACACCCATATACACACATATCACCAAGGCAAGAGTGTCTGCTACCTCTTGCTCATTTGGCCCACCCAGCACAGTATCATTAATACAGTGGACTAGTGTGGTACTTTGTGGAAGAGGTAGATAATCAAGATGACATCAAAATTATTTTTGACACAAGGGTGGGGAATTTGTATGTCCCTGAGATAAAAATGTTTAAGCTACACTGCTCACCTTGTCAGCTAAAGCAGATGTCTTTCTATGGTCTCTATAAATAGGTTTTGATGGGAAAAAGCGTTTGTGAGATTAATAGTTGCATGCAAGGAATCAGGAAATGTGTTAATCTTCTCTAGTATGAAAATCACATCTGAAACAACAGCTGCAATTGTAGTCACTACTTGATTACATTTGTGATAAGCAACTGTCAATCTCCATGGTCTGTTCCTTCCGTATAGGCCAAATAGGAGAACTAAACAGAGATATGCTAGGAGCCATCAACTACTGCCCTATATCTTTCAAACCTCAGTTTGGTACTAATTTTTTTTGTAATCCTTCCAGGGATGTGATACTATTTTCCCTAGGTGAGTTAATTGCTCCCATTTGGTCTTCCTAACAATAATAATCTTAACTCCACAGATCAGGGTATCAATGTGAGGATTCTATAATTCTGAGTTTTTCTAATGACAGGATGATTTTGAGACACACAGCACCCACCATGTACTAGATTAGCCAAAATGCCATTGATCTCCTGACCTTCAGAAGCCCTTAGTTTAATTGGAAGGAAACCATGCTTTTGAAAGTCCCTCCTTATATCAGTGGCAATTTAGAATTACTGTTACATAGGCCCCTCAAATTCTGATTATTTCCTTATCCCAAATGTGCAGTTATCACAGTCAAAGGTCATAGGTCCTTCTCAGAAAGGAAGGAAGACAGGTTAATAGTAAACCTACTGTAACAGGTACTTCTTAAAGAGGACTTGGCCTTGACCTCCCAGGGGTTCTGAATATGTAACCTTGATCAAGTCTCAAAATTGGTTGGTGGGCCATGATTCTCTGTTGTTCTGGTCAAATATAGCTTTCTTTCATTTATTGCAGTTTTTCTGCTTATGAAGATCAAAGAAAAACTTAGCCTCTGATTTGTTTCTATTTCATTCTGGAAACACTATCCTTAACTATCAGGTACTAGAGTCAGGCTTTTATAGATGTTGCTTCCCGGTGCTACCCATTAGGATAACTGCGTTCTTCTAGTCTTTTGTTATTCATTGCTCTCACTTGTCTGTCACCACTTAGAGATCATTCCAAATCCATTAGATTTGCTCATCCAACTCAGCAATCGATCTTCCATTCCAAGGTCTGGTACAAGGCAAAAAACAAAAATAAGCTCTTCAGATGTTCTGGTGTCCTCTTCACCATTTTGCATTTAATAAAGAGCATTTTTCTGCACCCTTGCATTAGGCAGGATTAGGTTTCAAACAGGCAATCCAATCCAGCATTTCAATCTTCCTGAGCGACAAAAATCCCTTTGTCAAATCTAAGGCAAGGGATAGCATCCACTTCATCTTCCCCTCAAAAGACCATCCTTTGACAAATACTTCAGCCAACCAAATTAACTCTAGGCACTCCTCTTATTTTAATTCTGTAAACTTCAATATTAAAATTAAAACCTTTGCTTAATACTCCTGTACTAATAGATACAGCCTGATCCACGTTGTGTTTCCTTAACATTATTGCACATTCTTAAAATCAGTTCCCATACACCTTCCCCAAAATTCTGCTTGAATTAATTTTAAAAAACTTAAAAATCCTTCTGGGATATATCTCACCTTCTACTGGACCACATTTTCTACATTTTCTATCAGAGCTTGCTTAACATTGAGGCCGGCTGCAGGTCTAGAGACAATGTGTGAACTCTGAAGGAAATCAACATTTATCTTGTCCGATATCTTCTTCAGAGAAAGTCTTTGCCAGCTCTATAGACAAAGCAAGATCAATATTCACAGGCTAGGGTGAGAGGACAATACTGTATCGTATGGATATGAGAGTGCATTATTTATTATGGGAGAGGACACTATTTCCTCATAGATATTGCTCTCGGTATCTAAGAACTCAGTGCACTCGACCTCATTTGTGGACCCACACACATCTGCATTCTAAGTTAAAAGAACCTACATTTTTTTTCAATCATTGCCTTCACTTTAACTGTTGACACTCTTCAAGGTTGGGAATTAAATTTGCTTTGCAAGTCAGCTAATTATGTAACGAGAGCCCATTTAGGTTTTTTTTTTTTTTTTTTTTGTCTACAACTTGAGCTCTGTGGCTGCCAGGCAAAAGATTCTCTTCAGGGCACATTTAGAAACCTTTAAATTATTTAGGTGCATCTGGAGCTACTCAGTTTTATCACTGAATTTATTCTCTTTTTGCTTTGTTTAAAGATGCTAAAAGGAACCATCCAGCATTATTATTTTCCTATAAATTTTCAAAGTATTATATATTGTCCAAATTCCTTTCTACTTACTAGAAGCGAATCAGGAGTACCAAATGCATTTATCTTTATAAGACTTTTAATAGTTTACTGTATAGATTCTTTAGTGCTCTCCTACAACAAAGGAATCTTTATTAACTATAGGGTTCATTAGGTTGGAGACCTAGCTCTAGATATCACCAAACCCATCGTGTGTGTGTGTGTGTGTGTGTGTGTGTGTGTGTGTGTGTGTGTGTATGTATGTGGTGTTTGTTTGTGTATTAGAAAAAATAATATATACCAGATGATAGGATATAAAGTTTTATGCTATTAACTGAAACATAAAAAACACTAAGAAAGATCATAAAAATGTGATACCCTACTTATTTTATAGTGTAACATTTCTGAAATAAGACTCCATTATGAGAACCACAAAAATTGAAATAATTAGATAAAATATTATTAAATTGACTGATAGACGTAAGAGGAGACATAGCTTCATGAGGAGACTGATGAATGGTAGGTAGATATTAATTATACCCATTTGAAAGTAAGCAAAGTACAGGAAAACCCATAATGAGAATAAGAAACACAGAGGGTTAAAATGCAATGTGTCACATATATCAGTAGTAAAAAGGAGTCTAATTTAACAGTATTTGTTACCTGTCCAGTTGTCAGGGGAGTAATGAAAAGTGGTGGGAAGACCATTTTTTGCTGAACTAGCATTCCTGGAGACAAATCAACACAATCTACAAAGGTCAAGTCATCAATATCCAAGTCCTTCTGACAGATTATCAGAAAAAAAACATCATTCTGGAGTATAATAAGAATAGTCACTAAAGTATTTTTTTTCTTTTTTCTTTTTATTGAGTCTGAGAAGTCAGTTCATAGAATAGCACCGTATATTTGTTGAACAGCTCTTTCTCAGCTAATCTTCTTTGGAAATTCCCTTACAAACACACCCAGAGATATGTCTCTTAGGTGACTCAGCATGCAGTCAAACTGACAACAGAAATTCACCATCAGAATTATTTAGTGATGTGGTAGGCAATTTAGTTTATGTAAATATACTCCATGATACATCCATAATGAAAATATGTTTTTAAAAGGATTTGTGTGATCATTTTACACAGTGCAGTGGACATAGTCCAACAGGAGTTCTTATTTAAAAAGCTGAGAACCTATTAATTGCTCTGTCTATGAGTGTGGGTGTTTAAGCAGCCACAGCCTGGTATGAAGGCCCAGAGGCTTCCTGGAGAGCCACTAGTCTCCAATTTATGTTGGAAGTTCAGGAAAGCTGTTTCTAATAACAGGGAAGAGAGCAGCAGCAACAGCAGCAAACAAGGTAAACTAAATGACCTCAACAGCAAGAGCGGAGGCCAAGTCGGCAAACTGACACACAACTGTCATTCTTTGGCACCTTTTGTTTAACATTTGGGTTGTGTAATTTTGATTAAGGCACTTAACACTATTTCCCACAGATCTGGTCACAAGCCAACCTGATACATTCTTTAAAAATCTAGAATTCAGGCTACCTGCTCAGATGATTCTATTATGGCAAGTTGACATTTAAAGCCAACCAATAACTTTATCTCATTTTAACTGTTATTTGACAAGAGAGATTGACAATTTTCACAAATGGGAAAAGCAAGGTGAATAAATTTTCTCAAGCTAGTAATTGGTAGAGAACCCTAACTCTTGTAGATATCCCATCCAAAAACAAAGATTTGGCTTTCTTGCTTAAGCTATTTCTTGCAATTTTTTGGAGGCTCAATGTCACTTCAGATATGCTCAGTGGGTCGAACAGGAGCCAATCCCAAAGCTCTCTGGCTTCTGACTATCCACTAGGTTACTTCTTGTTTCTCCTTGAAAGCAGTGAAACTATTCTTCTGACACCTTAGTTTTCTTTGTACGTGCACTTTATTTTCTCTATCACATGATAAACCACTATACATTGTAAAGAATCCCTTCAGACACCTTTACCCCTTGGTTTGCTTCTGGCTCTTTTCTAGGTAATGGGCTCCTTCCCTGTCTAGTATTGTAATGCAGAGTGAGTGGTGTGTGTGTGTGTGTGTGTGTGTGTGTGTGTGTGTGTGTGTGTGTGAATTTAAGTTGCTCACAGAGATTTACTGTGCAGGCTCTGAAAAAAATTAACCCACCCTATCAATCAACTCTTTATTACATTACTTACCATGGACAACTAAACTTGATGTTACTTTTAGCTAAAGTGATAAAGAATTCCATTCTTTTGTATAGCAGTCAGCCAGTTTTTAGAAAGAAATAGTTTGTAGAAATGATCATTTATCATGTTCTTTTTGCAGTTATTTTTAATACAGTCTCTTGAGTTATGGAGCTTCCTGAGGGTGAGCAGAGAAACAATGAGTAAACTGTGTCTTTATTTTCAGATCCCAGGAGTAAGTGTCTAAATAAAATTGGTGACTAGAATAGAGATAGATAGAGTCTATGCATTAAGTGAATCTGGCAACAAAAAAAATAGGTTCCTGAACAGAAGTCTTTTTAATAAAAATAAACAAATAAGCAACAACAACAACAAAATATTACATCAAGAAAAATCCTGTAACTTAAAATAATTTTGTATTTGCGGTCCATCATTTATTATTTCTATAAAGATATTAAAGCCTTATGACAAACAGTGCTCTAGTACTATTTACTATATAATATGCATATTCTCATTAAGAACAAAAAGATAAAGTTGAGAAACAAATTACTAAGAATATCATCTGACTTTTCTATGATTTATAGTAACTTCCATTACTAAGATAAAGGACCTAAAGTATTTAGAAAAAGGGGATTTGAGACAATCTATTTAGGTAAAATGAATGCATTGTTTTGGGACACTAGTGAGATGCCAGGCAGAACAGGAAAGCAAAGTCACACAATGAGCCAGAAATCAAAAAAGGGAGAAACCTAGTTCTCAAATTCTCCTTCAAGGGTATGTATGCATTGACTCAAGGGCTTCCCCCATCTGTACCTGCTAATCATCCTACTAGATCCCAACAGCCTTGCCTTGGATCCTTAGCCTTTAATGAATAGACCCTAGGGAGACAATTCTTGAAATCATAGCATTATTTTTTTGTTCCTCAAAGGTTTACCTCCATCTCATATTTCATAATACATTTGGTTCATCCTCAAGACTCTCCAAAATCTTATCTCTCTCAGTACTACTCAAAAACTCAAGCACAAACTTTTCTCTAAGTATCAAAGTAAACTCATCTGTGAACTGTTATAACCATCAAATGGATTTCTGAAGTACAAGGTGGGATGAAGTATAGGTTCAATATTCCTATTTCAAAAGAAAAGCAGTAACCCAGAAAGGAGAGGTAAACCCAAAGTGAAATCAGAACCCAACAAGGCAAGCAATAAAAAAATAAAGCTATTTATAACCAGAAGTGCATTATGATATAAAATGGGCATCAAATTATACACTGTCTCTGTAACATTTTATTATAATTTACATGGTTCATATCTTCATCTTGATCTATTGTCTGAAACTTTCCCTGATGAGTATTGCATGTTCTGGCACCCATCCTTGGGTCTCCACTGAAGCTTTACTTGAATCTACCAGCCCCTCACATCATGCTGTCGGGAGCTATCTATAGAGATTACAATCACGTAACATATTAATTGGCCATCTTAACTTTCCTATGAAATCCCAGGGGAAGGCACTGTGATCTTATAACTCTCTCATTCCGGATGTATGCTTACAAAGCAACACCATATGCATGACAATAAGATCTTCGACCAGTGTGAACTATACGTTAGCCATCTTGCACCATGGGTGTTAGTCTTTCATTGCAATTACAAAGTACATAACAAAATAGAAAGGATTTCTTTTGGCTTACAATTTTAGAGTTCTAGCCTGACACAGCTGCTTTGTTTCTCAGTTGTGTTTGTTTCTCAGCAGTCTCTAACTCAGATGTTGTTTAGGCATTTCTGAACACTACAGAACTTTGATCAGTTCGGAGGCCAGCAAAGCTGCCCTGAGACAATGCCTTTGGATTTTTGTTTCTCGAATTCAAAAAAATTCATGAGCCAGAGAAGGTACATTTTAGGAAGTTTATTACAGATATTCATAGTTAGAAGTTTAAGAGACAGATAATTCATGTAGAATAAAAAAGGTCTCTGCAGGGTGCTATAGTTATTGAACTTCTAGTCTGGGAATTTTTGAAAGGACTTGTAGCTGAATGTTTTCCTGTGTCCTGCCTGGCCTGTGGTCAGGACAAATCTCTCTCATCCACCGGTCCCACAGATGCTCAGACCCAAGTAAATACACACAGGCTATTATTATTATTATTATTATTATTATTATTATTATTATTATTGGTTTTTCGAGACAGGGTTTATCTGTGTAGCTTTGTGCCTTTCCTGGAACTCGCTTTGGAAATCAGGCTGGCCTCGAACTCACAGAGATCCACGTGCCTCTGCCTCCCGAATGCTGGGATTAAAGGCGTGAGCCACCACCACCCAGCTGCTAATATTATTTTTAAGCTATGGCCATGGCAGGCTTCTTGTTATCTAGTTCTTATATCTTAAATTAACCCATTTCTATAAATCTATACTTTGGCACATGGCTTGTGGCTTACAGGTACTTTTACATCTTGCTTCTCATGGCAGTGGCTGCCAGCATCTCCTCTGTGCTGTCTTTCTCCTTCCTGTCTATCTGTTTGGATTTTCTGCCTGTCTCTATGCTGCCTTGCCATAGGCCAAATGTCTGTTTATCAACCAATAGAGCAATGTATTTTCACAGCATACAGAAAGACATTCCCCATCACTTTCCCCTTTCTTTCTAAACAAAAGGAAGATTTTAACTTTAATCTGGTAAAATTACATATATCAATCAAGAATTATAGTTATAATGTGTAGTCTATTTGTATTTGGCAAAATTAAAGAAGATATCCTATCTATCCCATATTTGTGTGTCTAAGATTTCATATCTACCTTTTCTGTTACCATAACCAAGGAAAACCATAATTATAACTATCTAGTCTTCAACTACATTAAAGACCTCAGAAGGATATAATATTACCTAAGTAAACAGGAAGTGCATTGTAAGCAACTTTCAAAAATCTAGAATGAAAGAGACAGATGCCTGCCTGGGCAGTCACCCAAAGTTCTTGTGCAATGTTGGGGCATCCATCTTCAGCCCATAGAACTAGTCTATCAGTCATTTTTTTTCCTCTGTGTCCTGTAGAATGTCTGGCAGTTTCTTCTTTGAAGCAGGAACCTAAAGGACCATCTCGCCTTGCAAAGTTCAGTGGTCATCTTCCTATAGGTCCTGCATGTCCATTTTATATGACGTTTTCTCAAGCAGTCCAGGCAAGAATAGTTTCTTGCCCAAATGACTATTTTTGCCAAGAAGAAGATAAACTCCATATAGAGTGTCTTCAATGGCCATCTTTCTCTTTGAAGTAAATGGGTGCTGCCAGGAACAGACATATCTCAAAGTCTAGAAAAGTCAAAGTTTTTAAAACATTTTAAATGTCATATTCTGTAGGTCTTTGAAGTGTTTGAAGATTACCTGCCTAATTGAATTATATCTATGCATACCTAGAAAACTTAATATAAGTTTGGCTATCATAGAAGGATAATTATTAATCTATATTTCTTAATTATCCATTACAATTTAAAAGAGCTACACAAACATAATACCTTAAACAAGAGTAGAAATATGCATACAGTATAACAAATTTAACTTTAAATTTGTATCCATAAACTAAAATCTATACAAACATAAAGCATTTTAAACCAGTTGCTCTTTAAAAATAGGTTCAATAATCCATCCTTTTATCCTATCATATCTATATCCTATATTTCCATATCATATCCCCCTTTCTTCTTTAGAAAGATATTGACTATGACCAATAACAATTTGTAACCAATCTCTAACAAGGATAAACATCCATAATCCATTTTTTTGGGAATGTAGGCATAGTTTTCTAGGCTACTTCCTGCCTATAAAGGGCACTGTATTCTTATGGGGATCCTGAGTAAATAAAGAATTATGGTCAAGCCCTGACTGGAGTAGTCTGTGATGCTGTATTCTCTGAGCCAGTTGCCTTAAAGGTGATTTTGGATGTTGGATCATTTGGGTCATGGTGTCATTAGAGAACTTTCAGGGGGTCTTGGCTGGTCAAACTATATTAGCCTGGAAGCAAGCCACAGGTTCTCATCTTCTGTGGAACCAAAAGCAGAACCTCCTTTCCAAAGCAGCATATCCTTAGACATAAATTTTTAAATCAAGATAACTTTAAAATATACATATTGATTTAACTCAGCAACATTTATAATCAAAAAACTCTCTGCAGTTAAAAATCCCAAAGATAATATAATCTAGACTATCTGTGTGATTTCCATCTTTACATGGCTTATTTTTTATATTGCTTTTATTTTCTCTTTAAAGACTTTATGTTTTAAAACTTTCTGTCTCTTTATATAACTGTCTATATTACTTTTCTTTTCTCTTCCAAGCCTACATACATTTTATACACACATTGTAAACAGTTTTGAGTTTTATTTCATCTTTTTTTTCATTGTTTTTTATTAAGAAATTTTCTACTCACCCTACATACCACCCACAGATCCCACCTCCTCCCCCCCTTCTCTCCCAAGCCACCTCCAATGCCCACATCCTCCAAATCAAAGTCTCCCACAGGGAGTCAGCAGAGCCCTGCACACCAAGCTGAGGAAGGTCCAAGCCCCTCCCTGCCATACCAAGGCTGCAAAAAGCCTGCCCATACACACATTGTGAACAGATTAGAGTTTTATTTCATCTTAATCTGTCTCATTGTGAATCTGTAATCTTTCTCTAACCAGGAGAGATTTTAAACTGTTATGCTGCATGACTAGTACAAAAAGCAGCAACCTTGGCTGCTGACTCCACCCACCTCCAATATGACAGCAGTGGTATGTTTATAGCCAGCCCTGGATGCCATGCGCTCTACTGACTCTGGGAGACAGTGAGTCGATGCCTCCATCTAGTAGCATGTAACCCATAAACCTCTTTTTTTTTTTTTGTATTAACAAAACTAAATCCACCACGCAGTGTACTGTACAGCTTGAAGATGCCTCTGTGTACCATGGTGGGAATCCTCCATACTGTGTTTCAGCCCGAAAGCTGGCAACCGACCATACTGTAACTCAAGTCTGCATGCCATGGTGTCTCTGTACCTTGGCATCTCTATATCTCAACCCGCATGAGACATGAAGTAGAAAGCTGTTTTGGGCTCCATTATTGTTTATTTAGAAGCCTCTTTTAAACTCTTTTAGGTCTTATGAAAATTCGAGATCCCCAGGTTGGATGCTACCTCACTTCTCCCTACATTTAGGTTAAGTATCTCACAAGGTCTCAGACACAATGTAGTTAAAATATTTGCTTATATGACACAGAGATATCCCTCAGTGTTCCAAACAATATCTTCATTTCCATCTGAAAGCCCAAAACACTTGTGTATTTAAATATATATATATATATATATATATATATATATATATATATATATATATATATATATATATATATATATATATATATTCTCACTTTCTTAGTAATATTCTGGCCTTCTTAATCCTCATCATTTTCACATAGTAACCTCCTTTCACAGTATCGAATGCTTTCTTTAATCTGCTGCTCAAAATTCTTTTAATCTCCTATAATACAATCGAAAGACTCTTGGTAACACAGTGAATGGTCCCACAACTTGGTACAGTTTTCTACTTTCTGTTACTATAATAAAATACTTCCAATAATGTTGTTATAAATAAATGCTTTTGACTCTTAATTACTTTCCTTCTGAGGATGTTGGATGGCAGCAAGAGAGATTGTGTGGCAGAGCAAACAACTTATATCACAAGCCAGGAAGCAAAAATGGAAAATACCAGGGTCCCACAATCCCCTTCAAAGGTAAAAGAACCTTTGACTTAACTACAACTAACTAAGCAGTATTTCCAAACTTCCACTTCTCTGGACAACCCTATGCTAGAAATTAGTCAATAGAAAACGGACTCTTGCAGGGGACACATCACTACATGGCAGCTCGTATTGCCTTCCTTGTTAGCTGGAATCAGTCTCACTATCATCATGCCCTCTCCTCTCTCCTTGTTATGATGCCATCCCTTGACCCTGTGTTTACAGTACAGTGTTAAAAAAATTGCTCTCTGACTTTAGAAAATGCCTTCTCTACACCAGAGACCATTTTCCAAATTATTGTTTAACTCTCTGAAAACAATTCATAACTCTGTTTCTCCTGAATTCCAAATGTTACCACTTCAGAAGAAAATAAAACCAAATATGAGCCAATAAAATATTTTGGGATAACACAGTTAACACTTCCCTCTAACAAAAATTTGGGTTGAAAAACTGTCCATTTATTGCTACCACACTTAGTAATAGTGACTAAGTTATTAAAATTTGTGTATAATAAGAACTTGTTTTACTTATCCAAACCCAAATAGCATAATTCAAGGAACTGTGCAGTTTCCTAAATAACAATATTGTAATCCACAATGTTTACTACTCTAAGGCAACATTATCCTGATGCATAGCACTCTGGTGTATCTACTGTTTGTAATTAAACTGTGAAAATTGGCACCTGTGTACAGATGCTATCATACTGTATAAAACAATACAATTAGAGAACTCTTCTTGCCAGGGACTTTTCAGAGCAGGCTAAGAATATTAACATGTGAATTACATTCTGGAAAATATACCATTCAGTTTACATGGAAAGGGTTTTAAATATGATTACTGTAAAAATGGCATACATAAACTGATTTTAAAGCCAAATTTCACTTTAAATATAGCAGTGCGAAGCTGGGCTTTGGTTGACACCACATATGGTGGTTGGAACTGTGCTTAAAATGCTCCTATGAGGTTCTTCAGCGAGGAAACAATTTGTTAAAAAATAAAAAATGGAAAGCATGTCGGAGGTACTTTTTTTACATCAATAAATTTAAATTAAAGAGGCAGCTACATCTGTTTTACATAGAAATTTATCGTGGTTGTTTCTTTTTCAGAAGCTGTTCAAAACAAGGATTATTTAATAAAAATATTGTAATTGTAATTTTTAGTTGAATTTTTTGCATAAAAATTGGGTGTTGTAGTAAAGCTGATTTAAAAAAATTAAATCCCATTATATGGTCAGCTTATTAGAATTTTATACTTTAGTTCTAGTGTTTTAGACTTGGGCCTTTCACAAGTACAAATTAACCAACCTTGACTGGTCTGTTGTACTTTACAAAAATCAGAAATTGGTTGGCTTTATCAACATGTTAACCAATACTTATTTTGATAGATATTCTCCAAAAGTGGGAATCATAATGGTTTTTCTGTAAGTGAATTCAGGCAAATAAAAAGAGTCTTATGAAAGCTATATATCTTTTCACTCCAGGCTAGTTCGTACTGCTTTTTCTCTTCTAGTGAACTTAGTATCTATATATGTAATTTCTTCAAGCACCTCTGACTATGAATGATAATAACTGATAAGCCATTCTACTTATTTTTCTTTATATATCATTGCCAGTGTAGTCCTGTTGTAAATATACTCTGAGCAAAAATAAGTTCAGTCTCTGAGATAGACTATTGATATTGTGATCAAATGACTCTGTCCTTATTTTACATTCAGTCATCAGTACCATCAAAAGGCATTCAAACTTTTAATGATCAATTGAAAATAAAATGTCAGCATATCATGAATATATTCCTTACACATCCTAGTTTCCTTTGTTTGCAGGTTGAACAACTAAACATTTAATATATCCTAAATTAATGTAAAAGACTTTAAATATCTACAGCTACTCATACAATACTAATCATTTCAAACATCAAGATTGTATTTTGATATAAAATTCTTTCCTGTTTTTTAGAGGTCTTCTTTTACATATTTTTTTACCTTATCACTGAAGTTATTTTATTTTTCTTGAAAATCAATATTTAAGATTAACAATAAATTTCAATATTAAGTTGTAAGCTTCGTGCCGATTCTTCGTTTATTTTAATTCAAAGCTTTCCAGAAAGTTCATAACCAACTCTCTTTTGTTTCTTACTGCCTGTTTGGGCATGACTGAGTGATCATAGCATGGGACCTTCTTTGTGTTTTCACTGTCCCCTGTAACTCTTCACATTGTAAGGATAACCACAAGCCTTATGTCCATCCTTACCTTCTAGCCACCTTCTAGAAAGGTGACTTAAAAGGTGAAATTTTGTTATTTGATTTTAGACTTTTCTTGCCACTGAAATAATGATTGCATTTTCTTTTGCTAAGCTGTCCCATTTTGGAATAATTATATATGTTAATATATTTCCTTCTTGTTTGAAGTACCTGTAATGCATGTATACAATTAGCCTTATGAAGGAAACTTACATTCATTTGGAATAAAATGTATGGATTATTTAATTATAAGACAATGTCATAGTATTCTTCCATTGCTGTTTCTCAGTATAGGAATAGAGATAGTTTCAAGTGATTGCTGTCTTACTAGAATACACTTAATTTTTTAAACATTTTGTTCACAGTATATAAGAAAGTAAGAGTTTTAGAATCATTAAAAAAAAAGGTTCTATTGCAGAGTCAGTGTCCTGCATTGTATTCTGTATGAAGCAGACAGACTATTTTTCTAAAAATTGTGTGAGATCAGTTTGTAGACAGTTAACCTTTTCAACCCCAAAATAACTCTCTTGGTCTAACAAAATGGCAATAAAGATAAAAATATACAAGTGCAGTCAGGACATATTTTATTTTACAATGTTAGAAATGACTAATTTTTATGGTGAGACATAGGAAAGGGTCATAGCACAATGCTGTCTTGTAAAGTGAACACTTTAATGTTTGAGATAGCAATAGAAGAGTTGTGAATTACCGCTTTGTTGGGCTGAATGAGGCTTCGATTTGAATAAGTGATATTCATGATACCTACTAACAACCCTACTAGCAAACAGGTGCCAAAAAAGCACAGAAATGTTTCTGGGTCTCTGAGGCTGGAAACATGGCTCAATTGTTAGAGATACATACAGTAGGAACTTTTTAAAAGCAAGTCCCATTCCTAGAATCCTAGAACCCATATAAGCAGCTTACAGCTGCCCAAACACTCCAGTTGCTAGACATTTGACACCCTGTTTGGGCCCCTGGGGGCACCTCCACTCATGTGCAAATATCCATACATAAATATACACACGTAATTAAAAAATAAGTCACTTTAAAAAAAATCTGGAACTCATTGTGGAAATGGGTACAAGAAACTTGAAGAACTCATGAAATATTTAGGTAAAATTTAAATTTTCAACAGTAGAAACCCAGAGAAGTATTAGATACAAGAGCAGGTAGAGTGTAATTATAGGACTGTATGAGTGGAGATCATGGTGTAGTAGTGACTATGAGGACAAAAAAATGATTATTACTTGTGCTGTTATTTTATATTACTATCTTAGAATGATCTTCAACTCTCATGGCGATCACATGGTGTAGTTTGTAGCATTGCCTTAATTTACGTTAGTGGAAATTAAAGGAAAAAAAAGTACCAATTGACTTGTTTAATTAAGATGTACAGCTATACTGTTCTTTTTACACTTATTTGTTTATTCACTTATGAGAGGGTTGGTATGGTGTACGAGTGTGTCCAAGTGCAATGTGAAAATCAGGGGACAAGTATGCATAGTCTGGTTCTTGTCTTCTGTCATGTGGCTTCTGAAGATCAAACTCAATGTGTCAAGCTTGGTGGCAATTGCTCTTATCCACAGAGCTATCTTTCTGGCCGAGTTTGGAGTTTATTTTATCTTTGTATTTAAAAAAAAAACAATGCTAGCACAAATTTGGGTGCCATTGTAAATGACTTCTTATGTAGAGGAGATCTTTTTAAAAGATTGATCATTAAAGCTATAGACATTGCATAATGAACACCTTTACATGCAAATACTTACTGCAATGAGTTAATGGTCTGGTTCAACTTGGACATCTTGCTATTGCCCAGAGTCAGGATGATCTGGCAGCTAAGTAGGACATCCTGAGGCAGGATCCTGTGAGCTCCAGGTTGCCACACATTTTCCTGTCCTTTGTGCTGGTTGCCTAGAGGCTTACCAGGTGTGAACTTTGTGTTTACAGTCTATGGGCAGTACTTTGAGGCCCAGAATAAGTCTCCTCCCAGCAGGGCAACCAACCTGGGCTGCAGTCCCAGCAAATCAATGCTATGGGCTTCCATGTTGATGTCCATGGGTGCCAGAATGGTATCTGTGGACTGTATGCCACCAGAAAACATGTGGAAGTCCATGATGTGTGTTGCCGCTGACTGTAAAGGCAAAGGAAGCTTCTATTTTAGTGGTAGTGATAGCTGCGGATTCATAGTGGAGAATAAGAGACATAGATGGCTTCTGTGACAACCTCTGCCTCCCACTCCCATCCCCTAACCCCTTCCCCCTATAAACAAACAGTCTAGACTGGAGATCATTGAGGAGAACTCTTAAAAGTTGTGAAAGGTTATGGTGGCATGGGCTGGAGAGGGATGCCCTCCTCTCTTCCCACCCATCAACACCTGAGACACTTGGGAGATTTGGTCCTTTGGTCATAAGAATGGAAGAGCTGTCTCTGACTACTGACTACCACCAGCTACAACACTCAGGAGAGCAAGCCCTACACCTCAACTCGGTAACACAATAAAGCCAGCCTTCTGAGGTTGTAAGTGTCGGAGAACTGCCCCCACTACTCACCTGTCCTATGGCAGTGTTGGAGGGTGAGAGAGATGCCCCCGCTTACCTCTCACCCCTTACCACCTGCAACAGAAGAGAGAGCTGACCCTCCTCCTTACCAACTGCATGACTCTGGAAATGGGCCCTGACATTCACCTAGGCAGGAAAGCAGAGTTACCTGGTAGTTAGAGATGAGGGTGACCCAGCCTCGATGTTCTGAGGAAAGTAGCGCTGTCGCTACTACTTATCAAACAAGTGGTAGCCCAGACAGAGGAGAGATGTGCTCTCCCTGTACCTCACTCAATCTATCACCACCTGAGACAGGTGAAGGAGCTGGGGTCATAAGACTGGGAGGGCTGAGCCTACCCCTCACCAGCTACAGCACTCAGAAGAGTGACCCCTGTACCTCACTTGAGCAACACAATAAAATTGGCCCTAATGATATAGGTGTCGGAGAGCCAACCCTGAGGGTACAAAAGGAGGAGAACAGGCCCCACCTCTTGCTCATTGCTGCAAGAGATAAATTAGCCAGGGAAATGCTGGAGAGCTCTCCTTGGTGGTGACAGCAGGGGAGAACTGGCTGGGAGACCAACCTTATAGCTGCCCAAGCCCAGATCCAGGGCTATGACTTGGCGGGCTGCAGGATCTCCACAACACAGGACAACAATAACATATCCAAGAAGAGCCCTAGTGAGGAACCAGCATCCATAACAGTAGAAACCAGAGGACTCAAACCAGAACAGTGACTTAGAACAATCACAAGTAAAGATAGATACAAAGGGGGTAACTCTGTGACTTGCTGTGTCACACTGAAGCTTCCATGATAAGATTTTTAATTTCCCCTCTTTCCACCTTTTTCTCTTTAATTTTATTGGCTTTTTTTGGGGGGAGGGGGATGTAGGGGCAGAGGATGGATGCGAAAAGATGGAGAAATGTATGGTATCAAGATACACAATGGAAAAGACACATAGCATAAAAAAAAAGAAAGAAAAAATGTGACAGGGATACTGAAGTGTAGCTCTTCACTAAGTGTAGCTCTTCACAGTTGATGGCGTCTGGAGGGTTGTGGGTGGGGGAAGGACTCAGTTTTCTTTAAGGGGCTGGCCCCTGGGAGTTTGACGATGCTCCAGTGAGTACATGAGCAACATAGATTGGACTTGGTATTTTCTTTCTTTCTTTCTTTTCTTCTTTTATTTTAAGGAGGTCACAAAGGTGGGGAGGGTAGGCAGTGGACATGGGAAGATGAGGAAGTGAACGTGATCAGGATGCATTGTATGAAACTCCCAAATAATCAATAAAAGTAAACATTGGGGAGAAAGCTATGTACTTGAGAAAGTAGAATGAAAGAAAATTCAAATCCAGTCTTCAATAGAACAGTGTAGTCTTTGAGCACCTTTGTATTGCTGGGGGTAACAGATGAGTGTGCGAGTGGGAGGATGAACAATTTATTTATGCTTGCTTTGGTTTGTTGTTGCTGTTATTTTCGTGGAGATCGTCAAAGAGGATTGATTTGCTGAAAGGAGTCTGATTACCATATAATCTTTAGCTACTGCTTTTACCAGGTCACCTTTCCAGTCAATAAAGCAAAATCTCTTAAGTAATACACATTTATATCTATCTATAGCAGGAATTGTCTGGGCTCGCCACACAACAAAATATACTAGCACATAACTTAGTTAAATTGGACAGGTAAAAAGATTGATAAAGTTCTATAAAGTCTCAAATATTCTGCATTTAAACCCAATGATCATGAAAAGTTTCATAGAGAAAGCGTTTTAGCTGACATTCCTGGAGTGAATGGGATTTTGATGGGTAAAATTTTACAAAAGGTATTCTAGATGGAGGTGGCAGCCTGAGGAAAGGCATGACTGGAAGTACTAAAACTGATGTGAATTAAACATATACAATGGGATATGATTTATACAAAATCTTAGGGGCATGTTTTCAAGGGCTTTGAATACCAAGCTGTGTCTAGATTTACTCTGCAATAATCTGGGTGATGCAGAAGATTTAGAAGCAGTAGAATGACTAAAATATACTTGGAAATAGATAGTAAGCCTTACTGAACTATAGCTAATACTATATTTCTTAATAGCACAAGATACTCTAAACATTGAAACAATATTTCCTTCTCTTGTCTTTTTTTTGTTTTAACCCACTGGCAGCAAATTAGGACAGTGGTCCTTTGTAAGTTTATGGGTCTGTCCTATATAAAATTTTTAAAAGAGGTGTCAATTACATTATAGCAAATTGTTTTAGCCACTTAGCATTCTACACAAATTTCCACTTTAAAAAAAGTCACTCCAAAACAATTCTTATTTTCTAAGAAAGCTCTTGCCTATTACTAGCAACCTGAAAAACATTCCTATAAATGTTTAAATAAAATTTGTTTCCACATGTAACAATCCAAACAAAAGTTCGGTAGAAGAGGTGTCTGTACTGTAAAGCCATTCTGCTTCTAAGGATGTGATCAACAACATTTTTATTTTCTAAGTGTGTGTGTCAGTATAGACATTTTCACAGGATACTGTGGCCTGGGAAATAGAAGATAGAAATTGCCTTCCATTAGTAATAGTTTAGACATAAACCTTTATCCTCTGTCTCATCTTTTGCCATCCTTTCTACATATGTCTAAATAATTCATTCTGCTCATAAAGGAATTTCTCTTCACATAAAATATTAAACTGAGATACTAAAATTGAACCTTCCTTTTAATATAAGTGAAAAATCTAACATATATGATATTTCAGGGAAGAAATGTAGTAGGTGTGCAGAAAGGTACTATAAATCTCATCTTTTTGAAACAAATTACTAAAAGTAATTTCCTATAAATATATTATCAAAATTTAGATACTGAATATGTGATTTAATTCTGTACATCAAATACACAATTCTTGAACATGTTTTATCTGTCACACATTGCAGCAGGTACTGGAGATAAAATTTTCATTCATGTATTGTCCTTTCTTACAAAGAACTAAAGCTTTCATAGGGACATTTTTAGAAGAAGGAGACCTTAGGAAGTTGTGGCCGTTGTATACATAGTTTGTAACTCATTTTATGAACAAAATTTGAATAACTAACATGATAAGGCAATAAACTTTTATAGCTCTGTTAATGGATATTCTAAGTACTCTGAAAATCCTCCCAAATTGTTTAATGAATTACTAGAGGTGAGTAGAGATGTAGTGTAGACCTTATGCATGCTATGCTACATTCTACCACCAAGCTATACCCTTAAATACTTTCCAAAAGCTAATAATAATTAAGTTTAATGAGCACTCACTGTGTTCAAAGTCCTATAGAAGGACTCCCTGTAGTAGGAAGGTTTCTCTGGTCCTGCCAGGCCCCCATAGTCCCGTGGCCTACTTATAAAATAATCACTCAGAAACTTATATTTATTATAACTGCTTGGCCATTAGCTCAGGCTTATTACTGACTAGCTCTTACACTTAAATTAACCCATAATTCATATTTATGTTTAGCCACATGGCTTGGTACTTTTTCTCAGTTCTGCCTTGTCATCTTGCTTCCTCTGTGTCTGGCTGACTGTGTCTCCTGACTCTGCCCTTCCTCTTCCCAGCATTCTTCTCATCTGCTTGCCCCACCTGTACTTCCCGTTTGGCTACTGGCCAATCAGCATTTTATTTATCAACCAATCAGAGCAACACATATTCACAGCATAAAGATATCCCATAGCAACTAACTCCCTTTGAACTACTTGCTTTCATAATTTACCAAGTGAATTTTCCTGTTCTTCTTAAATTAACAAATGAAAGAGTGTAACACGAATCTTAAAAAGTCTTATTAATTGAAAACCCCAGAACTAGGTATTGGGGTGAATTATGAAAGATCAAAGAAGCAGAACAAGCCACAGCTAACCTCACCTCGACAACTCTCATTGGATCCTGTTTCCATGAATCTACAGACTGGAAGTCTCTGAGTCCTCATCCAAATGGATCTCAGCTGATCTGCTGCTAAAAGCCTAAAAGCTTAAAAGTTCTAGTTCCTGATCCTCATGCCTTATATACCTTTTTGCTTCCTGCCATTATTTCCTGGGATTAAAGGTGTGTGTCACCATGCCTGGGTGTTTCCAGTGTAGCCTTGAACTCACAGAGATCCAGATGAATCTCTGCCCCCTGAATGCTAGGATTAAAGGCATGTGCTACTACTGCCTAAACTTTATGTTTAATACAGTGACTTTTCTTTTCTCTGACACCCAGATAAGTTTAGCTGGTTTGTGTTTCACTGAAAATTTATCATAATTTGTGGTATAAGAAGCAGACTAATTTTTTTTAACCTTTCAGGTGTAGAAGTGACATATCATTAGTCAAGATGTTGGAAAGTCGCTTTTTTCCTAAAATTTGAGAGAACATGTGTTCCATGCATTCTACTTATGAATGGTTACGGTGGTTTATTGGCAATCATTGGCATTCCTTAGAATGGGAAAGAGTCAATATAACTTTTGACTTCAACTTTAAATGTTATTTTTTTTTCTTCCTGTCTACTTGAAGGTCTACTTTTTTCAAATTTGTATGAAGTATGTTTT
Organism: Peromyscus eremicus; assembly: GCF_949786415.1. Classification (NCBI taxonomy): domain Eukaryota; kingdom Metazoa; phylum Chordata; class Mammalia; order Rodentia; family Cricetidae; genus Peromyscus; species Peromyscus eremicus. The sequence goes on from NC_081430.1 coordinate 31,188,794, forward strand.
AAAATCCTTCATTATTTTATTGTTTAATTAAATGAAAAGTAAATGAAACAAAATACAAAACTGATAAAAATAATTAGCTATTTGTATACTTATTTAATTTGTACTCTACTTTCTACAGTGATACAGGTCTCATTAGATTAGTGGTCTCCCATACTGAAGTATAACCTCCCCTTATTTAATATTTAAGTGACTACTCTATGCATAAATAAATATGCATTCTTATATACTGTGTCTGAAGATATGGTGAAATATATTTAAACTAAAACAAAGTACATAATCCATTAATACTTTATATACATTTTGAAAGTTTTTTTATTTTCTCAGTGGTATCTATTTATGCACAAAGTTATTAGTTTTAAAACATCAGCATTTCTACTTTTAATTTAAGAACTGTTGACCTAAGTAACCCTTTCCTTCTCCATGATCATAAATATACCTTCATTTTCATCAAAAATTTAAATTTTTAAATAGACATTACACTGGTATATCTTTATATCACATTTTATGTATGATATAAAGAAGTACATTAATATTTGAAAATGCTACTGTGGATTGAGCCTATATGCTTTCTTGTGATAAAAATTATAACACTTTCACAAGAGATCCTCATTTTTTGCAGGCTTAGAACAGCTATTCATGAGGACTGTGATCAGATTATCACTGTACAGGTTGAAGAATTACTTCAACTCTTAAATTCCCCACAATTGGAATGATTAGAATCAATTCAGAGTCCAAATGATAAGTAAGATTCATTCTAAGTCATAGTCTGGGTGACTTAGCCTGAATGGCTTCAAAAGACACAGGAAGGGGCGGGTTGATCACACTGCCATGGCCCCTGCTTCAATGTATGATCTGTCCCTTCAAATCTGCCCTGATATTCTCAGCAGTATTTTAAAATATTATATAATAAAAGAAAGGAAACTGCACTGCATTTGATCTCCATCATTTCATAACTACTTGTGTGGAAAAAAATCAAGATAAATTTAAATCTACTTTGTGAAGAAAATTATAAAATTTTATATCATCACATAATTAACAGATATCATTTACATGATAATCTGACTATATCTGATTTGAACACATAATTGGCACAAATACTCAATAAACTAACATTGACAATTGCTACATTAGTCGGTTTTCTTTCTTCCTTTTTTTGTGTTAATCAGTTTCTATCACTGAAATATAACTGGAAAAGAGAATTAAATAAGAACAAATTTATTTTACTGTGATTTCAGAAATTTTGATCATGGAAAGTTGGCAACGATCAGTTCAATTAGAGAATGTTGAATTTTTTTAAAAAATATTTTATTAATCTTTTTAAATTTTCATGAAATATATTTTGAAGGGATTTATTCTTTCAAACTCCTCAATTCTCCCATTATTTAATACCCAATTTTGCAATTACTTCCTTTTTCTTCTTCTTTCTCAAACAAGTACAATTTGTATTATCCAGCTCATCTTGAAATTGGGAGGGAACTGATCTGATTTGTGGTCATTCTACTAGAACTGTGATTATTTTCTGGATGGATTTTACCAGATCTTGTCTATGCTGTTACAATCACTGTGAATTTTTATGTGTATATGTCCCATTGTATTTGGAAAATATTGTTTCCTTAAAGCTATTCACAACCCTGGTTTTTATATTCTTCCTTCTCTTTCTTCCACAAATATCTCCGAATTAAGAGTGTGATGTGAATATTCAATTTAGAACTGAAAATGCCATGGTCTTTTGTTTATTACAGGCTGACTATGTGGAGCTCTCTGTATTATTTTTTATCTACTGCAAGAACATGCTTCTATAGTGAGAAGATGCTTCTATAGTGAAGGCTGGGGGACTTTCTGATCTATGGATATAGCAATGTGTAACTAGGAGTCACATATTTTTCTTTTAGTCTCTTCTCATACATTACATTCCCACCACAGTTTCCCTTTCCTCCAATTCTTTGAGTCCCTTACTGAACCTCGGCTCTCCCCTAGACCTGCTTCTCCTCTTTTTCCCTTACAAAAAAAGCAGGCCTCCCAGGGACATCAACTGAGCATTGCATGTTAAGTTACAGTAAGACAAGGTAGAAACCCTCATATCAAGGCTGGACAAGGCAACCCAGAAGAACAAAAGAGTTCTGCCAGCAGGCAAAAGACTCAGAGACACCCCAACTCCCAGTTAGCAGTCCCATACAAACACCCCAGCTACACAACCATCACATACATGCAGAGGACCTAGCTAAGACCCATACAGGGTCCATGATTGTTGCTCCAGTCTGTGATCCCCTAAGAGCCTTGCAGAGTTGATTCTGTGTGCTGTGCTCTCATGGTATTCTCACCCCTCTGGCTCCTGCAATCCCCGCAACCCCCACTGCTTTGGAGAGGTTCCCCTGGCTCCACCTAGTGTTTGGCTGTGGGTTTGTGTATCTGCTCTCATTAGTTGCTGGATGACATCTATCTGGTGACAATTGGGCTAGGCGCTGATTTATGGGTATAGTAGAGTATCATTAGTATATCATTAGTAATCATTTCATTGATATTTTTTAACTTGTCCTGCTTGGCTCTATCCTGGGTCTGTAGGCTGTCCAGCCTCTAGCTCCTGGCCATCTAAGCAGTTTCAAATGTAGGTTCCCTCCAGTTATACTGGCCTCAAGTTGGACCAGTCATTACTTGGCCACTCCCACAAGTTCTGCACCACCTTTACTACACAGCATATCTTACAGGGAGAACAGAGGCAGGCTGAAGGTTTTGTGGCTTGGTTGATATCCTAGTCCCACTGCTGAAAGCCTTGCATGGTTATAAAAGAACACTTGTTCAGGTTCCATATCCCCCATTATTAGGAATCTCCCCTATGATCACTCTTGTAGATTGCTGGGTGTTTCTACAGAACTAGGCTTCCACATCACCCCCAAAATATCCTGTAATTCCAATCATCTCTCTCAGTCCTTTCTCTTTCTACCCTCACTCCACCTGATCCTTTCTCTTTCTATACCCACCCACCCCAAGCCCACTCATGAAGTCTATATTACAACTTCCTAGGGAGATCCAAGCCTCCTCCTGTGAGCTCTCCTTGTAATTTAACCTCTCTGAGTCTGTGGATTGTAGCATGATTTTCCTTTAATTAACATCTAATGTCCACTTATATGTATGTTCATGCCATGTTTGTCTTTCTGGGTCTGGACTTTACCTCATTCAGGATGATTTTTTTTTTAATTCTATCCATTTGCCTGCAAATTTCATGGTGTAATTGTTTTCATAGCTGAGTAATATTTCATTGTATAAATATACTTCATTTTTTATCCATTCTTCAGTTGATGGACATCTAGGTTGTTTCCAGTTTCTGACTATTATGCGTAAAGCCACTGTCAACATAATTGAGCAAGTGTCCTTGTGGTAGGATGGAGAGTGCTTTGGGTATACGCCCAAGAATGGTATAGCTGGGTCTTGAGGTAGATTAATTCCCAATTTTCTGAGGATCAAACATACTGATTTCCACAGTGGCTGTAGTAGTTTGTAGTCCCGCCAGTAATGGAGTAGTGTTCCCTTTGCTCTATGTCCTCTCTAGCATGAGCGAACACTTGTGTTTTTGATCCTAGCCATTCTGACATGTATACAGTGGAATCTCAGAGTCATTTTGCATTTCCCTCATGGCTAAGAATGTTGAACATTTCTTTAAGTGTTTCTCAACTATTTGATATTCCTGTGTTGAGAATTCTCTGTTTAGATCTTACCTCATTTTTATTTGGATTATTTAATTTCTTGAATTTTTTATATATTTTGGATATTAGCCTTTTGTTGGATGTGGAATTGGTGAAAATCTTTCCCTATTCTGTTGGCTGCCATTTTGCTTTATTGATGGTTTCCTTTGCCTTACAGAAGCTTTTCAGTTTCATGATGCCCCATTTATAAACTGTTGATCTGCATGCCTGTGTTCTTGGTGTTCTCTTCAGGAAGCTGTATCCTGTACCAATGCGTTCAAGTCCATTCCTCACTTTCTCTATCAGGTTCAGGTATTTTCATTCCCATTTCATTCAATTTAAAAGAAGATCTAAATTATCTGTACAATCAGAGTAAAACTTCATTTTAACTTTTGTGTACATCATACACACATACACACATGCTTGGGCACACACATACACTTCTTACACATACACATCTGTGATGACAGTGAAAAGAAATATGATAGATCACTTTTTGTTTGAATATTTTATATGTTTTCTATTGATATCAAATTAGTACAAATTTGATAACTTGTACTGTCTATATATTATCTGATGTTTCATGTAGGTTAATAGTCTAAGCACAAGCTAGTGGGTTTTCTACTTGAAATTACAAGAAGGGTATTGAACTAGTTGAATATTCTTCTTAGCACTCGAATTGGTCCAAACTGATTTCTGAGCCTTCTCTGGTTATTGGTAAAATTTATTTCCTCATGTTACTGTAATGAAAGTTAGCAGTGAGAACAGAGAAATGCAGTTCTATGCTGACTAAGGACAGGGAAAGCTTGCGGCTTCTTTGAAAAGCCTCAATTGATGGATAATATCCTCAGGTTAACTATATGTGTATTCAAAGTCAAATTAGTGGTTTCACTTTGCTCTGTAAAATTCTACTTTTGATATATTTATCAGTTAGAAAGGTTGCACCACGTACCTTCAATAGGAGAGGATTAAACACTAGAGAGTGGAATGATAAGAACAGTTATAATCACATCTAACACACATTATAACATATTTTCTCATTATTTTTAACTATACTGACATTTTGTGAGTTATATTCCAACATTAATTGAGCTGTCATTCTTGAGCACTACATTTTTTTAATAAACAAGTAAGCTGTGTATGTTAGGGTTTGAGGTTTGAAAAGCTGGGCCTTCACTTTCTTACTTAAAAGTCAATGATTTATTGAAATTGAAACAGGATGAATATTGGGAACATGATTTATAACAGGTAAGGTATCTGGCTGTTTTCTAATCCCTGGAGATAAATAATGGATATTATTATCCCATTAAAAATACTTCTCTCAAAAGCATTGCCACTTGACAATTAAAAAAAAAAAAACCAGTCATTTACTCAGAAATGGCCATTACTTTATCCAATAACAAATAACTGTGAAAATGCTTCCAAAATTAGATAACGGAGGCTTCCAAGAAATGGAAAGCAACCATTTTGTTGTCTGAAAACCTACCATGTCCTTCAGAGTTTATACTCACATTGACTTTCCTATTAGTCAATGATTATTTAATTGTCCCCAGCTGCCACTTAAACAGTACACATTCCTTGAAAATAGTGTAACCCAACCAAACTCAACATCTTCTATGAGCCTCAAATCTTTTTTCTATATATTAATTAATTTCTATTGATTAATTGACCAAAGCCTGAATTAAGTAAGCCAACCAACTCTTTTGAGTACCCTGTGTATTTATGATGAAATCAGAAATATTTCTCTTATTTCTAACCTTATTTTCCTATAGTCAGAGATTATCTGTTCTTGAAACAATGAGTAATTTTTATAAAACTTCCTTAGCTAAAATAACTAATGGATTTCCTAACTAACTTACAATCAAAAAGTGCCCAAGGGTGTATGCTTAGTATGCTTACTCATTTCAATATCGGAAAATATTTGTGTGGGTTTTTTTGCAATTGAATTGTAGCCCAGAGCAATAACTGTCAAAAACATGTCAATTAATATACAATTTTCACATTTGTGACTTAAAAGCTAACAGCAATAAATTAGTATTAAAAAAATCTATTTTTAATTTTACACATTTTTGAAAATATGCTCTTAAACATACATATTGGGAAAGTCTGTAGCTGTATAGATTTTTGTATTATATATTCATTTGTAGTCACTTATAGTTATTTCCTTTTGCTGTTCTTATACTTTTAAAGTCATCCTATATCAGCAATTTGGACTAGCTTGTATACGAATAGACTGTATTTTTCAAAATAATAATTTAAACAATTTTCAAGAAAATGCAGGTTTCTAGAACAAGCTAAAAAAAATGCCTTTTTTCTAGCCAGATATGTAGCACATATGCAGCCTCTTCATTCAAGACATTAAGCCAAGTAGTGTAGGCCTGGCCTGGACCACATAGAGAAACTATGTAAGAAGGAATGAAAGAAGGAACATGGGAAGGAATGAAGGAGGAAGTGAAGTAAATAGAAAGATCTTTCATCAGATGGGTGCTGAGGTTTCAGATGTATCCATAGAGAAAGGATAGGCAGGGTGCCTTCTGTCTCTAATATCTCCCTTCAAGCCATCTCTGAATTTCTCAACATTTTTTTTTCTTAAAAATTGTTGGAGGTAGTGGTTTACATGACTATACCTGTCTTTCAAAGAAGGCAGAGAATAAATTATGCTGGAAACAGTGATCTATATTGCTGAAGAAGTGAAAAATAAATTTGGGAATGGAAATCAGCATGTCACTGTGCTCACAGATACATGTTTACACATACACAATAGGTATATGTATAGAATTATATATGCAAATAGGTATATTTATCTACTAGTAATAGATTATCTACTTTCTCACCAAGTCCCTGTCTGGTTTCAACTTCTTTATGGTTCATAAACAAACATGTTACAGCTTCAGTGAAATTTTACCAAGAGAAGCAGCCGACTCCACCCTAACTTCGGCAATGAGGATGCAGCTGCCACAGCTGCAAATGATAGAGCATCCATTCTGGATAAATGGTTTAAATAATGGCTCAAGTGCATGCTGTTCAAATAAAGCTGTCTCTTGCTCTTAATTTCCGTCCTGGGTTAGTGTACTGTTGGATTTCAAGGCCACGGAAGTTTCAATATCAGTCTGAGACATATACAAATCATATGGGTTTTACTGAAAGCCTTTTATTCCAGAAAGAAATGTAGTCTGCCCCAAATACAGCATAATCCTCTACATGCTGGTATATGCTGAATATCTGAGAGGCTGGAGGGAGAGAGGGGGGCAGAGAGAGATAGAGAGAGAGAGAGAGACGAGAGAGGTGGGGGGGAGAATTAACACATTCCCATCAGTGCTATGAAAGCTTCCATATGGTGTTAGTTTGTCAAAATATTTCTGTAGGCGTCATGCCGGAACTTTCTGCCCACACACATATTTAGTAGTTAAGCAATCAGTGATTCCACTGATTTCTTCAGGGTGTGTACATCTTTATTTTCTACCCCATCCAATTTTAAAAAACATCATCACCTTAGTGGGTCCCTTCTAGTCAGTTGATTTCAGCTGGAAGTATCTAGGTTACTACAGTGCTACAATTTTATCAAGTGACAGTTTTAGCTACATTTATTTCCCCACAGAATTATCTCTATTTCTAGTTATCTGAATTCTCTCATACAATGTCTTTGTGATTAACATCTTTCTGTATTGCTCTGAAACTTTACTTCTAGAATTGCTTTGGCAACAACACAACAAAGCCAACATCACCCAGGGACCATAGTTTGAAGAAATACTAACCAGCAGTCTTTGTGCATCCTCTTTCTCAAAAGATCCCTGAGATTTCAGAGGAAGAGGTGTGATATAAATGTCCCATTTAGGACTAAGCAATCCAGAGTTTCTTATCTTTTGCACTTTTTATCAGCTGTGGATCTCTGTACAAATCATCATCTATTGAAGCTTCTCTGATGAGGAAAAAGATGCAATAATCTGTGGGTGTAATGATAAGTCATTGGGAATCAGTTTAATGCTATGTTCTCTTAGCAGAATAATAAGAGCAGGTTCTTCTCTAAGGTCTATTGATTTGTTTTAGGTTTTTTTCATGGGTTCTTGACATGAATAAAGGTGGCAGGTAAAACATGGAGAATTCATCTCACATCAATCAGAATGGCTAAGATCAGAAAAACTAATAATGATAAATGCTGACATGGATGTGGGAGCGGCGGGGGGAGGGGGTGTAGAATTATTCAGTGCTGGCAAGTATGCAAAACTAATGGAGCCAGTACTAAATCAGTAAGGAGGTTCTCCACAGGACAGACACAGAACAACCACATTACTCAGCAACTCTTGGGAATAAGCCCAAAAGACTCTATATCTTTCTATGGAGGTATCTCTTCATCCATGTTTGTTGTTACTCTACTCCTAATAGTCAGAATATGGAAACAGCATACAGGTCCATTGGTTGAGGAATGGATTATCAAAATGCGGTTCATTTACACAACAGAACATTCATTACATAGCTATTAAAATTGAAAGCATCATATTGGTTTAAAAATGAATATTGCTGGAAATAATCATTCTGCTATTGATACCTTCTATAATGTTTTAAACTTTATTTAGTATATTTTTAACTCAAGGATTCTGTTTGATTTTAAAAACTACTTTAATCCTTCTGTTACCATTCCTAATTAAAATGATTCCTAGAAGTTCAATGAGTTTCTTAAAAGAGTTAATTTATGTTTTCTAATGAAGATTTTCAAGTGTTGGCTGTTTCTCTGACCGTTAGGTGAGACCTTGGTTCCCAGTACATTGTTGATGATTATAGCTGTGCAGCATTATCTAGATATGAAAAGATCAATATTTATTTAAATCTTGATCTTACTTTTGATATAACCATCCTTACATAAACTATTATCCGATTGCTAAGAGTCTATTCACTTAGTTCACTGAGTCACTTCACTTAATTTGGCACTAGATGGCACCCTACATCCAAGTTTATAATGATTTTTCCATGCATGTTGACACCTGTCGAACACTAGAGGGTAATCTAAGTGCATGTGTGTTTAAAGTCTGCAGTTGAGGTGTTATTTAAGATGAAAAGGATGAATATCTAAAGAGGGCTGTCCATCCATGCAATCCTCTCTCTGGCACCAGTGGGTCCACATGCCTTGTCTACACTCACCTACATTTTGGTCATGTACATAGATTTCTAATGTTGGGCAGAATCATTGTGGAAGGATCAGCTTCAGGCTCTTAGGCCTTTCCCACAGCTACCAGTGGTACAAACATGCAATATTGCTCTCTGCAATGAGTCCATAGTTTGCCAAGACCAACAAAATCCACATTACTCTTGTCTGCCTGTGACTAGGAGTCATGTGGCAAACATCACTGCCACTAGCCACAGGTGGTACTGGACAGAGAAGTCTAAGAGCCACATGTCTGTGGCAGACCAGGCCCCGCTTTTATGACCCAGAGTACACTTGAGTAGGAAGAAGTAAGAAATATTAGATAGAGATACATAGATGACCAGAGGAGTGATAGAGACAGAGTATAGCCAGGGGAGTGCCTGGATCCTTATCCATTGACTGAGAACTTTACTCCAAAGAGCTTTTTATAACAATGCCAAGAGGAGGGGCAAAAGACCTCCCCCTTGCTAGATACAGCCAAGTTAGACCCTTCCAAGCACCTGGTACTCAGGCCTTTGGTCCAATCATCCTCTTATGCAGTCCTGCTGGGTAAGGCCACTAGGAAACCTAGATGGGCTCCAACGGGTGTGTCTGGTAATACAAAAGCATTTCTGCTATTTTCATGGACCTGATTAGGGAGAGTACAAGACTGTACTCAGTTTAAGACTGCAACACCTAACACTGAGTCCTGAAGCAACGTTTTATGCCAAGTTCTACCCCAAGTAAATGTGTTCTCATACCATCCTTTGTTATCAAAATTGTGAGAGGTATGAATAAAAGCAAAGAGTTAATTTGAGATTCATAGACACAATATCCTATTTAGTCTTTGGAAGGCTTAAGCTATAGGTTCACTCCAAGACTAAGAATTATGCTGGAATTAACATGGGCGTGAAAATGGAACACAGTCCCCACTTGGTATGAGTGGACATTCAAAGGCTCTGATTGTGATCCCTAGCCTGGGTACAAGGTTGTCCTTTCTCTGATGTGACTGTCACCACATGGTCCAGAATTGAAACCCAAAGTATCACAGTCCTGTGGTGATCCTTGGATTTGTTGAGTTCCTTTCTCCCCGAGGTTGGAGAAATTCTAAAACTGCAATGCTGATAATACTTGGTCAATGCTTCTCAAGGGACATAAGCTGTGGGCAATGGCCTTGGCTTCTGGTCATGAGACATTGCCATGTGCTAGGTTTTCCTGTGTTAGGCTTGCTACTAGGTTCAGCTCTGAGACAAATTCTCTTATTTGGCCAAGCTAAAAGCATTCTCTAGATACTTGGCGTTTTATTCAAAATTTGTGAAAACAACTATTTCTTCTTGACTCCTTCAATATGATTTATTATATTACTAAAACCAGTTACTCTCAGTTATCATCCAGCTTACTTTGATCTTATCAGGGTAGTTTGGTATATGGCTAGTTGCACAAATTGGTATATTTGTAAGGAGACAATTGGTAGAGAATCATATCCAGATTCCAACTTCTTGTAGCTCTTCCTTGAAAAATTGTAAATAACAGATACAATTTTGTCCATTATGTACAATATTATGTTTTCACTTATATGTACATTAGGAAATGGCTAAATATAATTATATATCAAATTTGTTATTCTAAATATTTATCAATTTTATGTGAATATTTAAGAGTCAATCTCTTCGTTTTTCAAAAATAAAATGTCACAGGAATATTGGAGTCTCCATACTATATATCTATTTCTTCAAATGTAACATGAATCTTAAAAGGTCTTATTAATAAAAAACCTGGAGCCAAATATTAGGGTGAAAAACTGAGAGATCAGAGAAATAGGACAAGCTACAGACATCCTCGCCTCACCTCATTGATACCTCAGTCTCCAAAGAGACCTACCCATGCCTATATGCCTTTCTGTTCTGTCATCTCATTTCCTCTCTCCACACAGCTACATTACTTGCTCTTCCTGCCCGACTCTGTCACTTCCTGTCTGTCTGTACAGACCTCCAGACTTTTATGGTTAGTGCTAGGAATAAAGGTATGCACCGCCATGCCTGGCTCTGTTTCTACTGTGTCCTTGAACTCACAGAAGTCCAGACAGATCTCTGCCTCTCCAGGATAAAAGGCATGTGCTATCATTGCCTGACCTCTATGTTTACTATAGTGGCTGACTTTTTCCTCTGATCCTCAGATAAACTTTATTAGGGTGCACAATATATTGGGGACACAATACATCACCACATTCAAATGTTTTAACATTTTATGCCTTCTCAAGTTGTTCTAACCAAGGTCACTCCTATGGATTGAACTTCTATATACTCAGAACTTGAAATGACACAAAGGCATTGAAATGACAATTTAATTGAAATAGGTTTTTTTTTCATGTTTTTCTATGAAAGATCTGCCTGAATACCATGCCTACTGATAATTGATTATTCTGCATAGAAATGAAATAGAAAGAAACTTTATTAAATACTAGTTGTAACCTTAGGTATCTAATGTTTAGTTCTTCACAGAGATTCAGTTAATGCATCATTCTATGAGAAAGAATCCAAGTTCTTTCGATTCAAGTTGTTCTCTGAAAGGCACTGATAATTGGAAAAAAATTGAGTTTTACATGTGGGGAGAGATTGTATCTGGTAATATCACAGAAAAATATATGTCCTCCTAAGATCCTACTTACCACCACTTCCTCTTCTGAAGACTACCTACCTGTGGACATTTTACAGAAGTGCTTTCTCTTCCTTTTCATCATCCCTCCTTTTCCTCACATTCCATTTTTATTTACATACAAGAAAAAGAATATGACTTTCCCTTATCTCACTATAACCTATAAAATTTATAAATTGGGAATGAATTTTCATATATAAAGTAGATTAACAAATTATATAAATATCTATCTTTGCCCCAGATTATTTATACTGAGACACTGCTGGCTTAATTATTACAAGTTTTAAGTATATTTTTTTCTTTTTCTACACACATCAACTCCTATACAAAGTACTTCACATTTACTTCTGAACATTCATGTGCGAAGCTTACAGTCCACAGAAATTAAATTTAAGGAAACATTTGAAAACCTGTTCCAACTAACTTCTGTTATGATTCCAAATTACTGATGTTATAGAACTGTTGGGAATCTTCACCTGTTTTGTGCTAGGCTGCCCTTTCCACAGACTACTTTCTGTGAGGAGATGCTCTCATCTCAGTTACTGGTGGAATTTCTCAAGATTCACATAACATAAATTTTTATTTGTCTGTTCTTTGTTTACTTAAATGACCTGGAATGAATTAATGTTTCTATTTTTGAGTTTATTTTTGAAATGAAAATTGTGTACTATACTTCTGTTCATTTGAGGATTAAAAGCATTTGAAGGAAATCTGCATGTTACAAGAGGTGAAAAGTAATTATCAATAACATCCGCCCACAAGCTTTGGGACCTCCAACAGTGAACTGCCTGCAAATAGTAAAATAGTAGCACATATATTAAAGAAGTAACAAATCCCTTTTTATTGGATTTGAGACCCATTCCATAAGATTGAAGTCATATCTGACATTGTTTAATTGGCAAAGGATCTGCTGTGCTTAGATAATTCATTGGCCTAAGGAAAAGCCTACTATTATTTTGCGAAAGGAGCATAGAAATAACATGACTCCTAATGACATATTGCTATACTCATGCACCAGAACATCACTTAATCCTCCTAAGACAGGTTTCTTCTTGCAGTAGATGATAATCAACACAGAGACACACAACTGGACAATATGCAGAGAGAGATAGATTTTGAACGACTCAGTCCTAAATGAAATGTCTTCATCACATTCAGGAGTCATTTCAAAAGAAGAGACAGAGAGATTTTTTTTCTTCTTTTTTTATTATTAAGAAATTTTGTATTCATTTCACATACCAACCACAGATTCTCTTCTCCTCCCTCCTCCCACCCTCCAGCCTTCCTCCCCAACCCACTTCCTCATTCTCACGTCCTCCAAAGCAAGGCCTCCCATGGGGAGTCAGTAGAGCCTGATACATTCAGTTGAGGCAGGTTCAAGTTCCTCCCCTTCACTAAGGGTATGTAAGATGTCCCACTATAGACACTTGGCTCCAAAAAGCCTGCTCATGCAGCAGAGATGGATCCTGATCCCACTGCCAGGGGGCCTCTTAAGTAGTTCAAGCTAAACAACTGTCTTGCCTATGTAGAAGGCCTAGTCAAGTCCCATGGGGGCTCCACAGCTATTGATCCACAGGTCATGAGTTCCCACTAGTTTGGTTTGGTTGTCTCTGTATGTTTCCCCATCATGGTCTTGATGTCCCTTGCTCATAGAATCCTTCTTCTGTCTCATCAACTGGACTCCTGTAGCTTGGCCTGGTGCTTGGCTGTGGATCTCTGCATCTGCTTCCATCAATTGCTGGATGAAATCTCCTCAGTTTTCTCAAGGAGATCTCATTTATTTCTCCTTGGCAGGGCGATTCATGCATCCCTCTTAGGGTCCTCCTTGTTAGTTAGCTTCTCTAGAGCTGTGGGTTGTAATCTGGTTATCCTATGCTTTACATCTAGTATCCACTTATGAGTAAGTACATACCATATTCGTCATTCTGAGTCTGGGTTACCTCACTCAGGATGATACTTTCTAGTTCCATCCATTTGCCTGCAAATTTTATGATGTCATTGTTTTTTTATTACCGAATAGTACTCCATTGTGTATATGTGCCACATTTTCTTTATCCATTCTTCTTTTGAAGGGCATCTAGATTGTTTCCAGGCTCTGGCTATTACGAATAATGCTGCTATGAACATAGTTAAGCATGTGTCCCTGTGGTATGACTGAGCATTCCTTGGGTAAATGGCCAAGAGTGGTATAGCTGGGTGTTGAAGTAGATTGATTCCTAATTTTCTGAGAAACCATCACACTGGTTTCCAAAGGGGCAGTACAATTTTGCACTCCCACCAACAGTGGAGGAGTGTTCCCCTTGCTCCACATCCTCTTCAAAATAACCTGTTATCAGTGTTTTTAATCATAGCCGTTTTGACAGATGTAAGATGGTATCTCAGAGTCCTTTTGATTTGCATTTCCCTGATGACTAAGGATGTTGAACAATTCCTTAAATGCCTTTTAGACATTTGAGCTTCTCCTCTTAAGAATTCTCTGTTTAGCTCTGTAATCCATTTTTTAAATTGGATTAGTTGGCATTTTGATGTCTAGTTTTTGAATTATTTATATATTTTAGAGATTAGCTCTCTATCAGATGTGGGGATGATAAAGATATTTTCCTATTCTGTAGATTATCATTTTGTCTTGTTTACCATGTTCTTTGCATTACAGAAGCTTCTCAGTTTCAAGAGGTACCATTTAATTAATTGTTGCTCTTAGTGTCTGTGCTACTGGTGTTATATTTAGGAAGTGGTCTCTTGTGCCAGTGCATTCAAGACTACTTCCTACTTTCTCTTCTATCAAGTTCAGTGTAACTGGATTTATGTTGAGGTCTTTGATCCACTTGGACTTGAGTTTTGTGCATGGCAATAGATATGGGTCTATTTGCAATCTTCTACATGATGACATTCAGTTATGCCAACACAATTTGTTGAAGATGGTTTCTTTTTTCCATTGTACAGTTTTGGCTTCTTTGTCAAAAATCAGGATTCGTAGGTGTGCAGATTAATGTCATGATCTTCAGTTTGGTTCCATTGGTCCTCATGTCAGTTCTTATGCCAGTACCAAGCAGTTTTTTTTTTTTTTAAATCAGAGAAACATCATCTTTTACAATAGCCACAAATAATATAAAATACCTTGGGGTAATTCTAACTAATGAAGTGAAAGACCTGTATGACAGGTCTTTAAGCCTCTGAAGAAAGAAATCAAAGAAGATATCAGAAAACGGAAAGATCTCCCATGCTCATGGATAGGTAGAGTTAACATAGTAAAAATGGTAATCTTACCAAAAGCAATCTACAGATTCAATGCAATCCCCATCAAATTCCCCACATAATTCCTTACAGACCTGGAAAGAACACTACTCAACTTCATATGGAAAAAAAAAAAACAAACAAACAAAAAATAGGATAGCCAAAAGAATCCTGTATAACAAAGCAACCTTTGGAGGCATCACCATCCTTGACTTCAAGCTCTACTGTAGAAATATAGTAGTAAGCAAGAAAGATTTTTAAGAGCTGGATATGGTAATTGTTTCCAGATAAACAGTGTCATCCAGAAACAACAAGACCAATGCACATACGAACTCACAGAGACTGTGACAGCATGCACAGGATCTGGACAGGTTCAAGCCAGACAAGACTGGGAAGGAGAAGAGGACATAAAGTCCCACCCCTAACCAAGAAGTTATTTGAAATTGACATCCATTGGAGAAAGGGAAAATTACCTTTCCTCAATGGAGTGTCACTGGGTATATTAAATACACTCTTTGATAGGCCCTGCACACAGGACTAGTTGGCCAGCACAAAGCAGATTCCATATTATTTTTGTGTTGTTTGTTTGTTTTGGTATTTTTGTCTTATTGGGTTTTATTTGTTTGGTTGCCTTGATTTTTTTGCTTTGGGGCAGTTGAAGAGGAAACATGAAATAACGTGGATAGGAAAATAAGGAAGATCTTGGAGGAGTTGGGGAGGGGAAAGAGTGTGATTAAAGTCTATTATATGAAAAAATGCTTTAGAAAGCAAATTCTCATTGAAGTGTTTACACATCAAGTCAGACAGAATGCAACAAATTCCTCTTAGCAAATTTAACATTTTGTGTTGCACTCATCTCAATGAAAGATTCCTCATTTTCAAGTAGATCCCCTCTTCAGTTTGTGCTCCATAAATGGTAACTATTTTATATTTTATAATTATCCAGTTTTTCATAATGCAGATCTATAATAATTTGTTTATGTGGATATGTTAGGGTAAAATGTATATTCACATTAATTAGGTATGAAAATATATATTATACTAAAAATTCAAGGACCTATTAATTGTCAAAGTTTAAGTATCAAAAGATATGTTAAGGCAGAATTTTTCCTATTCCACATTTTGTTTTAATTGAATTTGTTTTGCATAGATGCTGCTTTTCTAAGCTTCAGAGTGTTTAGCAATGTAGGGATGTTTTGATGAATTTTAACTAATCATGTTCAATATGATAATGAATTTCACTAATAACTATTAAGGACCAGGAGACCATTTGTATGTCATATTTTGACACCTGAGTGTAATAGGTATACTCATAACATTTTTGGTATATGCTTTTTGTGGAGACCATGGTTAAAATTGTTTGTTTGTTGTGGGAGAGCTGTCTCGGTGGTTATGACCACTTGTTGCTACAAAGTGCCTAAGTTTGGTTCTCAATACCAATATCAGGCAGTTTACCCTAGCCTGTAAGTACAGCATCTGGGAATAAATGCTCTTTACTGCCCTCCACGGGCACTCCCTCACAAATACCTACACAAAATTAAAATAAGCAAATAAATACATTATGTTCATAAGTTCTCTAGGGAAAAATAAGTATGTGGAAAAGCAAAAACAAAAGTATTTAAAATTAAACAGCCAATTCTGTTTTGCTGACTAGAATACTCTTGTCAGGAGTTTAAGCACTTCAGTTTTTCCTGCAGAAGTCAGTCATCAGTATCAGTGGACATCACATTTTTTTTTTTTTTTTGTCTCTGGGTACCCGCCTGATCAGTCCTACACTAGCTGACAGGTTAGAGCTCCCCTGAAAGGAGTCAAGTAGCTGCAGGGGGAAGCAGAGGTTTAACTACTGCCATTTGCTTTCTCCACTAAATACATTATAATCTGTGTTGCTTGTAAAATCTGAATTTGCTTTGATATCCCACTCTAGTTGCCAAATAAACACTAGCTCTTGAGCATGTGTTATATAACAGCCACAAGCAGAGAAATGTATGAAAAAATCATTTTGCAGTGTGTGTGGCAGTTTCTTGTTTGCTTATCCATGAGTAACTTTGCATCTTAGAAGAGTTTTCTTGAAAGAACATGTATTGCAGAGATATGCAGAAATTATCTAAACTCCTACTTGAAGTGCTAGATCCCTTCTAAAATTCTTACCAAAACCTGTTTGCATAATTTACATTTTGCTGTTTCTAGAGAGCAAGAGACAGATGTTTGTATGTTTTATTTGCCTGGATTAAACACCAGTGTGTTGGTAATATTTATGATTTTTAAAATCATTATTATAGCAAAGCAAGAGTACCAAGGTCGCCATTTCATATCCCCAAATGGTTATTTATTGGTGTAATGATAAAATTAATCAAATATTAGGCATGGTTTTTAATAAGTAGATGAAACTGCATCTTTACAAGATTTCTTATCTACTTTTAAAATTAGATGCTCATTCACCTTGTGCTACTAACATAGGGAAACTCCTTAACACAATCCATTTTTTCAATACTTAGAAATGTTAGACAGAAATTAAAGACTGTGGCTAGAGATTTTTCAAGTCTATTCTAAATTTATTCTGACTTTTTAAACCATCAAAGCATCAGTGACTTGTCTGTTGTCCCTTGATACAACAGGAAGTCATGCTGTGAAATAAGAAGCAAAATTTAAGTTAGACATAGGAC
Source organism: Peromyscus eremicus (assembly GCF_949786415.1). Taxonomy (NCBI): domain Eukaryota; kingdom Metazoa; phylum Chordata; class Mammalia; order Rodentia; family Cricetidae; genus Peromyscus; species Peromyscus eremicus. Next base: position 31,206,145 of record NC_081430.1, read on the forward strand.
AGAACTAAGGAAATATATCTTTTAAAATGATTACTCATTTCTTATTAAACTATTGTGTATCATCATACAGACTATTCATCTGTGTGTAGTTCTAAAAAGTTCCAATAATTGCATGAAGAGTTTCTGTACAGCTTTTACGAAGTTCATAGATCTCCCCATTAGCACCCCCTATAAGACTCTGTCTCCTTATATGATCATATATAATATACTATATATTTAAATTACTCTTCTTGACTCTGCTGATTTTCAGTTTGACCTAGAATAATTTGTGGTGTTTTGAATACATCTTGTTTCTAGAATGTGGTATTTTTCAGGAGGATTATCTCAGTATATTTTATTTTATTATGTATTTGTCCTTGTATTTAATTTGTCACAGTTTCTGGCATTATATAACTCATTAAATTCCTTTGTCTTTCAAAATCTTTATAGTTTCTCTTGGTATTTTCCTTAATGTTCCCTTCAATTGGAATCTTGTTTTGCTTAATTTTTCACAGTGGCAAGTTTATATCAATTCTACAGTACTTCCTAAAAACTTACTTTGATCTTTTTTTCTGTTTTTCTAATTTCTAATTTGTTGTTTGTGCTCTCATATGAATCATTTCCTTTTCTTTCTCTTACTTTTTGTCTTTTTTCCTTATCTAGATTTTATTATTTCATATTGCATTGATAACTTTCAATTCTGTTTTCTCTCTTAGGTATACAACCTACTCTACTGTAGGAATCTAAATGGACTATTTCTTTAAATCAAATGATTTAAATGACTTTGTTTTTGTATAATCGTCACATTATGATGCTATTATCTTAAAGTGAGCTTTCTACCCCTTGATAGTCAGGAAGGCAATGGTGGTTTCTTGTCACTTAAAAAAAATCTGCACTATTCCTAATATTACAAAGATATTTTTGTTTTCACCCAGAGATGTATCGTGTCTGTGGTTCTCCACTCATTTTATAGAGATTCAAGTTTCCAAGGTTAGACACATCTTCCCTCCATTCTGAAGAGAATATCCAGACCCTTCTTCTTCTTCTTCTTCTTCTTCTTCTTCTTCTTCTTCTTCTTCTTCTTCTTCTTCTTCTTCTTCTTCTACTACTACTACTTATTATTATTATTATTATTCTACTTCTTCTTCTTCTTCTTCTTCTTCTTCTTCTTCTTCTTCTTCTTCTTCTTCTTCTTCTACTACTACTACTTCTTCTTCTTCTTTTTTGTTTGATTTTTTCGAGACAGGGTTTCTCTGTGTAGTTTTGCGCCTTTCTTGGAACTTGCTTTGGAGACCAGGCTGGCCTCCAACACACAGAGATCCGCCTGGCTCTGCCCCCTGAGTGCTGGGATTAAAGGCGTGCTCCACCACCACCCGGCCCAGCCTATCTTCTTACATCTACTTTTCTTGTTTGCCGGATAGGAATCTATTTGTTTCTCTGATGATGATTTTCTTTATTTTTATGTTTTACAAAAACATTACTCTACCTAAGTTAAAATGCTTCCCTTTTATTAGAACTCTTTTGAGACATTTTCATTATCCCTCATCCCTTATTTATGTAGATGGGTCACTGAACAGATAGTACTTTTGGTTTTTTCCATATAACATTATGTAATATATTTCATTTCTAGGAAGGTTTTAAGGTTTTTTTCCCCCCTCTTCCTCTGGTTATTTACAGCTAGGTTATGGCTTCTCTTGATATGGTTTCTGTATGATCAGCCCAGACCAACACATTTTTAAAAGAACATTTAGAAAATGGCTTACCCATATTTCTACAAGTGTATTGCTGCCTTCCATTCTTCTTCTGAACTCCAATTATACCTGTCTTCCTGTTGATAGTATTGTCCCACCTATCACTTTATTTTTGCTTACTTTTCTAGAAATCCCTTTATGATCCACTTTGCAGGATCCTACATATCTACCCTTGGGGCAGGCTGTGTAGGGATCGGGATCTCTTTAGCTGACCCCTCCTTCTCCCTGGCTGCTCATAAACCACCTGCTTTAGTTTCCCCATGCTGGGATTTTTGATAATGTGTCCTACAGAAATCAGACGTCACTTTTTAAATTTACTACTTCACTTATCAGAGCTTCAAGCATAGTCTTTTGGACCTCTGATAATTGTCAGGTCCTTTTTCTTTCTTCTTTTTTTGGTATTCTTACACTTTTTCTTCCTGTGAAAAGGATAATTCAGTATTTGTAATTATCAAGAAAACAAGACCTTATCAGTTGAGAATAATGGTTATTAATTATATCCACATTTAATAATACATAAAATTACTAACTACTATGACATAATTTTTTTAAAAATATGTAATGCTTCTAGAAAAATCTACACGTCCTATTACATTCCATTCAAATTGGGTGATACCCTACATCTATTTGCTCTCCTGTTGTGTAAAATTTCCTTTATATAAATATATATGGGAAATTATAATCACAATTATATTACTATTTTTACTTTTCATGATTGATTGCAAGCCATACATTCAAAGTAAAAATGTGAAGGGAAAGTCAATGTCATATCTTTTGGATTCAGTGTTTATTATTTTAATAACTGTTTTCTTCAAATAGCCTTTAAAAATCCATTTTTGTAGCTAATCAAATATTTTATAGTGTGTGGAGTTGGAAATTTTGTGCTAAATGTTCAGGTTCCTTACTTTTGAGAATAAAATCCTGTTTTTGTGGTGAGAATGTTAAAGCTCAACAATGTAAGGAAAGTTTGTAATAATGAATGGAACGGAATCAATAATCTCCTTTAATTGTTGGTTACAAAGGAATCCAACAGCGAAAGCTTCACTCCTCCTTTGGCACTAGCTAGGAAGTGAATATGCTCACGTTTTAATCTCACTTGTGTAAAAAGAATTTTTCAGAATTCAGAATTTTTTTTTTCTGAATGCCTAGCTTTCCAGTTCCCTAGATCTCCAATTGCAAGCACAAATCTCTAGGTTTGTTGTTGCTGTCCTTGTTTATTTGTTTTCTTTTTGTTTATTTGTGTGTTTGGCTGGTTGGTTGGGTTTCTTTGTTTTTGTTTTTAACTTTTTTAAGTACCTTGGACGTATTTTAAAATGTCCTTTAATTTACAAAATGATAGCAATCTTTTGACATTTTTTTTCTGTTTATCCTTAAATCCTGCAAAGAGTTATAGAATTCTGCCTCAGTGTCCACAACAGATTCTACTGGAGAAGTTATACTTAATACTCATTTGATATCTAAATCAATACTACTGTTTCTCCATTTCCATCTACATCACATATTCTAATATGAATATGAAATGTGCAGTGATTGGATTTTAAACTGTCCTTTATGTCTTTTTTTTGCAGGCTCTTAAACCTGATCTACAATGGAAAAATTCCTTTTTTACCTGTTTCTCATTGGCATAGCTGTGCGAGCTCAGATCTGTCCAAAGCGTTGTGTCTGTCAGATTTTGTCTCCTAATCTTGCAACTCTTTGTGCCAAGAAAGGGCTTCTGTTTGTTCCACCAAACATTGACAGAAGAACTGTGGAACTACGGTTGGCAGACAACTTTGTTACAAACATCAAGAGGAAAGATTTCGCCAATATGACCAGCTTGGTGGACCTGACTCTATCCAGGAATACAATAAGTTTTATTACACCCCATGCTTTTGCTGATCTACGAAATTTGAGAGCATTGCATTTGAATAGCAACAGATTGACTAAAATTACAAATGATATGTTCAGTGGGCTTTCCAATCTCCATCATTTGATATTGAACAACAATCAGCTGACTTTAATTTCTTCCACAGCATTCGACGACGTTTTTGCTCTGGAGGAGCTGGACCTGTCCTATAATAATCTAGAAACGATCCCCTGGGATGCTGTAGAGAAGATGGTGAGCTTGCACACTCTTAGTTTGGATCATAACATGATTGACAACATTCCTAAGGGAACTTTCTCCCACTTGCACAAGATGACTCGACTAGATGTAACGTCGAATAAATTGCAAAAGCTGCCCCCTGACCCTCTCTTTCAGCGAGCCCAGGTGCTGGCCACCTCAGGAATCATAAGCCCATCGACTTTTGCATTGAGTTTTGGTGGAAACCCCTTACACTGCAATTGCGAGTTGTTGTGGCTGAGGCGATTGTCCAGAGAAGATGACCTCGAGACCTGTGCTTCTCCTCCACTTTTAACTGGCCGTTATTTTTGGTCAATTCCTGAGGAAGAGTTTTTGTGTGAGCCTCCACTCATTACGCGGCATACACATGAGATGAGAGTCTTGGAGGGTCAAAGGGCAACGCTGAGGTGCAAAGCTAGAGGAGACCCTGAACCTGCCATTCACTGGATTTCTCCTGAAGGGAAACTTATTTCAAATGCAACAAGATCTCTGGTGTATGACAATGGAACACTTGACATCCTTATAACAACGGTAAAAGATACAGGTGCTTTTACCTGTATTGCTTCCAATCCTGCAGGGGAAGCAACACAAACCGTGGATCTTCATATAATTAAACTCCCTCACCTACTAAACAGTACCAATCATATCCACGAGCCTGATCCTGGTTCTTCAGATATCTCCACTTCTACTAAGTCAGGTTCAAATGCTAGCAGTAGCAATGGTGATACTAAAATGAGCCAAGACAAAATTGTGGTGGCAGAAGCAACTTCATCAACAGCACTACTTAAATTTAATTTTCAAAGAAATATTCCAGGAATTCGTATGTTTCAAATCCAGTACAATGGTACTTATGATGACACCCTTGTTTACAGGTAAGAAAAATATAGCCATCTTGGACCTTTGCTGACCATTATAGTGCAGGGTTTGTAAAGCACTGTTGTTTTATTTTGTTTCTAAATTGACACCACTACTCTGTGCTGTAATTGTAGCTACCTGACTTATTCTGCATAATGTAATATATGAAGTGGTAAATACATACGGGGAAATATTTTGAGTGGCATTATTTTAAATAGCACACATTGGTATTTAATACTATGCTTATTTTTAACCTCATATGAGGGATGTGACTATCAGACCACAAGAAAGATTTAATTTAAAATTTCAAAAACATACCAGAATTTACACATCTACATGAGTGTTCTTTCCTTCAAGGAAGTCACGTTGGGAGGCTATCCCATTATCCCAATGATGCTGCCATTGCTCAAAGCAGTTTTGGAATTATCTTTAGAACCTTCGGCATACTATTTTGAATATCCTCAGTGGTGGCAAATCTTCGTCTTTTGAGGTTGAGTTTCAATTTTGGAAACAAGCCTTTTGGAGTCAAGTCTTGTCAATAAGGTGGGTGATCAAGATGAGTACTGCCACTTTCAATTAAAAAAAATTGGATGTAACTGTAAAGTAATGAAACTGATTCTTTGAGTGATTGAGTTATGTGCGTGTGTGCTGTCTCATGTGCATGGGTTCTTAAGACACTTCCAAAGAGGACATACATTGTATTTTGAGCAGTGAAAGTATCACTGGAATTAAATATGCAACTACTGGGACAGGACAGCGATGGAGAACTTGTATCTGCTAATGAATTTCTGGTATGTTTTTCTAAAGTTTAGTCTCATTGATTTTTAGTCACATCTTGTCCAATTTTCTGTTGGAAATTCACATTTTTTATTCCATATAATTTTACCCATGACAGATTATTATTACCCCTAGGAAATTATTTAAAGTCATGGTTTTGAAAAAAGTAACCTCTTTTTTTAGTTACTATATACAGAAGTTATATTCTTGAAAATAATTTGCATTCCATTCATGTCTGAAAATGAAATTAATTTCTTAAAATAAGTGTGGATAGTTGGAGAAACAAAAAAGTATCCTAGCTAGCTATGTAATCAATCCTGGACCAGGTTCTACCTGGTTGAGTTTTAATTTCCTCATCTTTAAAAAGAACGATTAGGCTAAGTGGTTTCTAATATCCCTCTCATCAGTAAATGGATGTGGTGGCACACTATGACATATGAGCATTAGAGAAATGTAGTTTACTCCTGTCTCCCAGGCTCTCCACATGGCCCACAGATGATATTCAATCAGTGGTCCATGAGAGACTATGAATTCACCACATTTTCCTGTACTGACTATCCATTCTAAGTATTAACTCCGTGATAAGCTGCATTTTGCTTTCCAAATCCCAAAGTTGTATTCCTGTTCTGAGATATAAATTCTATGTCATTCTTAGAACCTTGGTGAATTCCTAAAAGCAGTGGTTGTCATCCCTACGATATTTATATCCATTCCATTGTGTTTTATAAAGAATAAACATTGATGTGATTAAGGGCTTAGTGATATGCAACATTTAGAATACACCCTTTGAATGGCAGCAGTGATTTTGGTTACCAATACATGCTCTTGTAAGTTTCCTGGTACATTCAGAACACACTGTATAGCTTGTATTCCAGTTTTGTTTTGCCATGGTTTGATATTTCTATAACTCATTTTCAGGAGAAATTATAGTTTCACCCTTTACTTACAAATTGATTTTACTTTCAATTGTATTTAGTTACACCTCAGGAAAAAAGCATCAGATAGGAATGCAGAAGTCTTTACAGTGGAGTGAATCTAGAGATATCTCTAAATGTAAAACAAACAAAACAAAACAAAACAAAACAAACAAACAAACAAAAACCATGTTTCTTGTTGGAGATACTCATTAGAATATGGCGGTTGGGTGATTTCACACTCTTAGCAACAGCTTTGCTTCATCATGTGTCCACGTTATTACTCACACATGCACATCACACTCATTAAAATGTACTGTGAGCTAAGGCATAAGAAATCACGATATCTGTAAATAAAATCTGCTCATCCTTGTAACAGTAGAAGTTATTAAAGACAGCCTTAGTAGGTACCATTCCATAGTGGCTTATTACGATTTGGAAAGCAAATGCTCTGAATTGCTGTTCCATTCTCGTTGGTAATGTGATTGTCAGTGTTTTCTCTTTCTTCAAATTGCCTTTCAGTCATAGAGGTGTTGTAAGTGCTAAATGGATTTGTTTAGTAGTCAGATAATGTCACAGTCACACCTTTCAAAAGCAATTTGTCATAAATGATTTTTTAGCAGTGGCTTTTATTAGGAGTACTGCTTTGCCAAGCAGTGTAATTAGTAAGCTTGTCAAGCCATGGTGCAGGCACCATTAATATAATGCAAACTGTAACAATGAGCTTTCAGCTATTCTAACTGGGTAAATATAACATCAGATCATCTTTCCATATTTCATATCTGCTATAAATGTGCTTATCTTGATGAGTACTGAAGGAGATAGAACTAAAGCCATAATGACTGTGTGTATATGTGTTTCGTTTTATTTTTTTTATATTAACACATATTCCCTTATCCCTCAGAATGATACCTCCTACGAGCAAAACATTTCTGGTCAATAATCTGGCTTCTGGAACTATGTATGACTTGTGTGTGTTGGCCATATATGATGATGGCATCACTTCCCTCACTGCCACAAGAGTCGTGGGCTGCATCCAGTTTACTACGGAACAGGATTACGTCCGTTGCCACTTTATGCAGTCCCAGTTTTTGGGCGGAACCATGATTATTATCATTGGTGGAATCATTGTTGCATCTGTGTTGGTTTTCATCATCATACTAATGATCCGGTATAAGGTCTGTAACAATAATGGGCAGCACAAGGTCACCAAGGTTAGCAACGTTTATTCTCAAACTAATGGGGCTCAGATGCAAGGGTGCAGTGTCACACTGCCCCAGTCCATGTCCAAACAAGCCATGGGCCACGAAGAGAATGCTCAGTGCTGTAAAGTTGCTAGTGACAATGTAATTCAGTCTTCAGATACATGTTCGAGCCAGGACTCCTCCACCGCTACCTCTGCTTTGCCTCCTACCTGGACTTCAAGTGCATCTGTGTCTCAAAAGCAGAAACGAAAGACTGGCACGAAGCCAAGTGCTGAGCCGCAGAGCGAAGCTGTCACAAATGTTGAGTCCCAGAACACTAACAGGAACAACTCAACTGCCTTGCAGTTAGCTAGCTGCCCTCCTGCTTCTGTCACAGAGGGGCCCACATCTCAAAGAGCACAAACCAAGCCAAGTAAGTTTCTCACCGTGCCTGTTGAGACAGCTAGAGCCAGGCACGGGTCCTCTCTCAATGGAGAATTAAAGGAATATTATCGCTATGGTAACTCACGGAAGTCACGTGAGCTGTCTCCTAAGAGAAGCATGTCTATGAATGGGATGCGGACTCACCCCTGCATTTCTGATGATTGTTACAGAGAAGTAACTACTTCAAATGTGGAGTACATATAAGAAAGCTTTATGGAATCTGTTATTTCTCTTTGAAAAAAAATTACAGCGAAAATTCACAGAGTAAATTGAAATTTGAAATTCTTGTCTTGTTTCTGATACTTGGACTTGAGAATTTTTGCTTAGAAGCAAGGAAGAGACAGGGAATATAGTACCTTCGTATACGTGCATGAAGGTCACATGCATAAAATGGCAAGAGTGGTGGGCGCTTAGAGAGAGTGAAGCAATGCCTTCTTCTACCCCACGGCTAAATTCAGGCCCTGTGACAGCAAATCATATTGAAAAAGTGGTTACAGGGACAAGAAATGTCTCTGCCTGTAAGGGCCTCAAGCCTGCCACTCCTGACCAGTTAGTGAATGGAACCCAGATGTGGCAGGAGAGGACCGACTTCTTCAAGTTGTCCTCTGACAGCCATGCTAGAACACTCCCCCACCCCCCACCTCCCTCCTGCATCCACATAAAATAAAGAACACATTTTTTTTTAATGTGAAATGTTATCACAGGAAATGCCTTACATAAAAATTAGATTTCTTGTCATTTAAAGAGAGGTCTGTTTATAAATAATTGACATTTTTAAATGAAGGCCCTGAATGACTTTCAGTGGCAACTATGTTGTAAAGAACAACTCAATGTTTAAATCTGTTGTTCAGATTAAGCCTTCCCAGGAATGCTAGAGTAAGTAACCTTCTAAACAGTCTTGATTTTGGGGCTAAAATTGTTCTAAGCTACTTCTCATTCCTAACCCAGATTTTTTTTTCCAGTGGAAAAGTAATAAAATGAATTCATTTTACATTTATCATGTACACTAATCCATAGAAATATAAAGGTCATCACATTTATTCCCCACACAACTGTTGAATGAATGTGTTTTATATTTTCCTAATACAAGTTAAAGAATCAGAAAGAAAAATATAATTCTGCTTTTACAAACAGGTGTTTGCCTTTGGCACCAAGTGAAATCAAAACTTCGAAAGGAGGACTGATCACATTAACAAATGGTAGAAAATCACTCCTCTTTTTCCCTTCTTTCCTATAATTCTGCTCCAGAATGTTTCTCTCTTAAAGTAAATGCATTTTTTTTCAAACCAAAGACTGTGGTAAATGTAATCATAACTCATTCAGCATAGTGGCATGCATTGTTTTAAAGAATATAAAAAATTAGTCAAATGTTTCCTTGAAAAACATTCTTGGAGACTTGTTGGAGTCATGACTCATCTATATTTAACTCTGTGGTGTTGTTAAGAAATAGTATGCATGGCTTTATTTTGTTTTTCCTTCCAGTTTTGTTTCATTTTGTTGTGAGGCCATATCTTCTGTTAAAACTTAGACCCTTTACTTGGCATGGAACATAATATGTTAGCCATACTGCAAGTGAGTACTTCATATATGATAAGGAATCAAGGGGAGTGAGTTTAAAGTGAAATTTGGTGCTATTGGTTTGTGGGTTTTGGTTTTCTTTTTGTTGTTTGTTTGTTTTCATATGACACAGGGTGTCATATATCCCATGCTGACCCCAGACCCACTGTGTAATTAAGAATACCTTGAAGGTTTCCTCATACTCTTGGCTCCACTGCCCAGGTGGTAGGATTACAGTTTTGCCCATCACATCTAGCTCAAAATGGTAGTATACTAACTCACATCACTCAAACATTACTTAAAGCTAAATTCAGACTTTCAAATCATTAGCTGTTTTTTTTTTTTTTTTGCCTCTGTGTACATCCAAAACATTCATTTTTTTTTTTTTTATTTTGCAATACAGTTCAGTTCTATATATCAGCCATGGACTACCTTGTTCTCCCCCCTCCCGCCCCAGTCACCTTCCTGCCAGCTCACCCCTTATTCCCACCTCCTCCAGGATAAAACCTCCCCCCCCCCCCCCCCCCCCCCCCCCCGAGGACTGAGATCAACCTGGTAGACTCAGTCCAGACAGGTCCAGTCCCCTCCTCCCAGGCTGAGCCAAGCAACCCTGCATAGGCCCCAGGTTTCAAACAGCCAACTCATGCAATGAGCACAGGACCCGGTCCCACTGCCTGGATGCCTCCGAAACAGATCAAGCCAATCAACTGTCTCACCCATTCAGAGGGCCTGATCCAGTTGGGGACCCCTCAGCCATTGGTTCATAGTTCATGTGTTTCCATTCGTTTGGCTATTTGTCCCTGTGCTTTATCCAACCATGGTAAATGAAAACCACATGAGAACAGGAAGAAGCAAAGTGCTAGAGAGGCCCACAGAAATCCACAAAGATACCCCACAACAGACTGCTGGCAATGGTCGAGAGACAACCCGAACTGACCTACTCTGGTGATGGGATGGCCAAACACCCTAATTATCGTGCTAGAAACCCCATCCAACGACTGAGGGATCTGGATACAGAGATCCATGGCTAGGCCCAGGGTGGAGCTCTGGGAGTCCAATTAGCAAGAAAGAGGAGGGTTTATGTGAGTGAGAATTCTTGAGATATTCAATTAATTTTAATTTGGCAGATGTACGTCTTACATATACATTCTCCTGATGCTATTAAATGGGAAGTCACAAAGAAGCAGTTGGAGATGACTTTAGTTTCAGTCTTGATAATTTTTTTTTTGAGATTACTCAGTGGGTCTACTTATGCTTTCTAAATCACATCTCTCCTCCTTGATTCTTTTTTGAGATGTTGTTTTTTCACTGAACAAAGCCTAATCCTCCTCCACTGTTCCTGCAGATAGCTCTTTGAGGTACATATAAGGTCACCTGTGTGGTCTTAGTTGATGAAAGCAAAGTGCCTCTCAAAGCAGAGTGACTTTCGGCACTGTTACAGTAGTAACATCTAATTCCAACTATGTATTTTGAATTTACACTGGTCACATTATTTCTGATGAGGGTTCTGATTGACAACAGCCTGCTAATAATCTTCCCATTCTCAGATTCGCCAACATCATACTAAACTCTTGAATAGGCAAAGGTTTCCTAGTCTTTGTGAGAAAGTGGTTTCTGGAGGGCAAAAAGACCTTAAAATTATACAAGACAAAGCAGGCAAGGCTACATGCCTGCTCTAAACTACTGAGAAACATAAATGCTACAATTTCTTTCATTTTCAAAATGGTCGTCTTGCTTATGCTTCTCCTGGAACCTTGATCGGGAATATTTCATTTCTCATAGACATTTTAAAATAGGCGACAAAAGCATATGAACTTTATTTTGACTAAAGTCATTAGATAATTAAGATTTTAGTATTTTCACGAGATTTTTAAGGGTATATATGCTTGGACAGTTGTTTCTTAAACATAAATATCTAAGCCTGTGTTTTAGTTTTTGTAAAAGTTTATATTTTGAAAAATCAACAAAAGACTAGACTATCAAGAAAGTTATCTGGTCTTCATATGCGTTCATGGGATGGCGGTTTCGCTTATGGAGATAACTAATGTTATTTATTATAATGACTGACACAGCATAGATGCTTAGTTGACTGAGTAAATTGACAGATAAATTCATGAGTAGCTCTAGAGATGGAGGGATTATTATTACCATAAACAACAGTTTCAACTAATTAGCATCGTGAAGATTGTGGTCCAGAAATTATGTTACCACAGCAGTCAGAGATGCTGTGTTCTTGTTTTTCATTTTGCCATGTAGTGCATTGTTTACCTGACCTACCATGTATTGAACATGCCATTTCCTTTTCATGTTTCTCACTACAAGCAAAATGGATCCATTGTTTTTACTTCTTTTTTCTTAATTATTTAGCTTTCATTTTTAGCCATGTAACATTATCAGCTTGTTACATGCAAAGAACAAACATATGCTCTCTTAATTATTAGAGTCTTTAAAAAAAAAAAAAACCTCTTTACTCTGAATGTTTAGACAAACATTATGTGTCCATCTCTAAACTGTTTTGATTCTTTATGGATAATTGTCTTTGATTTAGAAATATCAAACCATACTTTAAGTGGTGTCATGAGGGAGAATACAGCCTTCAAAGTTTCCTCAGTGGTCTCGGGAATAACAGCTTTGATGACTGTTGTATTTGGAACCTCCAAATTGATTAATACAGAAATCAGTTGTGTAAAACAGTTTAAATTAGATATAGGAACAAGTAACCCTGAAACTATCCAGTTTATTTGCTATCGACTTTCCCCCCAAATTCAAGGAGTCAGAAGAGGTCTCACTAACTAATGCATTGAAGCAATTGATTTTACCTACTTTTAATATATAGTTTGACTAATTTTAGGATATATTTTTGAAATACCCAGTGTTATTCATTGACACAGAAATATATTGAGTATTGTCTCTGAAATAATTCACTTTAAAAACTTCAATGCAGTTAATTTTCCCCCTTTTTGGTGAAATATTTTCACTTCAATATTCAGCACTCAGACAGTGCTTGCTGTCAGCATTATTTCAATTTATTTGTTTTGACTGCAGGAATGTACCATTTACTGAAGAAATTAAAGCAAATAATCAGAAAATTCTTATCTATTAATCGCCACCTGTTTCTTAAATTTTAGCATTTCCTCTCTGCTTGTGTTCAGGTATAAACTTAAAAAAACTCTCTTTAAAATGCAAATACTTAAAATTTCTGCAGAAATAAAAAGCACTATAGGTATCCAGTAATTGTAACCTGTACTCTTTTCAAAGAAGACAGCAAATAAGAGTTTGTTGTTTCAGAAGCTAGTAAAGCATGGCCATTTAACCTAGATGGAGTGAGGATCATTCTTTTGCATCCTCAGACTACTTTTGTCATGAAAGCAACCCTTTGCATTGAATGCTTCTATGTGAGCCTGGGGAATGTTTGGGGAAAACTGTGGGAGCTGTGGGTTGGATAGGAAAGAACGGTGCAGAGAAGCTGCATTCAGTTCCTAGAACCCACATGGTGGTTTACAACCTTCTGTAAAATAACTTCATTTATGAGGACGCAATGTCTCTTCTGACTTCTTCAGTGCTCTACATGCATATGACGCATATGCTTTCACTCATGTGCACGCATATACACATAAACAAAAACAGCTTTAAGGGAAAAATACTCTCATAAAAATGTATAGAGGAAAGAGAAAAGTAATCAAAATCAACAAAATTTTTATATGATTTTTAAAGTCCAGCCTTCAAAATTACTCAGTTTTAGACACAAAACCAAAGAAAACAAACAAGGAAGCTCATTCAGCAGTGATATTATAAGCACTATGAGTTTTGTATTTCTTTTCATTGTTTTCCAGAAGAAATGACTGCTTTTTAGCAGAAAAAAAGTCAACACAAAATAAAAAGTATGAGTAATATGTTCCTGTGTCTCAACTATCCTAGCAATATAGTGTCAACACAATTGAGAAAGAAGTTAACAATTTATAACTGGAAATGTATCAAAGTATTAAATTCTCCCAATGTGATTACATAAATAAATACATTTGGAACTTTATTAAAATTTGCAGCTTGTAATTGTAATAAAGAAATTGGTGAGTTTGTTCTGGCTGTATTCACCTGTTTCAATGTCAATATTTAAGAGGTAAAGTAATTACTGAATATGTATGCACATTGTTATTTATACAGGTCTAATTATGGATAGATATATAGATATACTTCTATACATTCACTGAATTGTAGAAGAAATTACCTAAAATAATGTTTTTCATGTAATATAAATTAATAATTTTTCAATTACTTAAACATAAGGAGATTTCAAAGGACTATCACAGAAATGTTCCTAAATTATATCTACCTTTTTTTAAAACAACAGTCAAGTGCACACTTTCTAGTACATATTTGTCATTTTGAACTTTCAAATTATGTCCAATTTACATCCTCCTTTAATCTTCCTCAAAATGGTGAATTCTATGCTCACAAATGTCAAAACTAAAAAAAAAAAAAATTCCTTCTAATATGTTCCAGAGAAAGCCATGAACCTTTTGTTGTTTTAAACGTACTTGTTTTGTGGTGTGGTTACACACTATCTAATTTGACACATAATCTTTCAGTTAATGTAATTCTGCTCTACATGATACTAAGTAAGTGAATATTTGAATACATTGAAGAAAAGAAATATATTTTGCCACTACCATAATCAAATCCCCTAATCATTTTTATCTCTGTAACATTCTTAATTAAAAATTTTAATCTTCAGGGGTTATTGTATGTTGAAATAAATATTTGTGCTCAATGAGATTATATATATATATATATATATATAAAGAAATTAAATTTTCATTTTTTCTAATATATTTTATAAAATCTGATAACTATCCTTATAGATCTTTGACACTTTTCATTCCAAAATAATTAATAGTATTTTCATATGCACATATTCTCCAAAGAAATAGAATATGTCTAATCAGGGTTATATTATCACATTGAACATTTACAGTCAAATGGTATATATGGATGGATTTGTATGTAGTATCTTATTCTTACTCTTTTACTTAGAAATGGATGACACGAGTAGTTGAAGACTAGATATTAACTGATGCTTAATACTGTGTTTATAATTGTGTGGTAAGTATGAATGAGTTCTATTTCCAACTTTGAACTCTGTGGTTTGCATGTTTTCATAGACAGTTCTGCAGTTGAAATGCTTATTCTGGGATGAACAGAAATAGAAACCCAACTGTCTCATTGAACTGCATTGATCCTACACTAAGAGATATTTTTATGTATTAGAAATCTGCATTTTAAAATTTGTTATAGTATTTAATATATGACATAGCTATGGGAAAGTGTAAAAATAGAAAAGCAAATTGCTCCCATGCAAGTGATTGTTCAGCTCAGTAAACAAAGTGAATAGAGTGTTAGGACCGGATCTTAAGGAAGAAAACAAGTAAAGAACTGTTTATGACATTGAAAATCTCATTCCCAGATGCTTTGCTGACTAATGTTGACCAGAATGTCCAGGAAACACAGGTGAGAAGCTTATTCATTGCTATTTACTTCAAAAAAAACCAGAGAGATTTGCTATTGTATACATGAAATTTCTGATTGTTGATATGTTAGTACCGGTTTTGAGATTGTCTCTCAAATGAAGTGCTTAGCAGTACAAACTGAAGCATAATTGAGTGCAGTGAATCATCAAAACGTGTCTGGATCTACTCCTGATGAACAGAAATGTTGTTGGGTTGAAATGTAGCTCTAACTGTGCTGTTAGTGTGATCCTGAAGCAATTCTCATGGTCACTCCAGATTTAAATCACTTTAATAACTATTTCAGTACACAGGGATATCTTTGTATGGATATACTGATCTGTGGATGACATGTCTGACTCATGCCTGACACCCATCTTTGTAAGGACATTCTCAGCCATGCCTCTCATCCCTGTCCTACTCGGAGTTGAGATGATACCTTTTTTGCTGTGCTGAAAAAGATGAAGGTTTTCACTGACATGAAACCATTTTACAGGGAAGGGACTTGTTGCGTATGCCTTATTTGTGACATTATTTTTATTAGCCACCAATTACTCTTCTTGAGAGCCTTTTTTTTTTATAAATGAGAATTTGATTCCTACACTTTAATCAGGTCACAAAGTGTGTATCCAGAGTGGAGGAGTACTGAAGCAATCTGTTCTAACATCTGGAAGTGTCAGCCATTTGCTGTGGTTTGGAACGGGGCGGTGGGGGGGGGGGGGATCTGTTTTAAAAAATTGAAAATAGCAACAACAACAAAAACTACATGCTTTCCTTGTCGAAGGTATATTTTTGCCCCTTATAACATGATATATATTAAAACAGTATTAATTTTCTCAATATGTCATAGTTTCCCCTAGTAAATTCCATCGCTAAACCAAAACAAACGTTTGCATGCATCACTTCTTCCCTTACCCTATTATAGAGTGTCTTAAAGAACAGGTGGTAGAAACCAAGATCAGCAAGTCTGGGTGCCACGGACAGAGTCAACTGCAGAGGGTTCCTTGCCTGGGTTTCAGTTTAGTTTCCCTGACTCTCCATGCTCCTCTCTTCCCTGTATCTCATTTCCTGGGTTCTCCTCTCTAGAGTCTCCTTTCCTCCAGTCCCCTCTCCTTTCTTCTCTATTCTCCCCTGGCTCTATTTATCTTCTTGTGTTTCTCTTACTTTTAAAAGTTCATTTATTATTGGAGTTTGGGCACCCAGCTGACAGAAACATTAAGGTAGCTTCAATAAGAAATTAGGTGCAGGTAAGTGCTCTGTGGAAAACATTTCAAAGTGATGCTCAGTGTGCTGCTACAGACAGAAGCAGAAGAGTGAACACTCAAGACGTATTAAAATTGCCAAGTACAAGTTCCAAAGACATGAAAGGGGCATTACATATCATCGTGACTGTTTTGTTTCTTTTAGAAGTAGACTTTGGAAGTTAGCCTGTGTCCTTACTCTGGAGAATCTTTGTCCTGCTACAGAAAATAAAATTTTGTCAATGTGATAGTTTCAAAAGAACTATTAACAACGACTTTTCATCACACAGAATTTAGTGTTCTTTATAGAAATTTTGAACATGTGATTAAAACAAAATGTCAGCCACTATCTACCACCAATATGTATATTATAACAATCCAGAATATCATGTAGTTATTTATGTCTTTCACTAGGAAATTTCTGTGTGGGGCTATGTTTTGCATTTGAGCGAGGAGAAAATGGTGGGATATATCAGACTTTAAAATTCTTGATGATAAATTTTTCTGTAATATTTTCAAGAAATAAAACTAATACCTTAATGTAGCAAAAATATTTCATTTTCAATTTTCCTATGCTATCTTTTCTATAATCCTTACCAAGAAATTCCACATGCAAAAAAGAAAAACGTATAACACATCAGTGTCAAAACCTCTATCCAGTTCTCTTTCCATTTATAGTTGTGTCCATTTTTTAAAGTGGCTCTATGTTCTCACTATAGTATTCTTGGAACGTTTAAGTTATTTTGGTTATTTTTTTAGGCCTTTGATTTCCACAATGGTCAGCAGAATCAAGGGTGATGCCTTTCTGAACAGGCTGTGTCCCCCCTCACTCTCTCACACAGTCCCTTTCTGAGTGCTCTATTGTATGTGTCTGAAGGGCCCCAGAGCAGATAGTAGCCTTTGAGCACAGAGTCACAGCTAGGAGCAGTCTTGGGGCTTCCACACTGAGGCACCTGCTAGAGGGAATCTTTACTATACACAGAATGTTTGAAACAGTTTTTGCATTCCCCAAAATGCCCTGTTCTGTTTTCTGTCCTTAAGATTTTAACATTTGAGTGTGTGCCCCTATGTGTAGTTGGAGTTTTCACCAGTCCTGCTCAGACCCACAAACACTGAGACCCAAATAAACACATAGATGCTTATATTAGTAGTTCAAGCATGTAGGCTGTGGCTAACTTGAGAGACAATTAGGAAGCTGTTTTAGCTCCATTTTAGAATCTTTTTTTAAGCTTTGTCAGGTTTTAGGTGGAAACTCTAGCCATTGGGTGCCATTTGTTGCTGGAGTGATCTCCAGTCCCACCTAGGGCTGCAGACCACTTATAAAATAATTACTCAGAAGCTTATATTAATCAAACTGCTTGGCCATTAACTCAGGCCTACTACTGAGTAGCTCTTACAATTAAACTCAGCCCATTTTTGTTAATTTGTATGTTGTCACATGTTCCATGGCTATACCTGTTGCCTTTACATGTTGCTCCCTGGACGGCAGGCTGGCATCTCCTGACTCAGCCTTCCACCTTCCAAAATTCTCCTCTCTCCTTATCCCACCTACACTACACTTCCTGCCTGGCTACTGGCCAATCAGCCTTTTATTTTTCAGTCAATCAGAGCAACACATTCACAACATCCCCAGCACCTATGCATTTCACATAAAGAATATTTTACCTGCAGTCAGCTGTTTCTTTAAGTGAGAAGAATCAGTGCAAAATTTGGACTCTGAATAGCTTTTGTTTCCTATGCAAGCTCACTTAAAGTGTGTGTGTGTGTGTGTGTGTGTGTGTGTGTGCACATGCATGTGTACGTGTGTGTGTGTGTGTGTGTGTGTGTGTATGTGTGTGGTCTTTTATTTGCTTGTTTGTTTTGTAATGAATACAGTAAATAATCACATACTACATATGTAGACAGTATTTAGCTTATTTTTTTTATCGTGAGCTGCCTTTATGCTATTTGGAAACATTTGAGCAGAAGAAAAAAGTGACAGAACACCAGGGTCTAGAGATTACCTTTAAGAATCACCTCCTTTGCTTAGAGGGCATAACTGCTCTAAAGAAATTCTTCCATATCTCTTAATGACCCTCAGAATAAAGACACTGATATAGAATTTCTGTAAAACCCACTGAAATTTCCTCTCTATTGGAGCAGATGGCATGTTCTCTTTACATTTTTACATTGTTAAGAGGAGTAGCTGTCCCTAAGTGTTCTGCATTACATCCTCTCTTTGTTAAGTTTTCTCCATTACCTGATTATATTGACCACGGAATTTGAATATTTTAGTTAGTAGACAATCTATTTTTTTTCTTCTTGACATACTGAGTTTTTTCTTTTATTAAATCTCTGTAACTTGAAATTTGGTATAATTTTATCTTATTTTTTTATAAAAGGAGATATATTACTAAAATAGGAACAGAAACAATGATTTTGTTATTCATTTTCACCAATATGAACTATACTATGAGCCTGAGTTATTATAAGTAAAAGATATAACATATTTTAAAGAGCTTTTAGCATTGGTTTATGTTAGGTAAAATACATAACATAACAATATCTGAATTTAGTAAGACTCTCAGATATTTACAATTATTACTATTTCATAAGTAGGATATCTACTGGTCCTTTAACTACCTTTAGTCATTGAATGCATCACTTTGGGCATATTTAGGCATTAATTGTACCAAATCAGGATAAAATATTTATACTTCAGTGTAGATAGATTCTCAGTCCTCATATATTTTAGAAGATGTTTAAAAATTCTACATTTAACAAATATTTGAGATGAATATTTTTCAAGTAGCTGAGTCCGAAAGATTTTCTCCTTTGTATAAAAGACCAACTAGCTTGCAAGTGTCTATATATGGGTTTTAGATACATGACTGAAATATACCATGCACAGCATGACAACGTAAAAGTTATTTGTGTCCCCAAACAATCCACATATGTAGATGATTAAGTATTTTGAAATATTTTATTTATGTTTACTTAAGTGTTTGAAAATTACATAAGTGTGTCACAATCATCCTTACCTGTGCTCCCTTATCACCTCCCAATCTTGATGATTTGAACAACTCTCTTTTTTCCTCCTCTCCCCCTCTCTTTCCTTCATTTTTGTACCCATTGAATTTGTTTAGGCTTGCTTACATAAATACAATAAGGAGTTTCTTGACTGAAGTATGGGAAACTCTTCAGTTGCTAAAACACCGCAGAATATGACAAAATGCCTCCACACAGGGAAATATTAAACGTTAATAGCTTCTCAGGGAACGGTGGGGCCTCACGTGCACCACCACAATCCATGGGAAAATGTTGAGTAGCTCCATCTTAGTCAGACCTTAGGCCAAGTGGTATATGCAGTTGCTATGAGTTTAAATAGTGCTACATGAAATATACTCTTAAATGAGTCACTTAATAGTATTTATTTTTATTGCAGTCATGAAAATAAGTTTAATAACTTTACCACATAAAGTTATCTCAATATGTTATATTGTAATTTAGTATAGGCTACTCAGTAAACTGAAAAATCTATGTGTTACATTTGTGCTGTTCGTTTTAAAACCCTTAAATTGAACCTTTTAAAGATTAATGTTTAGGAAGTAAAAAAATCATTTATAATTTATGTACTTGAAAACGTATACTTCTTTAACATTTCCCTTCTTTGCTTTAAAAAGAGAATTGCAAAATAGCATTACGTGTGTGTGTGTGTGTGTGTGTGTGTGTGTGTGTGTGTGTGATTGTACATGTGCTATGAGTCAAGATTTTCCTGTGGAGGTCAGAGAACAACTTGCAAGAGTCAATCACCCTTAACCATATGGATTCTGAGGACTAAAGTCAGGTCATCAGGCTGTTGGCTAGCATCTTTACTTGATGAGCTATATCCCTGCCCCCTTTTTCTTTGTCAAGATTGAAATTGATAGAAATATCCTAAATCCATGAGACCTGTGAAGCCATACTGGAGGAAATTATAATCACAATTTTAGTAGTTTTAAGAACTAACTGATTTTATACAGTTTTGTTCCAATTCATTTTTAAATTAACAAAGTAGTGTCTTCCTTGTGAATTATATTCACACTTACTTTATTTGCTTTGTGAGTGAAGAACTATTTAGTGAAAATGAACAAAATTCTTCATTATCATTAAGGGTATAACAAAATCTCATGCAATCTTGATACAAAACTCTCTGCATAATATAAAACATAGGGATCACTTAAGTTTTAGAAATACTGAACAAATAAAATCAAAGACATCCATTATTAAAAAGAGCAGCAGAGACATATGTAATAACAAATGGCATGGATCAAGAAATACAATTTTCTAATTTTTACCTAGAGAGTGTTGGGAAAAATAAAGAGCCAATTCTAGTCTAAAATTTAGCTTTGACTCAAATAAATATGGAGTCATTATGCACTTAGATTTGCTTTTGAAATGGGTGGTTATTATTACAATTGTGCTAACTTTTAAATTATAAAGTCATATCTTCTATATTGATGTGGGTGTCTGTGTCTGTCCTACACAGTAAGTTAGGAGTCTTCTGCCTGGATTTTGCAGCAACTTTAGATTTCTGTACCATGATCTTACTTGTTTTGTGTTTTCTTTCTTTTCCTTTCTTTGATTGCAGAGGCTGGAGTCGATATGAAGAGCACCGCTTCTCTCTCTCGAAAACAGTTGTCCCCGATATTTTTTACTGGATAAAATTTGAAAATGTTTCAGTTCACAATGGCAGATTGTTGAACTGCTGTCCTTGAAGGATTTGCTCATGGGAGTCAAAGTGACGACATCTCTGATGCGGTGGAACTGGCTCTCTCACACCATGATTCATCCCCTTTTAAAACCAAATTTTTTTCTTCTGATCTACAAATATTTTTTTTAAGAAGGGAAAGAGAACAAAGCCTTCATTGGCATCAAGTTCTGTATCAATCCATCCTACATTGCCATCCATGATTTAACAGACTGTAGAATCTTGAATAATCTATATCACTTTAACAAATAAATGTTTTACTATGACACAATTTGCACATTGCCTTATTTTTGGAAATACCTTTTGCTTCAAGTCTGAATGGTGGTGGTGTGATTTTTGTAATAAATAGTATGTTTTAATAATAAATTTATTTTAGACCTAAGAGGTGAAAATCTTCAGGAATTTTAAGTTGCTTAATAATAGTAGAACAAATTTTTCTTTAGGGTGTAAGAGGAGGCAGCAAAACTATTTGAACTCACTTATAGGAGATGCATGGTTTGTGTAAGACAGAGTGATGAGGCTTCTCCTAATAGACCTTCAGAAA
Source organism: Peromyscus eremicus (assembly GCF_949786415.1). Taxonomy (NCBI): domain Eukaryota; kingdom Metazoa; phylum Chordata; class Mammalia; order Rodentia; family Cricetidae; genus Peromyscus; species Peromyscus eremicus. The sequence continues at coordinate 31,227,722 of NC_081430.1, forward strand.
ATGAGCATAATGGGGAAATTACTAATAGTGTAGTGTGGCCTTGGCTTTCCCAGAGAACCAAGAAAATAGAAAAATTTAATAACTTGTTCAGGTGTTATGTGTCATGCTCAGGGTCTCTTTTTCCATTTTTTTTCAAAATTTCAGACTAAATAAAAAAGAGTATATATCTGCATTAACACCAGAATATATAGAAATGAGACCTCTTTGATGCTTACAAATATGAATAAAGCTACACTCAGATAGTGTTCAACCTTAACCTATTAGAGTTTACCTTGGACTGAAGCATCAGGAGCCATTTCTGTTCTTCATCTTCTAAAACTGTCATAAATATTTGAGTAAAATTTGAAAATGCACATAAACTGTCTTAGTTCTTGGTATTATGAACTGTTTAATGAACTGTAAGTAGTTTTACATTTTACTATATGAACCTGGGGTTTTCCAAGGCTGGCAGATTTTGTTTGTATTCCTTAACGTCCTGGTAGTCACATTGAAAGCAGCAGCCTGATAAACTAGGCAAGAACACTTGCACAACCCTTAGCAGACGTGCTAAATGTGTGATTTGAAATGGAAGTCACTTGGTTGAGTTGAGGTTTTAGTGATGATTTCTGACATTAGTAATTTGTTTAATTCTCTGTTTTTTGACAGTGTTACTTGGGAAAATGCGGTGTGTGTGCGTGGCCTGTGTGTGTTTGCGCACAAATGATTATGTTGAAGAAATGGGTATACACTAAAATTTAGCACTGGCCCGGAAGATTTCTTCTACAATGCTTCTTTTCCCTTCTAATGTGCAAATGTCAAGGGCAGTGGTGTTCCTAGATCACAACAGTATTTTAAGGGCTACCTTGGAAATGGTCCCATTTGTGCCCTTCCTCCATGGGCCCTGATTCTTGCTTTCCTTGGTGGTGATAATCAACCAGTGTTTTCAGCCTGGTTTGCCATCTACTTTTCATTATTATTACTTTTTTTAGAGAAACACTATAATTTGCTTTTCTACAGAGTACAATTTCAATGTGTTAGAATAGAAATTTAAATTTCTTACTCTACATCTCCAACAATAAACAAAAATCTTTCATGTATATTAGTATTAACTCAAGCATTAAGGAAGCAATCATAATGTTTACACTAAAAGTAGTAATTATCAAGAAGATTCTCAGTATATGAATCTCAAGGTATGCAATAATGAATAATTTTATGCAATGGTATACTTGGCTATATTTCTGTATTTAGTATTTTTATGTATTTATTTTATTCATATGTATGTGTGCATGTAGTATGGGTATGTATGCGCCATGGCATGTATGTGGAATTGAGGGGAAAACTTGTAGGAGTAGGTTCTCTCTTTCTATATTATATATCCTGGAATTTGAACTCAAATAATCAGAGTTGGTGGAAGGCACCTTCATTCTATTATCCGTCTCACTGAACCCAAACTCCCATGTATTAAGGCTATGTAAGAGAAAATATATGTATAACTAAGTGAGATTAATGATCATTCCCAAAGTTCTGTATGAAAGTAACAAAATCATTTTAAATAAGTGGGAACAATAAATTTATTGCATTATGTTACAATGCAAGTGCATATTCAAAGGAATGAGAGCAAATGTCAACCATAAAATTAATGAGTACACACAGAAGTCGTTTCTGTGTTTTTTTCTTTTTTGAGTAATTTCGCAATTAATTTGTGTACTGAAGTGGAAGTTATAGGTATGGATGCTCACAAAAGCTATTAGGCAGCATCTTAGACACAGAACTTTACAAAACAAAGCAAGCACATGAATAGGAATTTAGACAAGGAATGTTATGAGTGTTCTATATGCAGAGCTTATGAATTGGTGGGCAAACTGGATGTTATTGTTCAAACTACAAATCTGTAACTTTTATAATTTTAATTTGAAGAACTGAGAGTGAATAATAAAATATAATGTTGGTCAAAAAGAAAAAACATAAATAGGGTTCAATTAATTTCAATTATTATCTTTAGTTTTACAGATGATAGATAATATCTTACAGTAATTTTTATTTTTAATTTTATATAAAAATATTCAATATTTATTTAGAATGCTTTCAAATTTGATTGCTTTTCAAAATATACTTACATACTCAGATTATTTCATTTTTGTGTTTTACTTACCTTTCAATTTATTCAACAATACATTATTTTTCATCTTTATTTTAAAAATGTACTTATATTAGCACTTTTTAGATTTACTGATGAAATAACGTGTTCAACATATATGGAAACATTGCCTATATTAGTGATGCAAAGTTTATTAAGTTCAGTCAGAGTCAAAGATGGCCAATGTAAGAAAGCTCTATTGCACATGCAAATATGATGGTTGGTAAGTGCTCTACTCTACTTTTAAAAATGTTTCCATTGTGGGAAACATGCTCAACACAATAGGGAGCAGTTTCAATGTCTGTCAGTAGTGTTATCAACATTTACAATATTTAATAAGGTTTTTCGACCCTAAATGCTCATTCAATTTATGTAGCAATAATGCTAATTTCTCCCTCTCTTGTTCCTCATGAAGTTATCAATCAAACTTTACTCACTGTGAATTGTTCTAATGCAGATATTTAGTGTAAGCAAGGTCATGTAATATTTGTCCTTTTGTATCTAGCTTATTCCAATTACCAAAATGTAAGTTTAATTCACATTGAAGCATAAATAACAAATTTATTATATGTGTACACACACACATTTCATATATATATATATATATATATATATATATATATATATATATATATATATATATATATAATATATGTATGCTATATTGTTTTAACCATTCATTTTTATGAACACACAATTTCCACTCTTTGACAATGTTAATTAAGTAAAAGAATGTGCATTTATGTTCAAGTATCATTTGATTTTCAGTTTTCAATTCTTTGCACTTATATTTAGATGTTGAGTCACAGTTTGTGCGATGATTTTTTTATCCTTCTTTCCTTTTTAAAAACTTACTTTTTATAAACTGCTGCATTGAATCCACTACACCTATGTTGTTTTACTTTCCACTAAGCAGTGTATGGGATTTATTTCTTCACGTTTATAACTTTCAAATAAGTCTAAATTATAGTTACAAGATGTTAACCATGAGAGTACATTTGAAGATTTGATCCTCTAGGTGATTGTTTTCATTGTAATTAGGTCAAAATGTGTACTTACTAAAACAAGATAGGTACAATGGCTCTACACAATGTTGGCATAGGGGTTCAACATCATACATTCTATCATTCACTGAAATGTGATGTAGTGATTGGATAGATCCATTGAATTTGACTTTCATTTCCAGCTATCCAGTGGTGTACTTACTGGACCTTGTAAAACTTCTCAGGTGAACTGTCCACTCAATTTCTTTGCTTTTTAAAAAATTCATAGTCTCTCTCTCCTTTTCCCTCTCCCTCTGCTATATTTTTATTTGAGATGTTGTTTAGATATCTGTTACTGGATTTATACTTTTATAATTTTTCCCATATTGTAGACTGTTTTCCCAAAGTGTTTTTTTTCATCACTTTTTATTACACTCATTTGTGTAGGGTGTGAGTATGTAAGTAACAGCATGTGTGCTGAGGTCAAAGGAAATTTTGGAGTCAGTTTTTGCCTTTTACCGTGTGGGTTGTGAAGATTGAATTTGGTTTGCCAGGTTTTTCCTTTATTATACCCCATTTTTATATTATTCTTTGAGGAAGAAAAAAATCAATTATAAAGTCAGTATGTTTTTTTTTCTATATTACTTGTCAATTTAGTGTTAATTAAATAATTATTTTCTCCAACCCAATGAATGGTGTTTTTTTATTTTTTTCTTTACAATTTTTCCACTTGATTTAAAGCAAGGTTGTACAGTGTGAAGTAGAGAAGAAACCCATTATTTTTTCTTTTGGCTGAGGAATCCAGTCATGTTAAGACCATGAGAATACACTGCTAATTTTTCTTTTATTGAACCATGCATCCCTACCAGAGTTCAATTGATCCGCCCTGATGGATTACTTCTGGCATGTCTACTACTTTCCACTAGACATCATGTTTATCTAATGAGAGTACCACAGTACTACAATTAATAGGGTATAATCAGCTTGTGAAGAGAAACTGCAAGTTCATGATTTTCTCCTCTTTCCTCTTTATCAATATTATTTTCAATATTTAGGAAATCTGGAAATTCAACACTCATTTGATGTTTGGCTTTTTAATTTCTTGTAAAAATGAATTCATGTTGGAATTTTTAAGAGATTCTAAGAAACTTGAGAATATGATGTTTAATATCAAGAAGTTAACAATACAATGACCTCCAATTTGTGAACATGGAGCATTTTCACAGTTGATTATCACATGTCTACACTTATTTTCTTTCATTAAGTCTTGTAGCTTTTGGTATTTTCTGGACAATTCTATAATGAAAAATTTTTATCTGTAAATGGAGAATTTTCCTCCTTTTTCTATTATGAGACCCTTTGATTTTCTTTCTTTTTTTTATATAATTCCACTACCTGAAAACAGCAGTAATAAAAATAAGCATTTCTGTCCTTCTGTCTCTGTTGTTAGGGAAAAGCTCCCAGCCTTTCATAACCAGTTTATGTAATCTCTGGCTTATGCATAAATGGTCCTTATGTTAAGGAATGTCCTTTCATTATTGTATTTTTATTGTTAACATGAAAATGTGTTAGATTTACCAAATTCCTGTTTTTAGTCAAGTAAGTTGACCATGCATAATATTTATTTTTACATGTGTAATAATTTAGTATATTGAGTTGGTAGATGTTTCTCCTCTTCACTTACCATAGCAATCCTAGGCTAAAATCTCCACAGTCATTGTCTGTTACACTTTTAAAACTCAACTACTTCTGATTTACTACTCCTTTCTTGAGGATTTTGGCATAGGTGTAAAATTCACTGCTATATAATTTTATTTCTTTCCAACATCTTCATCTGTCTTTGTTCTTGGAATAATATGGGACAATAGAATGAATGAAGAATAATTCATTGCCTTTCTGTTAGAATTCATGAGGGGATCCATTTGGGTTTTGCTTTTCATTGGGAATTTTAGATTATTGGTTGATTGACTTTCTTATACATCTATAGAAATTTTATTTCTCCTTACCAAAAAATTTATGTAACTTATCTGTTACCAGAAATTTCTTAATTCTTTCTAGGCATTTAAATATTCTGGTAAATATTTGTTCCTGATATTGTCAGCATTATTGTTGTTACAGTGGTGTTACTCATTGTGAATTTGTTATTGCAGTATATATAACAACCTCCAACTTTTATTGTAGGCTTGCTTATTATTTTTTACACTCTGCCAATATTTGTTTCAGGTGTGTCTGGACTTTATTTTTGTGCTGATAAGTTAATAACCCCTATGCGTTCTTGATTAAGTATCCCTTCTATCAGTTACATTGTTTCTTTTCTACAACCATCTTCAGTGATGTCTGGGACCTCTAATGTTAGCTCACCACTCTCTTTTTGCTCTTTGTTTGAAATGAAATAATCTTTTAGTCTCAGACTATTTGTTTGTTTAAACACTGGACCAGCATGCAGCCTTTGTTTCTTTATTTGTTTCCTGTTTTCTTCTGTCTTTATCTGCTTTTTGATTGGACTGTCAAATCAACTTACGTTTGAAATGGTCTATGACAATGGACATAAACACTCCTTTTATTTAATTTTGTGTTTCTTATGTCTTATAAAAAACAAGCCATGAATTGCTCTGAATACCTAAATGACTTTGAATGTTGTAAACTGTAAAATACTTCTTCCTGGGATTTAGACAGTTTGTTTTATTATAATCTCACTCCTAACATTGTAAGGTTATTAGTTTGTCCTGTTGCACTTTAGAGCAAGTAATGTCTAAAACATCTGTACCCAGAGAACTGATTTAGGGAAAACATAGGTAGTTATTTAACCATGCTCCTTCAAGTAGTTCCCAAACAGGTTAGAACAGACAGGCAACATAATGCTTGTGCTAGGTCCACTGACCTCCATCAGAATAGGGAAAAATGTGTTAATAGATACAGAGGCTGATGCTAAGTCAATATTTCTGTTGTGCTAGTAGGAGCTGGAATAAACCCAACTGGAAATGCCATCCTGATGTTCTGTCATCTCAAGTTTTCTGCCTTCAACATCTCTATAGTTGCTGGAATCTTTGACTCTTTTACAGAGATCTGGGCACACTGGTTCTGAGTATTTTTTTTTCCTTTAATATGTCTGGGAATGATTAAACTGAGCTGCTCATCTCAACATTGTGCAAATACCCCTGAATATTATATTCAATAGCATTTCATAAGTATTATGTAAATTAAAAATAAAACCTGTGGCTACAAGGTTGAACACACTGTTAGACATTTTTAGAATTGTACTTCTTGTTAATCTAATAAATTTTAGTTCAGGATCTTCATTTTATATAACTTACCTGTTCCCAGGAAAGGAGAAATAAAATTTCTATAGACATACAAGAAAGTCAACCAACTAATAATCTAAAATTCCTGAAAAATGTAAACCAAAACTCAAATGGATTTGCTGAAATTCTACCAAGCATAAAAGTAAGAAATCATCAGAGTAAAATTGCCATATACCTTTGATTTTTGCCCAGTTCCTCACCTACAAGTAACTTCTCATTATGCTTTATTTGTGGATTTCATTAACTCATTTTTGTCCTACTTGAAACTTTCTTTGAAAGCTTAATGTCCAATATTCTGCTGAGTCTTATCTATTCTGAATAACAATCACTCAAAAATGAACCTATTACAAACTTTTAAACCTTCAATGGCAAGCCAATATCTAGGTATTAAGACTCAAATAAAGAGTTTTTTCTTACTTATATTGGTAAAACAGGTAGTAAACAGTTGTTTTTAGCTACAAATCATGACAAAAGCTACCAGAGTTTCAAATGAAAAGTGAAATGTCTTCAAAAGCATACAATGATAATATATCTGCACTGGTAAATCATTCATAGTGTTTAATAAGAAAACTCATACATGAAGACTTTTGTAATCCAGCCCCTGTAGTCAGAAGTTTTCCTGTGTTCTGCCTAGTCCTGCAGCCACTCAGACCCAAGTAAACACACAGAGGCTTATATTAATTAAAACTGCTCAGCCATTAGCTCAGGCTTACTACTGACTAGCTCTTACACTTAAACTCAGCCTATTTCTGTTATCCTATATGTCGCCACATGTTCAGTTGGTTTACTTGTGTGCCATCACCTCCTGCTCCCTGGACGGCAGGTTGGCATCTCCTGACTCAGCCTTCTTCTTCCCAGAATTCTCCTTGTCTGTTTGTCCTGCCTATACTTCCTGCCCAGCTACTGGCCAATCAATACAAAGCATTTTATTAAACCAGTGTTTGAAAGTATTATCCCATAGCAAGTACTAATTTCTGTATATTATTGTACCAAATATATTCACGGAGTTCTTTTTTTTTTTTGATTTATTGTTGTAATATACTTAAGAAATGAGAACATCAGAGACAACTACAAAAATGTGCCAGACTTGACATTTTATCTCTCCAAGGATTTGAGATATATAATTGTTCAGGGATAAAAAATAATGAATGGGTCCACATTTTTCCATGAAGTTTAAGGAAACAATGCTGATATACTAGAAATCATATGACTGTCCTTAATAATTTAGGCATAAAATGTTCAATTGGATATATTTGGGAATTATTTCATTTGACTGGATTTCTGAGGGAAGAGACTTAGTAAAGTGTTCACACAGAATCTCCAGCCTCTAACAGACCTCTATTGTATTATAAAGATAACATTTTAACAAATCAGATTCCTTAAAATCTTTTACTTTTGCAACTGTTTGTTTGACATTAAATGTCTTGGGTTGTTATTCCCCAACTAAGGATATTGAACCATTTTTCTCAAGGAAAATCCAAACACTGCTGTCTAAGTAGTGAAGAAGTGTGGAGATATGTTTACCTAAGCCTAGATATTGCTAGGGATTCAAAAACCTAAATCTGCCAAGTAGAGTACAAACCAACCAAAGGGCTCACAGAACGAGAGACATATAAAGAGTTCACAAATGCTGCTTCTTCAGGTAAGTAAGAGGTAATACCATATTTGTCCAATGACTACATTCATAGACTCACAAGATGACATGATCCTGGTCTGAGCTAATGTAGTATTTCAGTACATCAACTCAAACCCACATTACCAAGCACTAAACCTTATAACCATTGGTGTTATTTACAGAAATGTATATTTTTACTTGGAATTCATTTTCCTAGAGATCAGAAACTCTATGCTATGGAGTTCTGGGCCTTCCTCAATGCTCAGCCATGCATTGATTATATGAGACAAATAATGCATATGTGCTACATAAACACATTGCAATAATAGCTGTACACAGAATTAATGAAGGGTGATGAATGTGGAGTCAGCTAAAGACATGATAAAAACTCTGATTTCATTAGGGTAACAACTAACATATGGAAAGAAGATATGATAAGATGTAAAGTGTATCAATAAACCTACATTTCCTTATTCAATTACCCAATATATACTTGTTATTGATCCAATGTGTACTTGTTAGAATAATTTACTTATTAATATTTCTGCTCATCTAGGCAAAATAGATAATAAATGAGTTTCAAATATCTCATAAAACGTTGTTTTGATAGAAAAGAGGAAATGTATAAGTACAAAATTTGGATAGAAGCCATACTTATATGTATAATTGTAATTTATGTGTGAGATACCAAAGGGAAACATATAACTATATGTGTTTAAACAAATCTTAATTTAATATAAAAATATGGTGATAATTCTGAGAGTACCAAAGAAAGTCTGGTATAAAAATATTCCTACTTTATCTGGTGTAATTTGTAGTTTGATACTGATGACAATAGACTCTTGGAGCTTTGAAAGATAGGCATGATGGTATAGTCCTGTGATTTTTTTTGGAATTAGCTATATAGAAGCCACAGAATCAGTAGTTCAATGCTAGGCTTTACTACATAGTGTGCTTAATGGCAGTTTGGAATATCAGAAACTCTAGCTGAAAGAAATAAATAAAAGAAGAAAGAGAGAAAGGAAAGAAGAAAGGAAGGAAGGAAGGAAGAAAGAAAGAAAGAAAGAAAGAAAGAAAGAAAGAAAGAAAGGAAGGAAGAAAGGAAGGAAGAAAGGAAGGAAGGAAGGAGGAAGGAAAGAAGAAAGGAAGGAAGAAAGGAAAAAGAATCTTGTAGTTTGGAGATGACAAAATGTATACAATTATTGTATAACAAAGTATAGTGTAACTTCCTTGGTAAGTAATGCTCATTGTCTTGCTCTTCTTTAGGATCAGAGAATTATTTTAGGATCAGGAAAGACCCTTACACACAATTCATTTCTTGTATCATCTTTAGGATTGCTTTAATTTACACAAATTACTTCCTAAATTCTCTATTCATAATTGTTTAACAGTGGTTGATTGCCATCCTGGCTGGGCTCTGGGAAATGAACCCAGTTGAATTATTTGACATAGACATAGCAATTGTGAAAAGATAAAGTTAGATTTTTATATCTCTATTTCTAATGTATGCCTCTAAGTTACATAGTTTTTAACTTGCTTATTAGTAATAACTCAATGTTATATTTTGTTTCATTTTTAAAATGTAATAAATTGTCATTATAACATACAGTAGATCTAAAGTAACTTTTAAAAAGAAATTTGAGACAGGAATTTTCTCAGATCATTTGCTATTATCATCATCTGTTTTTCTACTATTTCTTTCTTTTACTCCCTGACCAATACCTGGCACTCAAGAATTAAAAGAAAAGAACGATTATTTATTTTTATGACATATCCTACACACATAAAACTGAAATTTGATGTTATTTTATATCCTTGATCTTGAAGTCTAAACATCACATTTTTCTTTCATAAGGTAAAGATCAAAAGAGCCAACACTCTAATCATTTGTTGAAACAATATAATTTGACCCTAATATAAAATGACTATATATAATATATAGCTTCATTCTGTTTTTAGCAATTCTATTACTTTCTCCTTCCTTTTCTTTTCTTTTCTTTTTCTTTTTTAAAAAATACTCATTTCTCTTTTAATTATCAATATGTATGTGTGTGCATGTAAGGAGGAGGTGCCTACAGGCACTGTGGGTGTCAATGGAGTCCACAAGAGGGTGGAAGGTTCCTGAAAGCTTGGGTTTCAGGTAAGCGTGACAAGCGTACCATGGGTATCGGGATCTGAACTCAGGTCCTCTGTAAGAGCAGTTATCAGCTCTTAACCACTGAACCATCTATCTAGTCTCCTCTTTATTCAGGGCATGGCAAACATTAGCAAATCTCGTTGTTAACGGAACATTTTCTCATAATTTTAGTGACCAGATATATTCTCTATGATAATTTTCAGGATTCCCGGATTTCAGAAAAAAAAAAATTCCAAGTTTAGGTTTTAGGGTTTTTTTTTCTTTCTGTTTTCAAGAAATTTTGTGTGTGCTGTGCCCATAAAAGTGAAGCCTTTATCTCATCATTTCAGGTCAGGTGCACATGGCAAAGTAAGATAATAATTTCTTCACTTTGTTTCTAGAAAGTTAAATAACTCCTCAAGTTAATTAGTTTCCAGAAAATGTATTCCATTGTTTTACAGTGAGGTATGTTTTTGAAAATGCTGGAAATTGTTTCTATTAAATCTGAGTACTCTCTTTCATCCTGTTATTTAACTCACAATTTGAAGAAATTTGGTAAACCATACATATTTTTCTAAAATGACTACCAGGATATTTTTTGGTGTGAAGTGTTAACTTCTTATGAAAAAAATATCTTCAATTTTTAAAATTGTACTTTCCTTCAATGTGTGCATATATATACATATATATATATATATATATATATATATATATATGATATATGTGTTTGTGTATAGTATATGAAAGGGGAAAGGGACATGCCACAGAATATGTTGGGTGCAGAGGACAATGTTTGTGAATCTATTGTCTGGTTCCACTTTGGGATCTGGGGACTAAACTCAGGTTGTCGGGTTTGTTGCAGCAAAGGATATGGAAAAATATTCTTAGAAGCTGGAAAAGTTATCTGAGAATCAATTCTGTTTAATAACATTAATTTCAATATGTAACAAATTAAACAATCCCCTAGTATATGATGAACCTACTTTCTGTAGATATACTAGTTATAGTGACTTCAACACTATTTGTAACCTCATAAGATAAATATATTAAAATCATCTAAGAGAAAAATATATGGTAGTCATTGTTTATTGTATTCCTTACAGTTTCTATTGTTTTCTCTCTAAAATCTGACCCAAAATATGACTATTATAAGACTTTGATTAAAAGAAAGGGAAAAAATTGAAATTCATAATTTCAAAAAGGTTTTCAGAAATCACACCTTCAGTTTATTCAATTCATCAAATTATTCTGTATATTTGTTTTTTGAATAAGAATAAATAATGTTTAATATCAATAATGATTTCTAATGTGTAACATTTAAATCTCTTATATTCTCATCAAATACCCTGCAAACATTGCAATTAAAAGGCATCGATACCATCCGATATCAATCCTTTCATGCATCAGTTACATGAATGTATTGGCATTTACTTAGAACTGATGTCAGCTTCTTTACAGAGTGATTGAAATGAGAGAAAGGAAATTCTAGGTAAATTATAAGCAATCAGTCATCAATGGTAAGTAAAGAACATGCTAGTTGTCTGAATTCTCAGAAATATTAATTTTGGCCAGCAAGATGGCTCAGTAAGCAAATGTGCTTGCTAGCAAGCCTGATGACCAAACTTCCATCCATAGAAACTTAAGGATAGAATGGACTCCAAAAAGTTGTCTTTTGACCTTTACAAAGAGGCCAAGGCATGTGTGCTTCCTTCCCACTACCCATGGCATATGTAAATGTAAATTGTTTTGAGTAATAAATATCAAGTTTTTGATATTCCTAATTATGTTTTTTCCTCTATTCAACTGTGACATTCCCTTTATTCCATAATATTCTTTTAAATGCACTATTTAAAAGTACTATTATTATTTAATTAAATTCAACTAGATTTTCAGGCTGTAGCTTAAAATATTAAAATTAATGTAATACACCCTCCTCAGGTGTGTTGTGTCTTATTAGTGCAGTTTTACTGGTGATTGCATTACCACACTGCTAGTGTTATGGTCCTCATGATTAAATAACTCTCAATCTTTTGATGTCATTGCCAAAACGATAAGGATAGGAGTATCAAATATAGTGAATTTAACTACACATTTACAAGCACTCCAAGGTAGTCTGGAAATAATAAATGGAAGTAGGATTTAATTTTTAAAATTAGAGGTGATGCTGTGGGATGGTCTTTCTGTCTGCTGTGAATATATTTTGCTACCATTGGTTAATAAAGAAGCTGCTTTGACCTATGGCAAGACAGGAGATAGCTAGGCAGAAAATCCATGAGAGACACAGGAAGAAGAAAGGTGGGGTCAGAGGAGGTGCTTTAAGCTGGCTGCCTGAGATGCAAGATGTAGTGGAACTCAGATAAAGCCATGAGGCATGTGGTGATACATAGATTAATAGAAATGGATTAAGGTGGATGAGCTAGTTAGTAATAAGCCTGGCCATAGACCAAACAACTTGTCATTAATATAAGCCTCTGTGTGTTTATTTGGGACCCAGTGACTGAGGGACACAGGAAAACTTCTGGTCTACAATGAGGAATAGCTGAAAGCAGGAAATGCTACTGAGAAAAAGCGTCCAGAGCTAGTTGAGCAATAGAAGAAAACAGAACAGCAGGAATGTAAGACAGTAAGCTCTGTAGTGAGAAAATAGAGAATTTCTATGTAGAATAGACTTACTAAAGTAAGCATGTGTGGTATGGAAATCTGGTTATATTCTTTATTGGCAAAATTAAGAAAGAATCCCAAGAAAGTAGCTATGAGTTCTACTCCTATGCTCAAGATAATATGAACTAAAATAGACATAAGACGCTAAATTTCTGATAAAAAAAATAGTTTTTAGTAGTTAAAAATCTAAGACAAGTATGAATTGGCATTAACAATGTAATAGCACTATATACCTTGAGAAGAAGCTGAGATCATTACTCTGGTCTATTGAACATGTACCTCTTACTTCTCATCCATCTGGGCTGGTTCCTCAGTAAGGAAGCCATGGAGGGCTCTGTTTGCGGAATTTTGTTTACTCTGGAACACGTTTCCTTTCCTGAACCTGCCACAGTACATGCTCAACAGAATAAAGATTAAAGCTAAGTCCAAGCAGATGCTCCAACTTAAAAGCCTCTGCATAACATCATCAAGCTCTATTCAAACCTAGTTTTGTTTGGCTATTACTTATTTGATTGATTTTTCTCAAAGTTGAAAGCAAAATCATTAACATGAGGAAGAGTACACTTCAAGACTTATGACTCAGAATGTAACCACCAAGCCATATTCTGATGACCTTTATATGCTACCCCAGAAATAATTTATAATTATAGGAATATTATAGTCTAGAATTTGGTGTTTCAAGCCAGGACTTAGCTATATTAGAACGACAGCTACTTCATCAAACCAATATAAACTGGTTCTAGTTAGAGGTTTTCTTTAATTCACTTTCCCTAAATTATTTAAGCATCACTTATAAATACATTCAGTACTAAATTACATTTGGGACCTTTGTCTTCAAAAAATAGAGCAGATCATGTTATAAGAGGTAGAAATCTCAGCTTCACTGAAAAACAAGTTGACAAAGCGTTATTCTTCTCAGTTTGGATTGAAAGTCTATTCAATATGAGATAGCAAATACATTTTATTTCCAATATCTAAGTCTTTTAGAACCTTAACATTTATTACCACACATATTTGTTCTATTTAACATATAATGTATATACAAATAATGTATTTCTACAGTCCTTAATATGAGAGGCTGAGCCTTCTTTTCACTGGTACTCATTGGTAGCCCTATGTAGAAATAAAAAGGAAGCATGTCCACATCTGAATCTTACTTATCATCAACCTTGGAAAATTACTCATTCCAACTAGGACTTACCTTCTTGAATTTCTGTTTTTAAACTATTAATATATGTTAATTAAAATAGAATTATCTCACTTTCTCTGGCCCCATTTCTCCCTTCAGCCCCTCCAAGGTACCCTTGCTACAACCCCTTCCATTCACTCTCAAGTTGAAGGTTCCTTGTACACACACACACACACACACACACACACACACACACACACACACACCACGGGCACACAAAAGTCTGCTTTTGTCATGTTTTTGTATGTGTACTTTGAGGACTGGCTACTTTGTATGGGATAATCAATAAGGGTATCATATCTCAGAGAAGTTATTTTTTTTCCCAGCAGACATGAGTTTCCTGTAGTTCTTTGTCTAGCAGTGAAACCCCTTGAAATTTTCCTTTTCTATCTCAACATGTCCATTAATATCACCATGTTTTTCTGCCAACTTTGTATAGTCATTTGTAGGAGAGATTGTTTCACAGGAAAATTTCTGTTGTTCCAGCTCTTAAATTTTTTTTCTATATCCTCTTCCATAACCCATAGATGCAGGAGCTGAGATGTACATGTGTCCCTTTGGGCAGGGATTCCCATGATCTGTTGATCTCTGCATTGTGTTCAGGTGTGGTTCTCTGTAATGGTCTCTCTTTTCTGTAAATAGAAGTTTTGTTGATGAGGGGTGGTGAGTACTCTTATGTACAGTGCAAGGATAAGATTTAGAATGCATTGACAAATTATACTGGTCTAGAAAAATGGTGGTAGCATATTCTTTCTAAGGTCTATGACCTCACCTGCCATGAAAAGTTGGCTAGATTTCTAGTCCAGGCATAATTTCTCTCCTCTTGAGTAGTACCTACTTCAAATTAGATAACTGTTTCTTCACAATACTCTGACAGCTCAACAAATTTCTCTAAAGGAACACACACATGGATACAGTCTATTGAATAAAATACAGAAAGCTGATTTTTTTTTTCCACAAGACATTGTGGCAAAACAGTTGAAACTGATGAGTATCAAGCTGTCTTCTGTCCTAAATGCTATCTCTTCAAGTAGTTAAGGCCACTCCACAGATGAATAGTGAAAACTGTACATTTTGCCTGCACCAGCATAAAGAAGTTTATCTTTGGCAAACTCAGTAAAAGGCCTTGTCAAACTTCCACAGACTTAAAGAGCCTAATTTTAATTAGATCAAACACCACTTGTATATTGATTAGATCCCAGTGGTAGGCTGAATTGAACTTAACCCACTCATTAGTCACCAAATATTAAGCAAGCCATGCAGGCAAACAGCCGCTATGTTAATTTAGAAGTATTAAAACTGCCATAATTAGCTAAGTTCTGAATGGATGGGGAAGTAAGCTTCCACAAACAGGATGCTTCAGACACTGTCTTGGAGAAGATTTTCCACATTGAATAAATCTCTTGTCAAATCAAAACCCAAAAGCATGTAAAGAACCTGTACATTAACTTTAAGAGTTCAAAGGGTTTTTTTTGTTTTTTTGTTTTTTTTTTAATAAAAGTAAAAGAGAAAAGGAAGGACCTATGAATGTTTCATTTTAAAAAGGTTGATAAATTAGTAATCACAGTAGTTAGAAATTC
The DNA here is from genome assembly GCF_949786415.1 of Peromyscus eremicus. Taxonomy (NCBI): domain Eukaryota; kingdom Metazoa; phylum Chordata; class Mammalia; order Rodentia; family Cricetidae; genus Peromyscus; species Peromyscus eremicus. The sequence continues at coordinate 31,243,284 of NC_081430.1, forward strand.
ATGTAAACGTGTACATGGCCACAGAGTTGGTAATTAATATATGCTGAATAAAGAGATTAAATTGAAAACAAAGTGATATACCTTTAAAGCTTTCACAAAGAGCCGTTAAATCATACAGTCTCAAAATTATTTGTAATTGTTTTCATTTTGTAATGTTTTGATTATCAAAATAAATTATATTTAAATATACCATTTCATTCATGTGGAAAGTTTATTCAATGATAATGTAGTTAATTTTATATTATTTTTCTATGTGTTTGTATTACATAAATATGAATTACATCAGTTTTGCATAGTATATTCTTTCAGTGGAACCAGTGCAATAATGTGTATTCGTAGATCTTATTTCATTGAAAGTACTGTATTTTGAGCAGTGTTACAAACTTGTACAGCATAAAATAAAATAACTTGTGTTTCACTGTACTAGGTATACAGTATTTTCATCACTAAAGTATTAAAGTCTGATGCTAGAAATTGGTAGATTAAAGGAAATCTATGGATCCTTCGGCTAGCAGGAGGCATACATGTATTGAATTCAATGTGAAGGCTAAACTGAAAAATTAATTGGATATCAAAATGATTGGAAAATGCCAAGTTTGAAGAAATGGGAGAGATGAAGCCAAATGTAAAATATAGACTTCTTGAAAGTGCAGTCTTAAATTTCCTGAGGCAGTATGGGGAAAATGATCATACTATATCAAGTAAAACCTATGGTCTTATTCAGAAACATGGTCATATGCTCAAAGACCGATTCCAAATCAAGCTGGAAAATAAAAACCAAACTTCAAAGCCTGAAAACAATTGAAATCTAAACCTCCATGAAAGAGAAGACCAATTATGAAAGGCGAAAGATGACAATAACAATAATAAAGTTGTTTCTTTGTAATCTGGGGCAAATCTCTAGGGTAACGAGATTAGTGATACTTTTGCAGAAAAGAAAAATATTAAATTCAAACATTTTGTTTGAAGAATTGTAAACTAAGAAAATAACACAAAAAGTGGACAAGTAAGGCCTTATTAGGGCAGCTGCTAACTAAAGCCAAGCACAAAAATTTGAAGTGAAGAATGACGCTAATAAGGGACAGTTTAAAAACCTGAGTAATAGCTTTGCACATTTGATAAAACTATAGAATACTAATAACAATATCCAGAGAAAAGAAAATCTATTTATCACATTTGCAGCAAAGTAAAAATTACTGGGTGGTTTTATGTATCTAACTTTGAAGAGAGCTGGGAAAATAAAATTATAGACTCAGAGTATTCAGAAAAAAATGTCAGTCTAATTTCTGAATCTCGTTAAACATATAATAATAAGGGAAAACTTTTTGATAAAAATATTTTTGTCACGCATACACTGATAAATGTAATTGAACCTCATAGAAGACTGGGATGCTATAAGCAGCATTGCACAATTCCAATGGTAAGTGTATGAGTAAATCTGAGAAGTCATACTTTGAAAATGAAAACATTTAACTTAAACACTATATATTATCAATACATGAATATATATGTATGAAAATAAAACCCAAGATAATTATAAATATGTATAATATGTATAATATATGTTGGTACACATTACAATATATACTTAGAACAACAATGTGGAAGAGAATTAACTATGAGTATTTAAAATTATGTGAACAAATCTATGTGCTTACAAACATATGTGTATATAGCTACTATTGTATGTATTTTCGAATGTGTATGTATAAATCAGTAAAAAGGACATTATGTGGATAATTGCTGTGCTTCCACAGAAAGATTAAGCCATTCTGAACGTTCTTATACCTATACACAAAATGCTAAGATGTTTTGGTAATATTTTATTAAGTTTTGATAATTTCATGTAATGTATTTTGAACAAATTGACTCCCAAATCCTCATATATCCATTCTCTCTGCTCTTACCACTCTCCATCTCCACATATAAGTTTTCTTCTTTATTTTCTCCTTATTAAATCCAGTTTGTATTGTCCAACTACACTGGAGAGTGGGAACCTGTCCTTTGAAAAATATTTATTGGTCATGTGTGGTTCTTCCTTTGAGAATTCTCTGGCTAGATCCTTAGCCAATTTTTAATTGGGTTCTTTGTTTTCTTGTTGTTTAGTGTTTTAGCTTTTAGACAACACTCCTCAGTGGTATAGTTGTCAAAGATTTTTTTCCCACACTTAAAGGTACTTCTCCATTTGATTGATGCTTTCAGTTGTACACAAAACCTTCCTTAGTTTCCTGAGATAACATTTGTCACTAGTTGATCCTATTTCCTACACTACTGAAACTCTATTCAGAAATTCATTTCCTATGTTCATATGTTGATGTATACTCCCTACTTTTTTCTCTAGGAGTTACAAACTGTGTATGGTCTTATACTGTGTTCATTGATCCTCTTGGAGTGAATTTTCTAAGTGAAAGATAAGGACCTAGTTCTTCATGTGATATCCAGAGCCCAAACCTAATGTGTTAAATATATTATTTCTTGAATGTGTATTTTGGCACCTCTGTAGAAAATTAGAAAGCTATCATTTAATGGACTTTCATCCTCGTTCTCTCTTCTATTTCATATGTCAATGGGTCTTTTTTGTCTCAGTTTTTTCCCCAAGCATATCAAAGTCTTCATTGAACAACTGTTTTGTTACTTTGCTTACATTTCTCTCTCTCTCTCTCTCTCTCTCTCTCTCTCTCTCTCTCTCTCTCTCTCTCTCTCTCTCTCTCTGTGTGTGTGTGTGTGTGTGTGTGGGTGTGTCTATCATGACTGGGATTTTTTTCTCTTTTCAGTGTGTCACATTGATAAGAATGTCTCTCGACTCCTGGAGAATTTTTATGTAGTCTTTAAATTTTCCTTATAGAATCATATCATCTGATAACAGGATACGTTGATCACCTGATCTACTTTTTCTATTCCTGATAGTTATTCTCTGTCTGATTGCTAAAACTAAGACTTCAAGCATTGTATTGAGTAGAATGAGAAAAGCAGACACTTGGTTGTTCCTGATCAAAAAGGCAATAATTTAAGTTTTTCTGCACTTAACATGATAATAGCTATCAGCTTTTATTATGTTGAGGAGTGCTCTCTAGAGTTCTAGTGTTCTCACAGCTTTTGTCATGAAGGGATATTGGACATTTTTCAATCCCCATGAATGGATGTACTTTCTACGGTTTCACTTGTCCTTGGTATCTATCTTTGCTCCACTGTGATTGGATAAAATGCATGGAGGTTTTTCAATATTCTGGTATTTGTTTAAACGGATTTTTGTACCAGCATGTGGACTGTTTTAGAGAAAAGTTCATGGGTTGTTGAGTTGCATGTGTGTTCTCTAGTGTTTAGGTGGTATATTCTATGGCTATCTGATGAGCACATTTGGACTATGATTTTGGTTAACTTCTTTATTTCTCTGTTCATTATTGTCAGGATGTCCTGCTAATTGGTAAAAATACAAGGTATTGAACTTGATTATTATATTTATCCTTTTACTAAATCTGTGGATTGATTAATAGAATCATTTATTTCATGAAATTAGGTGTGTCTGAGTTTGGTGTGTGTGTGTGTGTGTGTGCATGTATACACACACAGCACACATGCGCGCACACACACACACACACACACACACACACACACATACACACACGCATTTGTGTTCAGGATTATAACATCTTGATAGACTGTCCTCTTTTCCATTATGAAGTGACCTTCTTGGCATGTGATTAATATTAGTTTGAAGTCTTTTGTTTTAGATATTAAAATAGCAAATACAGTTTGTTTCATGGTTCCATTTGTTTGGAATACCTTTGCCCATCTTTTC